>NC_139346.1:21769616-21877145 GCF_055883805.1 Amblyomma maculatum | reverse complement strand
TATTGTGGAAGAAGGCCAGGTCGAGACGGCAAGGCAAGGGATGCCGTGTCTGGCGTTTTACTCCGATGACAAAACCCAGGCGCGCGCCGGAGCCGGCGCCGCGGGACGATGATGATGGTATGTACAAATGAAAGAGGAAGATCATGGCATGTACAAATTAAAGAACGTTCACAGAAGGCTCACACAATCTGCCCGGGGGGTCGGAAGCGGCCAGCCTGGCCGCTCCTAACTAACTGATGCATCGCGGCGCACAAATGGTTTCAAGCGAGACACATGAACAATTTCAGTTCCACGGTGGCGTCGATCAGCTGGGGGATTAACAGGCGTCACTTTGTAGTTCACTGGGGAAGTTTGGCTTATGACCTCATAGGGACCTACGTAGCGGTGGTTAAATTTGTCACTAAGGCCAGGGGTGCGCAATGGTGTATAAAGCAGTACTTCGTCACCAGAACGAAAAGAGACCACTCGATGTGTAGAAACATAGCGAGTCTTGCGGTCTTCCTGGCACGCTGCCGTGTTGAGGCGGGCAAGATGACGGCATCTGGCTAAACGAGATAAAAAAATGGGCAGGTACTGACGTGGAGTAGTCGGGCGTAGAGAAGAAGGAAGCGTCGAGAATTGTAGTGGGAGGACGGCCATAAACGAGGAAAAATGGAGAATAACCGGAAGTACGCTGTACTGCTGTATTATAGGCGAATGTGACGAATTGTAGAATAGTGTCCCAATTTCGATGATCTGGTGTGATGTACATTGATATCATGTCCGACAAGGTGCGATGAAATCGCTCCGTTAGACCGTTAGTCTGGGGGTGGTAGCTTGAGGTTGTCTTATGAAGGGTGGATGAGGCGCGAAGAACTTCGGCAACGACTTTCGATAAGAAGGCTGTACCGCGGTCACTTAGGAGCACCCGAGGAGCGCCATGTCGCGCAATACAATTGATTGCAAAAAGAAATTTGCTACTTCTTCAGCGGAACCAGTCGGTACAGGTGCTGTCTCAGCGTAGCGTGTGAGGTGGTCGATAGCCGTTATAATCCAATGGTTACCCCCATCGGAGAGAGGTAGGGGACCATATAAGTCGATGCCGACTACGTCGAATGGCGTGGCGGGACAAGGAAGAGGTTGTAGAAGGCCAGCGGGCGAAGAAGTCAGCCATTTGCGACGTTGGCACAGAGGGCAGGATGCGACGTATTTGGCAACGGTGGAAGATAGGCCAGGCCAAAAGAATCGTTTTCTCACGCGGTCGTAGGTTTTGTCAAAACCAAGGTGACCTACAGTAGCGTCATCATGGAGAGCCGCCAGTATACGTGGGCGAAGCACACGCGGCACGACTGGGATCCAGCGGGTTCCATCAGAGCAATACACATAGCGGAGTAGAATGCCATCTTCGAGCTTGAAATTGCGAAGCTGTCGGTGAAGCCTAGCATTGGGTGGGTCCGAAACGCCGATAAGGCGGTCGATAATAGGACGGCAGTAGGCATCGGCTAATTGCTGCGAGCGGAGAGCGTGCTTGTTCTCAGAGTCGTCAAAACAAACGGTTGTGATATACGTCGGGCAAAGAGACGGTCGGGTCTGGTCAGAGGTGGTAGTGCATTGGGAAGAAAAACAGCAAGTTGATTCCGAAATGGGACAGCGAGAGAGAGCGTCGGCGTCTTGGTGTTGGCGACCAGATTTATAAGTGACGTCGAAATGGTATTCTTGCAGGCGTAGAATCCAGCGGCCAAGTCGGCCTGTTAAATGTTTGAGTGAAGACAACCAGTAAAGAGCATGGTGGTCAGTCACAACTGTGAAATGCCGACCGTATAGGTAAGGGCGAAATTTTTGGACAGCCCAGACGACGGCAAGACACTCCTGCTCGGTAATGGTGTAGTTTTTCTCAGCTGGAGTCAAGGTCCGACTGGCAAAGGCAATCACTTTCTCAAGCGATGTTGCATCACGCTGCAGAAGTACAGCGCCAAGACCGTGACCACTGGCATCGGTGTGTAGGATAGTTGGAGCGCTTTCACTGAAGTGGCCAAGAACAGGATCTGATGTAAGGGCCTGCTTTAGGTCATTAAAAGCAGTTTCGCACTGTTCAGTCCACACGAAAGGGCTGCGTGCTTTAAGTAGCTCATGAAGTGGTGCAGCAATAGTTGCAAAATGCCTTATAAAACGCCGAAAATAAAACGCGAGGCCGAGGAAATTGCGCAAATCTGTAGTCCGTTGTGGACGAGCAAAGTTCAAGACCGCTATGATTTTTTTCAGGATCTGGGCGAATGCCGTCATGGCTGACCAGATGTTCCAATATTCTAATTTCTTTCTGTGCAAAGTGGCACTTCTTGGTGTTGAACTGAAGGCCTGCCGAAGCGAGACAGGTGAGGACTTCATTCAGGCGCGTGAGATGGTCATTAAAGGTTGTCGAAAAGACAACAATGTCGCCCAAGTAGCACGAACAGGTTCTCCATTTTAGGCCACGAAGCACAGTATCGATCATTCTTTCAAATGTCGCTGGTGCGTTACAAAGTCAGAAAGGGATAACATTAAATTCGTAAAGGCCATCGGGTGTTGCGAAAGCGGTTTTTTCTTTGTCGTCCTCGTGCATAGGTATTTGCCAATAACCTGAGCGGAGGTCCAAGGTCGAGAAATATTCGGAGCCTTGGAGAGAGTCAAGGGCGTCATCAATTCGCGGCATCGGATATACATCTTTGCGGATAATTTTGTTGAGTGCGCGGTAATCAACACAAAAGCGTACCGAGCCGTCCTTTTTTTAACTAGCACTACTGGGCAGGACCATGGGCTTGTTGAGGGACGAATTATATTGCGATAGAGCATGTCATTTACATTTTCTTCAATTACTTTTCGTTCAGAGAGGGAAACCCGATAAGGCCGTCGGCGAACGATAGAGTTACCTTCAGTAATGATGCGATGGTGCGCAACACTAATCTGTCCCAGTGGTGTGTAAGTGGCATCAAAAATGGCTTTGTGGTGTTGGAGCAATGTCAGCAGTTCTTGGCGTTGGGTCGGCGTGAGTTTAGGATTAATAGTCTTTGCGAGAACAGAAAGAGAGACGTCTGACGAAACACGTTGCTGAGGCGGAGGGGCGGTGAGCACCATCAGGGAAAAAGGTTGAACATCCACCATGCAATGCAGAGAAGTTCCTTTTGGGAGCACGAGGGATTCACGTGAAGTGTTAGTGGCCACTACTGTCGCTGAGCCATTGTGGAACCGGACAAGACTTGACGGGAAGGCGATGCCGCATGCAAGATGACTATATGATGGTGCTATGAGTACGTCCCCGTCAGTTATGTGGTCAGAAACAACAGTAAGCAGTTTTCGCACTGAGGAGGCAAAACAGTATCAGCGGCGGCAACGAGGGGATGATGTCGTTCAGAAAGGTCAGATGAAAAGTCGCTGTCTGTCATATGGATAACACGCTCACCACAAGAAATTAGCGCTGAAGCGGTTGACAAAAAATCCCATCCAAAAATCATCAGATGCGCACAAGGTGAGAGCACAGCAAACTGCATATGATGGCGGATGCCGTCGATAACAACTCGTACGGTGCACTTCGCTGAAGGGCGCAAAGGGACGTCATTGGCTCCACGGAGTTCAGGCCCATCATATGGTGTTGTTACTTTTCGCAAACGGTAGCACAAATCAGCGTGAATGACAGAAATTGCAGCCCCTGTATCAATCAAAGCTTCAACCGGTAAACCTTCAGCGATAACAGCAATCACGTTATACGGGCGATCAGGAGGCCTTTTAGTAAGTTCGCAGAGTGCAGTTTGACCTCCGGAAACTGCAACACTTAGTTTTCCGGATGGCGGACAGGGAGAGTGGTTGCGGGGCGGAGTAGGGAAACTGAGCGGCGGTATGGGGAAAGGGACCGGCGTCGAGATACATGGGCGCCATTTGGTTCAGACGAGGACACCGGCGGTGGAGAGGATCGACGAGGTGGGCTGGGAATAGGTCGCCGCTGATAATATGAGGGCACGTCACTTTCGAAGGCGTCGTAACCACGCCGCTCGTTTTGAATGCGTCGACGACAGAAGCGGGATATATGCCCTCGGATTCCACAGTAGTAGCACACTGGGCGAGAGGGGCGCCAAGGTGCGTAATAGGGTGGCGTAGGCTGAGCCGTCGTAACGGCGTTGATGTGGTTGTAGAGCGGTGCCAGTTGGGGCGGCGGAACAAAAGAAGGGGTTCATGGTGCGACGTGTGCGTAAGTCGATGCTGGGCGGGGTGCTGGAGGGTCGGACACCATAGGCCTAGTGATTGTTGCCAGCTCATCTTTAATGATGTTGCGGAGACCGGCGTCTTTAGAAGGTACCGAAGAATGATTGCACCCGTGTTGACAGACAGGCTTGAGGGCTTGGAGCTCCTCCCGGTTGATAGCTCGAATCAGCGCCCGCAGATCTAGGTCAGCAGAGGTCGGGCCAGTAGCAATGCCGGCCTGCAATCGGGAGGACTGCAGCTGGTCGATACGTTGGCAGGTCGCAATAATGGCGTCAACGGTAGAAGGATTCTGGGCAATCAGGGTGTTATATGCCACTGAATTAATTCCTTTCAAGATGTGGTGTACGCGTTCAGGTTCCGGCATGGTGGGACTAATATGCCGGCAAAGTGCAAGTATGGCCTCTATGTAAGACGCGTACGACTCATCGGGACCTTGGAGGCGAGAGGCGAGCTTACTCTTCGCGACCTCAGTCCGAACTGCTGGGTCCGCAAAATATTGGCGGAACTGCTGCTTGAACGTGGTCCAGTTAGTGGTGTGGGGTTCGCGGTTAATAAGCCAGGTTCTGGCTACCTCAATGTGGTAGAAAGAAACATTCAGGAATTTTAGAGCATCGTCCCACCGGTTGTAGTTACTGCAGCGTTCATAGGTGTCCAGCCAGTCATCGACGTCTTCATCGCTACGACCAGCGAACAGCGGCGGGTCGCGTTGTCGTGTGCGCACAGCCGGAGGGGTTGGTGCAGCCGAGGTAGAGGGTGCTGCCGATTCGTGGGTACTCTCGGTAGTCATAACGATGGTGGCAGGCGGTAAACAGCGACCGGAACGAAGCTCCACCGAGAGGCAGGGCACAAAACAGCAAGGGGATCAAGTCCTACCTCCACCACTTGTGGAAGAAGGCCAGGTCGAGGCGCCAAGGTCGAGACGGCAAGGCAAGGGATGCCGTGTCTGGCGTTTTGCTCCGATGACAAAACCCAGGCGCGCGCCGGAGCCGGCGCCGCGGGACGATGATGATGGTATGTACAAATGAAAGAGGAAGATCATGGCATGTACAAATTAAAGAACGTTCACAGAAGGCTCACAATATTTACGATGATCTCCAAATGCATGGGTTCCTATGGGCAACTGCAACGCCGATGGAGCTTGTCAAGGGGGCTGCGCAACTGGCCTTGGCTGTGGCTTAACTCGGTCGCGGCATACGTCAGACGGCATACCCAAAGCTTGACTCTAAACCTCGTAGTGAAGCTTTTTGTTTCAAAGCATGACAAGCCCTATGTTAAATGACCGAAAGGGGGTGTTTATGAAACTCAACTCATATGTGAAAAGGCTGATATTGGCCAAACAGGATGCTGGGTAAATAATTGTGAAGGGGAGCATGCACGCACGATAGGAGATGGGAAGTGTAACGCTAATTTGAGCGAACAACACCGAAAATGCAAATGGCGGCCGCGACCGAATGAGATCAAGGTTATTGGTCTGGGCAGCAACACCATGGCGCTTGAAATAATGGTATATTTCTCAATAAAGAGCTCACAGTTGCGTCAGCGATACGCCTCTCGCCTGATAGAGAAGCGAATCAGCCTTGGTAAAATCTGTCTAGGGCATAACAGTCTGTCACGTTTAACCGGTATGTTGTAGGCGTATGTGCCGCGCATACGAGGGGGTACCCAAAAGAAACCGAACTAATTTTTTGGTGGGCAGCGCTTTCGTAGCACCGTGTTTTGCCGCTAGGAGCGCATAGAGTGAACATTCCAGGGGGCCCGCGAGGGCTCCGTGCACGGAGGTAGTTAGAAGTGAAGCAGAAGAAAGCGTAATAACGGAGGCTGAGCCCCCAAAAATGGCAAGGAGGAGGTCGACAAAGAAAAGTACAAAAATGAGATTTAACACTAGGATCAGCTACATAAACATGCAAGGAGGTAGAAAAAGAGCGTAATGGCTAGAGATAGAACAGCAGTTGAAGGATGACAAAAGAGGTGTGTACGCTCTTTGCGAGACTCATCTCAGGGATCTAGAAGATCCGCCGTTTATAGAAGGCTACGTCTGGGAAGGGTGCAACAGAACGAGAACGGAAAAAAAGGGTGGAGGGGTAAGTATGTTGATACACCAGGGAACAAATTGGCAAAAAATACAATCATCTTGTAAAACTTGCCAGCATAAGGACATGGTTAGGGGTAGTTTATTTTGGAACAGGACACCAATGCAGGCAAGAAAACAAAGATCTTGTTGAATGTCTCAGTGACGATTTAAGCCAGGTTGGACATGGGCCTATATTATTCACCTGGGGGACCTGAACGGCCACATCGACGATCTGGATGATTACATGGATTCTAACGGGAAGCTAATAGAGAAACAAAATGCGAAGGACAAATCGCGTGGTAATTCCGCAACAAGCAGATGACCATTGACTACTGTCCAATTTCGCAAGGAATTTTTAGCAAGGTCGCAAAAATGGAAATAGACGAAGAAGGGGAGTGTAGTCTGGGAAGTGATCATAAACGTATTAGTCTGCAGATGGGGCCCTTGATGAATAGAGAAATGGAACTTAGACAAAACGTAAAAGCAAAATTAAACGACGATCAAATAGCACAGAGAGCAGCAGACATAGAGGAAGCAATACAGAAAAGCCCCATGGAAGACTGGGATCATGAACACGTAGAACTACTCATAAGGTGGAAAATTACGGACTGTTAAGTAGCAAATGGCTGGAAAGTGAAGAGGAAACCACGGAGCCGGTGGAATAAGGCAATAATTGGGAAGCCATTGAACAATGATGGGTTGCTTCAAGGGAACACCAAAAGCAAAGAAAGCACAGGTATCTCAGGAGGATATCGACCAAAAATGGGAATCATATCGACAAAAGAACACTAACGTACAGGCCTTCGTCCAGAGTGAAATAAAGCAGTCCGTAGATTGCTAGATCGCTGATATACACGATGCCTCTAGAGGCGGACCAAGAAAATTCTGGAGCCATATAAGCTGGCTAGATAAAGAGAATCAAAGAAATCAGGATCGGATTCAAGATAACGAGGGACATTGTTTAAAGGGAGACAACGCAGTGAACTACATTACATCAGTTATAGCCGAGTCATTTAAGCGACGATAGAGTAATCGCCGATCAGGAAGCAACACAAGATAGCAGAATACAAAGCAGCTTAGAACTGACCAATCTAAACAGAAAAAAGGCAGAAAAAAAAAATATTTATAAAAACACATCTACAAGAATAGACGGAATTCCTATCAAGCGTAATAATGAAGTTGGTCCAAGAACTAAGGAAACGTTATTAAAAGCTTTGGAAGCAGTCATAACGAATAAGCAAATTCTGGGCAGCTGACGGCAGAGTAAAATGAATTTCATTTATAAAGCGAAAGGAGAAAGAATGCACATAAAATCCTACAAGGCGATTACCACAACATCTGTTATGTACAGGTTGGCCATGCAGGCGGTGAAATTAAAGGTGCAAGCATGCGTAGAAAGTAACAAGATACTCGGAGAACTTCATAACGGCTTCAGAAATGCTAGGTGCTTAGATGATAGCCTGTTCGTGCTTACCCAATGCATCGAAATATCTAGAGCAGAAAATAGACCTTTGTATTTGGCCTTCATGGAAAATAGACCTTTGTATTTGGCATTCCTGGACGTAAAAGGGGCGTACGACAACGTAAACAGGGAACTCCTGTGGAACATATGAAAAGAAGAAGAAATCGGTTATGAGATAACAGAGTTCCTACAGGACATATACCAGGATAACAAAGTAGAAATTACATGGGAAGGGATAAAGAGTACGGAAGCTGTCAAGGTATGCAAGGGATTAAGACAAGGTTGTCCTCTATTACCGCTGCTGTTACATGATAAACCTGGAACGGAAGATACAAGAAGTAACCTAGGTTTTAACCTTTCATATAGATTAGGTGGAAAGACGGTAGAGCAGCGCCTCCCGGTTTGATGCATGCAGATGACATTGTGCTGCCATCTGAGAGTCTGGAAGAATTGCAAACTCTGGTTAACTATTGCGGAGACGAAGGGGACACTCTAGGGCTCAGTTTCAGAGCAGTTAAGTCGGGTCTGATGATTTTCAACAGCTCAACTGATGAGGGTCTTAAAATACAAGGCCATGAAATACCCAGAGTAGCGGAATATAAATATCTGGGGGTATGGGTAAACGAAGGAAGGATTGGTATACATTCGAAAGCATGAGCAAGCATCTAAGGCGAAAAGGGCGAAGGAATGCCGAGATAATGAAGCATAGAGCATTGCGTGGGCGCAACAGGTATGAGGTTTTGAGGGGTATTTGGAAAGGAATTATGGTGCCCGAGCTTACTCTCAGAAATGCAGTTTTGTGCCTAAAATCAGAGGTACAGTCGACACTAGAAATAAATCGGAGAGCCCTTCGGACGATTAGCACTAGGAACCCACTGCAAAACCACAAATAAGGCGGTACAGGGAGATATGGGCTGGGCATCTTTCGAAGTATGGGAAGCCCAGAGTAAAATATTATATGAGGAACGCCTCACGAAATTGGACAGTAACAGATGGGAAGCTAAAGTATTTAAATATTTATACCTAAAAGGCGGTGACTCAAAATGGAGGAAGAGAACTAGGAAACTTACCAGTAAGTATGCTGGTCACAAGAACGAAGCAATAAAGAGCGTTAACCAACAGGTCAAAACAGCAGTACAGTAGCAACCGGTGCTACTGTACAAGAAGGACCCGGATGTGCAAACCCAACATAAAACTGTTGTGATACTGATCTCGTACCGGGCATCCTGAAGAGTGAATTTGAATGGGCCTTAGACAGCCTTGCTAAGAACAGAGCTAGCGAACTTGATGGCATTCCAGCTGAATTGCTTCAAAACCACAACCATGACGCTGTTAATATTCTGCATACATTATGTCAGAAGATTTGGACAACCCTTCAGAGGCCGCAAGATTGGAGGAGGTCAGTTTACATCCCCATTCCAAAGAAAGACAGTGCCAAAAATTGTTACAACTACCGCACGATCGCGCTTATTTCGCATGCTAGCAAGGTGATGTTGAAAATCCTCCAAGGTAGGCTGCAGCAGTATGTGGATCGGGAGCTTCCGAACGTGCAAGCGGGGTTTCGTAATGGCACAGGAATTAGAGACCAAATTGCCAACCTTGGCTGGATCATGGAAAAAGCAAGAGAGTTCCAGAAACCCATCTACTTCTGCTTTATTGATTATGCGAAAGCGTTTGACTGCGTAGAACACAGCAGATTGTGGCAAGCTATCCAAGAGATGGGAGTTCCAATTCACCTCATCTGTCTCCTCAGGAACCTGTATGAAGGGCAAGAGGTCACAGTCAGAACTGGGCATGGTCTCACTGATTGGTTTCCGATTGTGAAAGGAGTGAGGCAAGGCTGCATACTGTCGCCCAGCTTATTTAAGCTGTATGCAGAGTGCATCATGAGGAAAGCCGGTGTGGACGAGTCTTCAGCTGTAATGAAGATTGCTGGGAAACGTATCAACAACCTTCGGTATGCGGATGATACCACTTCAATGGCAGAAAGGGAAGTGGAACTCAAGAGACTTCTGATGCGTATACAGTAAGAGAGTGAGAAGTTTGGGTTTAAAATGAAATTTAAAAAGACAAAGATCATGGCGTCTTGCCCTATCAAGTCCTGGAGCATCAAGGGACAAGAAGTGGAAGCTGTAACAGATTTTCTCTTCTTGGGCTCCAAGATTACCCCGGAAGGAGACTGCAGCCAAGAAATTAGGAGACGCCTGCTTGTGGAAAAGAGAACCATGGTTAGCCTTCACCGCCTAGTAAAGAGCAGAGACATTAGTCTGCCAACAAAGATCCGTATAACTCGTGCTATGGTCTTTCCAGTTGTTATGTATGGATGCGAGAGCTCGATGGCTGTCCACGGAAGAATTGATGCGTTTGAATTGCTGTGCTGGTAGAGACTCTTGAGAATTCCTAGGACTGCCAGAAGATCAAATCAGTCGATATTGTCGACCATAAACCCTGACTGCTCATTGGAGGGTCAAATTCTAAAGTTAAAGCTCAGCTACTTTGGTAATCTGATGAGAAGAGGGGAGTCGCTGGAGAAAGATTTGATGTTGGGAAAGGTTGAGGGTCGCCAGAGAAGGGGTAGGCAGCGAACGCGATTATTAAATGGCATCGCCGAGGCGCTGCAGATGAAGTTTTGTGATGTTAGGAAGATAATGAGAGACCGCAAATCGTGGCGTGACATGGTCCATAGCGTAACGAAGAGTCGGACACGACTGAACGACTGAACTGAACTGAAGCAACAGGTGAAAAACACAGAAGGTAAAAATTGGATAAATTCGATGTAAAAGAAGCATGTGGAATTATACCGAAAGTGGAAAAGGCAGATCAGAAAGAAAGCTTTCTTTGATAACTCAAGAGGCAGGGCCCTACTTTTTGAAGCTAGATCAGGGTGCCTTAGAATACGCAGCTACAAAAAGAAATTTAACAATGGAGATGACGCATGTGCTGTATGTGGAAACTCCTGTGAAACAATGGCCCATATTATACTCGGATGTAATGGTATCCATCCGGAAGTTGGTGCAGGCGCAGTCACTCTTCCTCAAGCTCTGGGGTTTAGAGATACCAGTGGCCGGGTGAATAAATAGGCAGTGGAAGCTAGCAAAAAACGACTGGAAGATTGGCGGCTTAAAAACAGAAAAGTGACATATAGAAAAATATGTAGAAGAAAAAATTTAATAAATATAGTAATGGTATAGTTAACCAAAACAATAATTGAGATATAGGGATAAAAATGACCATGATAGCTACTGCTACCACCCCGTTCCAAAGTGAACGCTCCTATATTCTATCCATCCATCCATCCATCTATCCAGCCATCCATCCACCCACCCACCCACCCTTCCGTCCGTCCGTCCATCCGTCCATCCATCCATCCATCCATCCATCCATCCATCCATCCATCCATCCATCCATCCATCCATCCATCCATCCATCCATCCATCCATCCATCCATCCATCCATCGATCCATACATCCGTCCGTCCTTCCGTCCGTCCGTCCGTCCGTCCGTCCATCCATCGATCCATCCATCCATCCATCCATCCATCCATCCATCCATCCATCCATCCATCCATCCATCCATCCATCCATCCATCCATCCATCCATCCATCCATCCATCCATCCATCCATCCATCCATCCATTCATCCATCCATCCATCCGTCCATCCATCCATCCTGAGTCAGTCAGACTGGTGGTGTCGCTGAAGGTCAGACGTACTAGCTTCGGCGGAGTTTATAGTGACAACTGTTTTCTGTGAGGGTCGTTTTTGCAATGGCTGATTTTCGTGAACAGCGTGTGGCGGTGAAATGTGCTTTCTTGTCGGAGAAAAATGGACCAGAACCTCTTGAAATGTTAGCAACGGCGTATAAGGATGATGCTATTGGGAAACTTGAAGTGTTTAAGTGGTTCTTCCGTTTCAAAATGGGTGAAATGTCATTTGATGGCCAACTTCGTTCTGGTCGTTCTTCCACGTCCCGAACATATGAAAATGATGAAAAATTTCGTGCGATCATCAATATTTGACCAAAGATGGCATGACCCCTGTTCCTCCTCTCCATACTCACCGGACATTGCCCTGTGTGACTTCGTTTCTTTCGCAGAATGAAAAAAATATATGAAAGCAAAGTGTTTTGCTGATGTTGCCGAGACAAAAAAAAAAAAAACCACGCAGGCGCTCTCAAGCATCACAAATGATAAATTAAAAAAAATTGTAGAAAGGTGGAATGAAAGTTTAAACAATTGCGTTAGTGAAAGTGAAGAGTACTTTAAAGGAGATTGAAGGTTTGGGCTTGAAATGTGAATAAATAGGTTCAAAAGAAAATAAGTTCGGTTCTTGAGGGTACCCCTCGTACGCTTACTTGTGCTACATTTACATCTGTTAACTTCTGAGTAAACTAGTTAGCGCTCGTTTAGTCCTGTTTAAAGTCTTTGTGTCGTCTTTTTTGTGCATTACTTTTCATAGGTTTCACTAGTTTGTCTTGCATTCCTAAAACAGCAGGAAGTCTGGAAGTAAAGAAAAGCCCCAGGTACGTGGCAAAATAGTTCAGTGGAACCACGTTAAAAGCGCTGGTGATATTTGCAAGCTTCAAATGATATAATGGAGAAATCCAGTTCGTCGCATGTTACGAAAAGCAAACCATCTGCCCCATTAAATGAGAAAAGAGAAGAATCAATTCGATTGCTGAAGTACCTCCCGGTTGCGACTAAGAAAACCACAAGTGCAGACGAAGTGACCCAATGGTCGAAATTTCCGTATTCCTCCACCACGTCGTCTCTCATAGCCTGAGTTGCTTTGGGACGTAGTTAACCGTAAACACCAAACCATAACTTTACCCAATGTCTTTAAATATTTATAACTTATTTGCAGCTAGAGCATCCGCCTCACCCTGGTTCAAATCCAAGTGCAGCGCAATTCTCCACCGGATTTAAAAACAAAAGAAACGAATGTCGATGGAATTGCATAAATATAGGTTTCAGGTGCGACCTTACGTCGGTGAACACCTCCGGCAACACACTCCCTCACTAGAACAGGAGTTGGCCGCTTTGGTGCAGCAAATGGCCACAACCTCCCATTATTAGTCTTACAAAACCTCGGCCCTCAGTTATCAGCGGCTGTGGAGCAACTGACGACAGCGGCGGTCAGACCTGTGAGGCAGAGTAAGGCTAGGGAATTTTTGGCTCGGAGGACAGGCCGCCATTGAAACATTGACCTAGCAACGTTTAATGCCAGATCCCTAGCTAATGAAGCTAGTTCACCTTTGCGTTTAGAGTAACTGAGGGTATGCAGTGGGATGTCATAGAGCTTAGTGAGGTGAGGAGGCCAAATGAGGCATATACTGTACTGAAGGGTGGGCATGTACTGTGTTATCGAGGTTTACCGGAGAGACGAGAAGTAGGAGTAGGTTTACTTATCAATAAGAATATAGCTGGTAATATAGACGTACTCTATAGAAATAATGAGAGGGTAGAAGGCATCGTAATTAAGCTAAATAAGCCGTTTAAGGTGAAGGCTGCACAAGCATACGCAACCTACTTGTAGGCATGATGACCCGACAGTTGAAAGCTTCCACGAAGATATAGAATGAGCCATGCGGAAAGGAAAGATGCAGTATACGGTACTAATGGACGACTTCTATGCCAAAATAGGGAAAAACAGGCGAAAAGCAGGCATTGAGCGACAATGGCATTGGTTCTAGGAATTGCAGGGACGAGTTGCTCGATCAGTTTGCAACTTGAGAATCATAAACACCTTATTTAGCAAACGGAAAACCGGAAGTGGACATGTAAAAGTCCTAACGGGGAGACTAAAAATGAAATTGACTTTATACTGTGTTCTAGCTACCGCGATGTAGGGGTAATCTGGAAAGTACGACCACAGGATTGTAAGGTCTCAAATTAGTCTAAAAGGTTAAGAAAGCCTTAGAAGCTATGAAGAGGGGGAAAGCAGCTGGGAAGCATCAGGTAACACACCAAATTTGCTGAAGAACGGAGGGAATATCGTGCTAGAAAAACTAGCCACCCTGTATACGCAGTGCCTGGTGTCATCGACGTTAACGGATCCATGGAATAACGCAAATATTATCTTTATTCGTAACAAATCGTACCCTAAGGACTAGAAAAATTACCGACCAATAAGTTACGTACAATCTATTTACCAAGTTAATCGCTAATACGATCAGCTCAACCTTAATCTCGGCAATGCGAAAAGTAAAGACGCAGTATACTTTACGTATGGGCGACTTCAATGCCAAGGTAGGGAAAAAGCAGGCAGGGGACCAGGCAGTAGGTGACCATGGCATTGGTTCTAGGAATAGCAGGGGGGCAGATACTAGTTGAGTTTGCACAGCGCAATAACTTAAGCATCATGAATACCTTCTTCAGCAAACGGAAAAACCGGAAGTGGACATGGAAAAGTCCTAACGGGGAAACTAAAAATGAAATTGACTTAATAATGTGTTCAACACCCCGCCATTATGAAAGATATAGAGGAAATCGGGAAAGTGCGATGCGGTGACCACAGGATGGTGAGGTCCCGAATTAGCCTAAATCTGAAGAAAGAACGCAACAGATTAGTAAGAAAGAAATCCATCAACGAATTAGCGGTGGGGGGAAAGCAGAAGAGCTCAGGATCTCGCTACAGAATAGATATCCAGCTGTAACCGAGGATGGCGACATTACCAATGAACAATAATTTCAGAGATACCATTACTGAGTGCGTGGTAGAAGTAGGCGGTAGGATAGTTAGAGAGGGTACATGTAAGCTGTCTAAGGAAACGAAAAATTTATTAAGCAACACCAGAATATGGAAGTTTCCAATCCAACAGAAACGATCGAATTGGCCGAGGTATCAAAGCTAATCAATAAGCGCAAGGTGGCCGATATAAAGACGTATAACATGGAGAAAATTGAGCATGCTGTAAAGAACGGGGGAAGCCTTAAAGTTGTAAAGAAGGAATGGGGCATATGCAAAAACGAGATGTATGCGATGAGGGACAAGGCGGGCAACGTCATCACGAATATGGACAAGATAGTCAAAGTAGCCGAGGAGTTCTATACAGATCTCTAAAGTAGCCAAAGTAGTCAGGACCGTAATGAGATTGGCGGTAGGGAAAAACAGTCAGACGTTCCATCCGTGACGAAGGACGAGGTCAAGAAAGCATTAGGAACTATGAAAAGGGGGCAATCAGCTGGAGAGGATCAGATAACTATAGGTTTGCTGAAGGATGGGGGGATACCGTGCTATAAATACTGGACACCTTGTATACGCAGTTCCTGGTGTCATCGACGGTACCAGAACCATAGAAAAATGCAAACATTATACTCATTCATAAAAAAGGGGACTCCAAGGACATGAAAAATTACAGACAAATCAGCTTACTGTCTTCGTGACCCTATGGACCATGTCACGCCACGCTTTCCGGTCTCTCACTATCTTTTATTGTCTGTTAAGTATAAGGTATTAACTAAGGTAATCGCTAATAGAATCAGGACAGCCTTAGACTGCAATCAAGCAAAGGATCAACCAGGGTTTCGGAAACGGTACTCAACTATCGATCATATCCATACCATCCATCAGGTGATAGAAAAATGCTCGGAATATAACCAGCCATTATACATAGCCCTCAATGATTACGAAAAAATATTTGACTCAGTTGAAACCTCGGCGGTGATGCAGGCATTGCGAAATCAGGGGGTAGACGAGCCGTACGTGAAAGTGCTGGAAGATATATATAGTGCCTGCACAGCAACCATAGTTCTGCACAAAGAAAGTAATAAAATTCCCATAAAGAAAGGTTTAGGCAAGGAGACACAACCTCCCCAGTACTATTCACAGCTTGTTTAGAGGAAGTATTCATAGACTTGGAATGGGAGCAGTTAGGGATAAGGGTAGATGGAGAATACCTCAGTAATCTGCGATTTGCTGATGACATTGCCTTGCTGAGCAACTCGGGGGATAAACTGCAAATAATGATTGATGCCCTACACAGAAAACGTAGAAAGGTAGGCTTGAAAATCAATATGCAGAAGACTTAAGTAATGTTCAACAGCCTCGGGAAGGAAAAGCAGTTTACATTAGGGGAAGCGAAATACTGGAAGTTGTAGGCGTATATGTCTAGTTAGGACAGGTAGTAATCGCAGATCCGGACCACGAAAAGGAAATAACAAGAAGAATACGATTGGGATGGAGCGCATTTGGTAAGCACTCGCAAATTATGACTAGCAGCTTACCGGTATCGCTCAAGAAGAAAGTGTACAGCAGTTGCATCTTGCCTGTACTCACCTATGGGGCTGAAACGTGGAGGCTAACTAAGACAGTTCTACTTAAGTTGAGGACAACCCAGAGGGCTATGGAACGAAAAATGGTAGGGGTAACATTAAAAGATAGAAAGCGTGCAGAGTGGGTCAGAGAAATAACTCAAGTTACCGACATTCTAGTGGAAATTAAGAAAACGAAATGGACATGGGCAGGACATGTAGTGCGAAGAGAGGATAACCGATGGTCGCTGAGGGTAACAAACTGGATTCCAAGGGAAGGAAACCGTAGCAGGGGGCGGCAGGAAGTTAGGTGGGCGGATGAGATTAAGAAGTTCGCAGGGGTCAAGTGGATACAGCTAGCACAGAACCGGGTTAAGTGGAGAAATATGGGAGAGGCCTTCGCCCTGCAGTGGGTATAATCAGGCTGATCATGATGCTGATGATGAGGGCCCTACCCGGAAAAGGGGGCCGCCGCCCGACGCCCCCACAGAAGTGAGTGGCATCTGATGCAGAGACGGCCTGCAGCGCCATCGTGGCATTGAGCCAACGAGGCGAACCTTCATGACAACGCAACGATTGTCACTGAGGACGACCATTCCTGTGATAGGATCATAGTGACACAGAGAGTGTTCCACCCTTAACCGAGAAAATCACAGACGGCCCACACCAAATCTTCGAGAACCTCCGCTCGCCAAGAATGCGACGTCCCCGCTGCAGGCAGAACCAGACCTCTTTCCGCACCTTTGCAGTTACTTCATGGAGGCCCGGAACTCTGCTGTTTTATGCGGCCGCGCAGCGTGCCAGCCATACTTGGTACGCACGCTGTACGAGCAGGAGGACGAACTGGTTAACGGCTACGCCTGGCAACGGAGTCAGGTATTGCACGGTCTTGTACAGTATACCCGGAAGCTGGAAGAGATTAGCTACAGGACGGAGAAGCGCTTCAGGAAGAAGACACTGCGAGAATATATGCACAGTGACCTCTCTACCGCCACAAGTCGGAGAAGTTGGTCGCAAGCTGGCCCGTGTAAACGCCGGAGCCTTAATAGGCAGGACCCCCATGGCGAAGCGGTACATAAAGGACGCTCTGCTTGCTTCCAAAAAATCCGCTGTGATATACCGCCAGCTGGGCTTAAGATTGACAAGGTTGTAAAGACGAAGGTGAGGGGGGAGGCTTTTAAAATGATCATTTCAGGTGATTTCAATACTCCTTGTATAGATTGGACCTTGCTAAACTTCAACAGGTTGTGACAAGGCTGTTTGTGAATCTCCAATTCATATGGATATATAATTTGATTTTACACAAGTGGTTGAGTGTCCAACTAAAGTAAACTCTTTTCTTGACCTTGTTTCTGTTAACCAACAGTTGCTACAGTACGGCTTTCAGTGGGACCTAGTGGACGGTCTGCCAGATCACAAGGGTGTTTTCATGCAATTTAACGTGGTTTGTGATCCCCATTAGCCAAAATTCAATATGGTTAAAGATTTTAACTGTGCTAATGATCAAGCTATTGTTTAATTGCTGGAGTCGTCTTTCGAAGATTTCGTAACAGGCAGTGAAATGTGCGGTGTTGATGCTTTTTTAGAGCAGTTTCATAATTTAGTATATAGCTGTGTGCGTCAGTTCGTCCCCACGAAATGTGTGAAACATAACCCGAAGCATCCATGGTACACAAGAGACATAATTCAACTCATACGACGCATCAAACGCATGCGCAAGCGCGACCGGTCCCGAGATGTAAGCCGAGATTCACTACTTTCTTTACCCAAGTCTTAACTGAAGTCAAAAATGACAGAAGCTAAACAATTTTACTTCAGCACAAGTGTCAATCTTCATGAAACAGAACCCATTTGGAAAAACAATATTACCCTCTTCTCACCACTCTGTATCCTTCATTATCAACGATATGCCTTTAACTGATCCCATAACCATCTCTGAAGCCTTTAATAGCTACTTTCATTCTGTCTTTCATCTTGATGATAGTACCAATCCTCCTTTCATTCATAGCTCGGAACACCAGTTACCCAACCTCGAAGTAAGTTATTCCGGGGTTTACAACCTGTTATTAACCACTGATACAACCTAAAGTGCGGGACCAGACGCCATACGGAATATGTTCTTAAAAAGGTACTCGGAATGGTGTGCCCGTTACCTTACAGTCATATTTGATAGATCCTTCATAGGACACATCTTCCGTTCCCCAGGCTTGCAAAATTGCAAATGTCATTCCGGTGTATAAATCTGGCAATAAACAACAAATAAGTAATTACCGACCGATCTCCCTAATTTTCACTTGCTCCAAGCTTCATGAGCCCATTATTCAGTACTTAAGTTTTCATAACCCACTTTCTCACTTTCAGCACAGTTTGCGATCTGGTTTTTCCACTGCTACTTAGCTCATTGAATTCACCCACGAGATAGCTTCCGCATTAAATAACCGCGATCAAATTGATGCAATATTTACAGATTATTGCAAAGCGTTTGGCATGTTTTGCCATAATAAGCTTCTTCGTAAATTACGTACCATATTTAACGGAAATACGTTACTCGACTGGATAACTGACTACTTACACTTAAGATCCCAGTTCGTCACTTTCAACCACGCACAGTCATCGTCAGTCACTGTAACTTCAGGTGTGCCCGAAGGATTGGTGCTTGGGCCTCTATTATTTAACTAATTTCATTAATGATGTAGAAAATGTTATTAATGACACCACAGTAAAGTTACGCCTATATGCCGATGGCTGCGTGTTTTTCGCAACGTTGCTAACGGCCAGGATCAGCAGTAACTAAACAGAGCGTTTTCATAGTTCTATGAATGGAGTAGCGCATGGCAAATGAAAATTAATTTCACTACAACAGTTGCAATGACATTCAGTAACAAAAAGAGTCAGCTGCATTTCACTTATATTAATAACGGTAATTGCTTGACCCGTGTCAGCGAGTTCAGATACCTGGGTGTCACCTTTTCATACAACTTAAAATTGAATGCTCACATTAATAATATTACTTGGAAAGCACTTCGCAAACGTGGCTATCTCAAAGTAACTTTAAAAAAATGCCGCAAAGGAATGTAAATTAACTGCTTACAAATCACTAATTCGGCCATTACTGGAGTACATCTCTACTGTTTGGTCCCCTCATCACTTTCGCGACATTTATCGTTTAGAATCAGTTAAAAAAAAGCAATTCGATTCATCTTCCCCCAGTACGATCGCTACTTTTCCCCTTCTTAACATATGCACACCATATCATTGCAAACGTTAGAACATAGGCGCACACGTGAATTCATCATCATGCGGCACAATATCTTTCACATGTCATCTGGCATCAGGGCACCATTCTCATTTGTGCCCTCAAGCGCACGTACAACCCGACGGAACCACCCATTAAACATTTTTCCTTTCGAACCTTGTATAGATAGCTATAAATTTTCTTTTTTTTTCCACTAACTATTGAAATTTGGAATCGATTAGATGGGCCACTACGCTCATTGCCAATTGAAAAATTTGTTGTTCAGTTGCCTAACAATTTGACCTGTTGATCTGTTTTGAATATTTCTATGTTATCTATTATTATGTTTTGATGTTATTTGTTTCTACTATTGTATTTACCCACTCCTGCTATGTCTCCCTTCCGAGACAGCAGTATTTGTAAATAATAATCAGATAACATTCAACAGCCATATCAGTGTTCAGTGCCGGACTCATGACGTGAATTCTCTGTGCCAATCGGTTTCTGAGAGATGTTCTACCATGGACTTGAAAAAAGATTCAGACACTGATAGTTTTGACACTGTCTTCTTACTTTTCCACCAGCATTTTTGAAGGTGGATGCTGGATTTCTGAATGTTGTGTCCTCATTCTGATGCGTTTTGCCCTGTTTTTCTTTCCAAGTGTATTTTCTTTCTGCTTCCAGTCAATACTTCCTCTCCTTTCAAGCCTTAAACTGAAGAAACGAGAGAAAGACGAAAAAACAATTTCTGTTCGAAAGCAACCATGCAACTTGTTCACAAAGCCTGCGCCTCCCGGCTGGGCCATGCCCGTGCGACTCTTTGTGCGTTGGCTGATAACCAATGCAAGTATTTTCACAGTTATTCTTTTAATTCTTCATTACTGGCAAATGCCGACAAATATAAATTATATGATCGCCTTTTGGTTACCCTCCAACTAGCGTACATCCTGTGACTAAGCAGACGTTCGCTTCGCCCGTGATTCGTGAGTGTCTTTTTAGCGATATCACCGCTTTCTTCCTTATTTCGCCCAGCACAGTTGCCTGCCGAGTGATTTGGTTAGCTGATGCTGGTGAATAGCGCCCCGCTTTTCTGTTTGTCACAGCGTTTAGCCCAGACCGGAATCGGTCTGCCATGGATCAATCACCCGTTTCGAATTTAGAGAACCCCAGATAATGCGACAGCAAAGAAGCACTGTCCATAACCGCCTTCAAGATATGCGCTGCGCAAAAATAGCGCGAACTTCTCAAATGAATCCGCTAAAAATGGTAATAACCAAGTGACTCAATGCTGCTCTCCGCTTTCTCCTAGTCTAGCTGCAAATGCAGTTATTCCTATTGGATATGACAGCTGTGGATTCGCGAAGGACGAGAAAACCCGAAACCTGAGCCGCGTTCTTTCGAGGTGCTGGTTGGATGACCAAGAAGCGGAAAACTTTGTGATGTTGTCATTTCCAGACTGCAAAATAAGCTTTTAAATAACACTCTACGACCATATGTTTTTTGTTTTCTTCGATGATTTGTTAAACCGTTATACTTTCTGTTGCTTAGGTGAGTCTAGTTGTAGCGTAATGCAGCAAAGCCATTGTGAAAGAAGGCACCGCCCTACGATTTATTTTTGTATCACGTGCACACCAGACATAGTTGGAATGCTTACTTCTTGGTTGCTGTGTTCACAAATTGGCACGAATCCAAGAGAAGGAATGGGGTCGCTCTCATAGTAAACAGAAGAATGGGCAAAGCAGTGCTAGGGTACAATCCCAAAAACGACCGAATGATGTCACTTTAGATCCAAGGTCACCCTTTGAACGTAAGTTATCCAAGTATATGCACCGACCACTACTGCTGAAGAAGCTGACATTGAGAGATTTTATGCGGACCTACAATGCCTTTTAGACCGCACCCCATCATCAGACGTCGTTTTTCTCATAGGAGACTGGAATGCTAAGGTAGGGAGTGAAGAAATATCCGGAATTACAGCCAAGTTCGGTCTTGGTGAGCCAAATGAAGCTGGGCAGAGGCTAGTAGAGTTTTGTCAAGAAAAGAACCTGACCATAGCGAATACTCATTTTCAACAGCACAAGAGGCGCCTGTACACATGGACTTCACCGGACGGTCTGTACAGGAATCAGATCGATTATAATATTTGCCGGCAGAGATCGAGAAGCGCTATACAAGCAGTAAAAACAAGGCCTGGGGCCGATTGTGGCACCGATCATCAGCTTCTTGTTGCCAAAATTAAGCTTCGATTGAGGAAAACGCAGAAAACTAGAAGACCTTTCAGGTATGATCTGGATCAAATTCCATTAGAATATGCTTTGGAAGTGATGAATCGATTTCAAGAATTAGATCTAGAAGACAAAGAGCCCGAAGATATGTGGACTTATGTTCGTGATATAATACAAGAAGTTGCTACTAAGGTAGTCGCAAAGCAAAAGAAATGCAAGGAAGCAAACTGGTTATCTGAAGAGGCTTTGCGAATAGCTGAGGAAAGGAGGATGGCAAAAGTTATGGGGAAAGAGAAAGATACAAGGTTCTCAATGCGGATTTTCACGAAATAGAAAGGAGAGATAAGAATGCCTTCCTGAACATACAGTGCCAAGCAGGTGAGGACAACAGCCAATTAAGGAACACAAGAGCTCTGTATAAGACAATCAAATATATCAAAGGAAGCTTCTGTGCTAAGCTGGGCGTGATAAAGGACAAACGAGGCAAGGACTTCACTGAAGCCTCAGAGATAAAGAAGAGGTGGCAGGAATACACAGAAGAACTGTACAAGGAGGACCCGGATGTGCAAACCTAACATAAGACAGTTGTGATTACTGATCTCGAGCCGGGCATCCTGAAGAGTGAAGTTGAATGGGCCTTAGCCAGCCTTGCTAAGAGCAAAGCTAGCGGAATTGATGGCATTCCAGCTGAGTTGCTTCAAAACCTCAACCACGCTGTTAACACTCTGCATACATTATGTCAGAAGATTTGGACAACCCTGCAGTGGCCACAGGATTGGAGGAGGTCAGTTTACATCCCCATTCCAACGAAAGGCAGTGCCAAAGATTGTTTTAACTACCGCACGATCGCGCTTATTTCGCATGCTAGCAAGGTGATGTTGAAAATCCTCCAAGGTAGGCTGCAGCAGTATGTGGATCGGGAGCTTCCGGACGTGCCAGCTGGGTTTCGCAAAGGCAGAGGAACTAGAGACCAAATTGCCAACCTTCACTGGATAATGGAAAAAGCGAGAGTTCCAGAAACCCATCTACTTCTGCTTTATTGATTATACGAAAGCGTTTGACTGCGTAGATCACCGCAGATTGTGGCAAGCTCTCCAAGAGATGGGAGTTCCAATTCCCCTCATCTGTCTCCTCAGGAACCTGTATGAAGGGCAAGAGGCCACAGTCAGAACTGGGCATGGTCTTACTGATTGGTTTCCGTTTGAGAAGGGAGTGAAGAGAGCAATGTTTAGCCTTGCCCGCCTAGTAAAGAGCAGAGACATTAGTCTGCCAACCAAGATCCGTATAACTCGTGCTACGGTCTTTGCAGTTGTGATGTATGGATGCGAGAGTTGGACTGTGAAAAAGGCTGACCGCCGAAGAATTGACGCGTTTGAATTGTGGTGCTGGCGAAGACTCTTGAGAGTTCCTTTGACTGCCAGAAGATCAAATCAGTCGATATTGTCGACCATAAACCCTGACTGCTCATTGGATGGTCAAATTCTAAAGTTAAAGCTCAGCTACTTTGGTCATCTAATGAGAAGAGAGGAGTCGCTGGAGAAAGATTTGATGTTGGGAAAGGTTGAGGGTCGCCGGAGAAGGGGCAGGCAGCGAACGCGATGATTAGAAGGCATCCTCGAGGCACTGCAGATGAAGTTATGTGATGTTAGGAAGATAGTGAGAGACCGGAAAGCGTGGCGTGACATGGTCCATAGGGTCACGAAGAGTCGGACACGACTGAACGCTTGAACTGAACTGTGTTCACAAAGGCGACCCTGAAGAAAGTAGGCAACTTCTCGATTATTGTGGTGCGTATTTCATCATCTTTGGTAGGACTTTTGGACTTACATAGGGTGTGCATTCGCTTGCTGATGTTCCTCTTTAGACGCGCAAGAAACCCAAAATAACACCAAGCGACACTGAAAGATATATAAAATACACTTGTGTCCCATCTGGACCATGTGGAACAAGCAGCAACCCACAAGTCAAAGGGATCGCAGCGGTTTCGTATTCGTACTAAATAAAGAATAATGTTTCGAACATACATCTACATATTGTCACGTTGTGGTGACAAGGCCGTAGACACCAAAAGAAGACACAGGCTTGATGGTACTGAAATTACCTCTTTGTTGGGCTGACTTGCGCCCGCAAAAGAACTAAGCAACTCGGCGGCGATAGCAACAAACGTACTGGTCGATCGTCGAACAAAGAATGCCCGTAACACTCGTCAACGCTTAATTTAGAGGCTGCACAGAACAATCTAGATAACGTCGCAAACAGCTACCAGAACGGGCTATAACATTGTAGAAAGACACACGATTTGCCGGAACCTTCGAGACAGATCTCGGTGCATCTTGCGCTACAACAAAACTGATAAAGGAGTGACTCTCGACATCGAGCAGTAACAAATAAAGAATACCGAACTGATACGCAATACAGAATCAGAGGGATAACGCCGTATGTCGGCGGTTGTTACAAAAACAATACACTTTTGAAGGTTTCGCGCAATATAAGTTGCCTCATCTACCAAGTGCCTTTCTGACCACCATTTAATGCTAGAACTGGGAACAAAAAGCATTTTTGAACGACGTCGCAATTGCATGCATCTTTCCAGGCCTCTACAAAAGGCAGGGGCTAGAATAACAATGAAAACGTTTTATTCAAATACCCTATAGGCCTTTCACGGGCCCTTAGAGCGGAAGGGGAGGGGGGGGTTACATGGTTACATGCGAGAAAATATGGTCCGCACTTAAGCATGCTCTTCAATACAAATTCAAAGGATTCAAAGCACACATATATGGACACACAAACTGAGACTGTGGTTAATAGTAACAGAAGAAATGCGAAGACTTTAAGACTTTATCTTCCAGAAGAGTTCAGTTTCTGTACGAAAGCATCAAGGTGTAATGTGGAAACGATGTTTTCAGGTAACTTGTTCTAATGGTAAATGGTAAGAAATAAGAGAGAGTGACTAAGGAAATGGGTACGTGCAAATACTGGCTCAATTTTAAAGTTATAATCTAAGCACGGAAGTATACGGTGGGCGGGTCTGATACAGCATGTAGCGAACGATGAGGTTCTCTGATACCAGCCTGTGAAAATAAGAAAATAGTGCTACCAGTTCCAGCTTTTTAATTGAGAATACGTTTAACAATGCTTTGATGGCGATTATGTTGCAGTGACTAGAGTAGTTCCTGGTTATAAATCTAGCTGCTTTATTCAAAGATGAACATTAGGTGAAAACCACGCTTCGCGTGATGTTCATCTGGCACTCTTCCAGGTAGCTCTGCAGAAAAAGGCTGAATGCAATTTAGGATATCCGACCATGCCGGTGAAGTCAGTACTGTTAAACGTATGCACCCTAAAGTGTTTCAATAAGCCCCCGAAACACCGCAAATATGTCCCAGAGCTGTATGATGGATGGTTCGGAAACAACAAACTGATCTATGACACGTGGTGTATAGGGCCCGATGTAACATGAAGACAATCATAAAAGTTCATAAAAAAAAAAAAAACTGACAATCACAATTTTTTTCCCAGACATACGACTAAAAGGAAAATACTTCAAGCGCTCCAGCATAATAAAGATATTAGTTTAATCAAGTCATCAGGCATGCTCATCTTAATGCGACTCTAAAATTCATGCGCGAAAATCAACCGCGCCCTTCTAAAAAAGAGAACTCACTCTGATACAGCACTTTGGACGGTTCGCTAACGCAATCTAGACCTTTCTTTATTATGAAGAAGGCTTCTTTCAGATCACGAGCTACATTGTCTCGACTTTTATCTACTACAGAAGTTTCTTTTAGTATAGGCATGCCATAGATCAGTTTGTTGTTTCCGAACCATCCATCATAACTGTTTTTATCGCTTTTATGCCTGTTGTCTTTTATCGCTTTTATGGTCCTTTCACCTTTTGACGTTTGCTGCATCTGATTAGCGCCGCCACGTGTGCCTATATATTGTGTGTTTTCCTTGAATAAAAGATCAGTTGTCAGTGAGCGCTTGTCCGTGTCCTCTTTCTTGTGAATGTGTCGTTAGCGCTTTGTCCTTTTGTTAAGAAATGCTGCACCAACTAGCCCAACAAAAAAGTCCTTCATCCCACCTCTTTGTCCAATGCTCGGGTAGCGTGCGCGCCACTAATGAATTGTGCAGAAAGCGAGCACTGGCCCACGGTCATACATAGTGAGCGGATTTAGTCACAGACCCATCTCCCTGGCCGTGCATCCGGAGTCGTTGACTCTGTTGCGGAAAGCGTAGCCCTGGTCGATGCACCGACACATGCTTCTCGTGATGTTCATCTGGCACTCCTCCAGGCAGATCTGCAGAGAAAGGCTGAATTGAATTTAGGATATCCGACCATGCAGGTGAGGTCCCAACTGTTACCCTAAACGTGCTACATAGGCGAATGACAAGGGCCGCCCGACGGGCTCTCCTGGCGTCGCCGAGACCACTAATGAAGCGAAATAGATAACCTAGCCACTGACATTCGCTCCATATGATTGAACGTCTTGAGGTGGAGCAGAAACGCGAACAAGAAATGCGAAAATGCAGCAATATAATAAAGGTGGAACTACAGCCTAAAATGAAAACAAGCGCTAGGGAGACAATAGGAGAAGAGGCATTGTGTGAGGCATCGTGCCTCGTGTCTTGTTGTCTCCCTTGTGCGTGTTTTCATGTTAGGCTGTAGTCTCCATTGTGCATGTTTTCATGTTAGTCTGGAGTTCCACCTTTATTATGCACCAGCTATCTCAGATTGAGATCATCATGCAGCAGCCGTCAGAACAGTCGACAAAAATTAAGACGTTTTTAAACTTGTTTAACCTAAGGTCGAGTAGAGCGCCACTTTGAAACGATACTCTTTAAACCTATTTAGCAGTATCAATCAAACAAGAAAATAGCATAAATTACAGTTCTTTCTCAGCTTCTCGTCAAAAGAACGCCTAGTGAAGCCTATGTACACAGCTCTACAGTGAAGTAGAATCTTGTACGCCACACCGGCAACGTTTAGGCAATATTTTGCGTTACCTGGGGCGACGCCAAATGATAACAATATCGGGCTACTTAAACTGAGGCCAAGCTGTTGCAATGGCCTTTCCATCAACTGTCTTCTCAACGCAGTGAAGCGGCGGCAAAACAATAAAAAGTGGTTTAATGATTCCTGTTCACCGCAAAATGCGCAGACTGGAGAACCAGATCTTTAAAGATATAAATTTAAAGGTGGGATACGGCGTCGCAGCCTTGTTCGATAAATCTCAAGTTGCAGTGAATGACATAATTTTCTATTCGCAGAATAATGTAGGCGCAGGTAGTCATCAGATCTTAAAAGTATCCACTTTTCATATTTAATAGAACGTTTCTCCGGAACCTCACTGCGGTGATGTACACTGTCCTTCATCGTCGTTTGTGTCGGCGCTGTATCATCTTCTTCTTTACAATACTATTATTAACGCAATTTATATCCTAACAACGTAGCGAAGAAAAGGTTGAAGTTGCGCTTCATGTGATAATGCGGTGGAGTGAGCAGCACATCACTCAACTTTTGAGTCATGGGAATTCCATCGAAGGCTCTCGGGACGTAGTTGTCGCACCTTATATAGCGTAAATAGGGCACGGAAAGTGAATCGATGGATGAATGGGATAAGCAAGCGAACAAAAGTACAAAAGAGCTATGTGTATCGAAGCCGCAACAAATGCTGCCGTTATTTACAGCTCTTTTACATCAAGTAAGCCCCGACTGCACAAACGACTGCACGGTACCCAAAAAGCGTAACCAACCGCGCCCACCATGCTACCTTTGCACATCTTAACAGGGGTGCAGACACGCAGTCAAAGACGTAGCAAATGACGTAGCAATGACGTAGCAGTGACGTAGCAGCCAATGACGAAAGCGCCGTCGCCGGCGCTTTCGTCAGCATATCAAGCTGTTGGCGCACAGCGTCTTGGCCTACGCGGATGGCGCGGAAGTGAGGAAATAGGTAAAGAAAAGTTAACGATATAAACAAGGTTTCAAAGAACTAGACACTGCATTATCTGTGCGCGCAGCAATCTCCGTCATTTATATCTTTGTTTGGTTTGGTTTGTGGGGTTTAATGTCCGAAAGCGACTCAGGCTATGAGAGACGCTGTAGTGGAGGACTCCGGATATTTCGACCACCTGGGGTTCTTTAACTTGCACTGACATTGCACAGCACATGGGCACCTTGCCTTTCGCCTCCATCGAAAAGCAGCCGCTGACGCCGGAATTTGATCCCGCGTCCTTGGGCACAGCGCCGTAACCACTGCACCACCCCGGCGGGGCGCCATTAAAATATTATCGAATTACGAACAAAAAGTTTCAGTGCGGCATTGCAATATGATGACATGTGTAAATCCTAATTTCCAAGAACTTGTAATTCATGGAATTTGTTGCCCAAATTATTACCTGGCATCAGTGATTCTACTAAGTCTAAAAAGGTCATTACGAAGCTTAGTGATGTACTTGCTTTTTCTTAATTGATTTATTATTGCCTTGCTGCGGATGCATTTAGATCGTTTGAAGTAAGACATCGCGACAGATTTATAATTTGTAGCCGTGTGAACGAAATTAAAGTTGAGTTGTGTTCCGCTCACGCTGAAACTGAGCTTCTTGCAGTCCTGTTTTGCCCATATGTCCAGAAAGAGAAACATACTTTTCGCTTCAGCAGTGAAGTTCATTGCTGTTCTCTATATTTCAAATGTGAGGAAAAGGCTGCTAAATCATCTTTACGAATCAGGGAAAAGCAGTCGTCTACACATCTGGGGAACCTCTTGTCGGTGATGAGTACGTTTCTGAAGCTTTCGGGCGCTCGACTGATTCCATAGCGAGGTTCGCAACGCTCAAGGAGATAGAGGCAGCCATTGGAGGTAAAATGTGGCGGTAAAAGTGAACAAAATCGAATTCCAGGAAAATCTGTGAAAGTGCATGACTTCTTTTTTTCAGCAAAAAAGAGCCTGAAAACAGAAGAAAAAAATCAACGCGAAATAAAAATTAGGCCCCTTACCTCGCGCGTCATTTTGACTGGGTACACATCCAGCGTCTCGAAGAGGCTGTAGTTAGTACACTTTGTATCGTAGGGGTGAGGAAGCTTCTTCACTCCACGCTGCAGGAAGAGAACAGGGGGTAAAAGATCGCGTTCCACCCATGTATTTCACTCATACGCCGCTGTTTAAAGTCCACGGCGGCAGTATTTTAGGGGAGGCAAGAAGTAATGACATATTGTAGTCGGCACAGTTGTTAAAGGGGAAAAAAAAGAAAATGGTTTATTGTCCCTTCGTTTTGGCAACACTTGCTCGAACGGTATACAAAACATACATTAGTCCAAAAGGGTACGTTTCGGCGGCAGCATTGTCCACACTGTCCCACTCGCCACACCCTCTCCCACCCGACGTCCAAGACCAGAGCGGACGAGTAAAGTGACAGCGGCGCCACAGCGGAGCAGGGCCCCCCGTATAGTTCGAGGCGGGACCCCGGAGTGGATCTGAGCGGCTTTCTTCCGTGTGCCGAAAATGCGTGGCGTCTCCGTCGACAACATCTTCAAATTTCCGGTCAATAATATCAGGCGTCTCGTAAGGGTCTATGCTTGGTCCCCTTCAGTATTCGATATATATATATAGTCACGGACGAAGAAGGAAGAAGAGGGCAGTGGCGCGGGCAGGAGCGCGGGGGCTAGGCCCGCTCACAGATTCATTAAACGTCATCTCACGACCATCAAACATCTATCTGTCCGCTGTTCTCCTGTTGTCATCGCTTGCCGCCACGTAACATTTGGTTGGAGGTGCGGCGCACGTCACCCCATCCTCGCCTTGGAGCATCGACGCCATCTGAAAGCCGGGACATGCAACGACTGAGGGCCCAGGGACATCGCCGAGCAGCTTCGCCCCAGCCCTTCAAGCCCGGACCTGACCAACTACCACCGCCCAGCCCTCAGCCTGGGCCTGAAGACAAGAAGTACAGACACACCAAATAGACCCGAAGCGAAGAACCCGAGAGACCCGAATGACCCGAAGGAACCGATGGACACGAACACGCAGTCCCCGCCCAAGCTGCCCGACGTGACCTCGAGTCATCGGTCCCATGGACTCTGACAGCTCCATGGTAGACAGCTCCAGGGGAGGCGGATACCCACGCATCAGACATCGTGCCAGAAAGCCCTTCTATTCTTACTTCGTCTTCTTCAAGCATCCAGACACGCCCATCATCATGCCATGGAATCATCATCGGTAAACTTCCTCATTTACGATCGGGACGATCGCTCGGTGGCCGCGGGTTATGTTACGGACGAAGGAGGAAGAAGAGGGCAGTGGCGTGGGTAGGAGCGCGCGTGCTAGGCCCGCTCAGAGATTCATTTAACGTCAACCATCTTCTCTATGTTCTCCTGTTGTCATCGCTTGCCGCTGTGTGAGCCTTCCGTGGATCTTCTTTCATTTGTACGTACCATCATCACCGTGTCCCGCAGCGCCGGCCCCGGCCCGCGCCTGGGTTCGTGATCGGATTAAAACGCTTGATAAGGCATCGCTGGCCTTGCCGTCACGACCTGCCGTCTCGACCTAGCCTTCTTTCACAATACCTACGCTCTTTTGTCTAACATGCGCATGTTTTCCAACGACTTCACTGTCTACCATGCGGTTACTAACACATTTGAACAGAGATCTGTGAATTTGCGTACGAAAACAGCCGTGCAACCAACAACCCATGAAACGTAATCCCGACAAATGCAAACATGCGTCATTTCGGCGCAAATGTAATCCCCTTTTCAGCCAATATTTGGTCTCAGGAGAATTAACATTTCTTATATATACCGGAGCAAAGTCTTACGTCATTGTCTCACCTGGAATGAGCATATCAAAAACATCCTATGATCAGCCAACCTGTCTTCCTAGCACGGCACCTGGGCCTTGCACCACCAAGCATAAACTTCTTGCAAACAAGTCCCTGGTACGAACAAGTCAAAATATGCATCCTCCATCTGGAGTCTAGCTAACTGAATGTACTTGATAACTTCCTTTGAATCTGGGCAGAACCGAGCCGCTGGAATATTTCATCCGTGCTCTTCATGCAATGCCAATATTTCATATTTAAAAACAAACTTTTTTGTAACAAATCTTGCCGATCGTCGTCGAATCTCACACTTTTATGAATTTTTTAACACCTCACTTCGTATTCGCATATTTATTGCATATTACATGTTTTCTAAACACATACAAACACACGCACACAAACACACGCACACACACACACACACACACACACACACGCACACACACACACACACACACACACATATATATATATATATGTTTACGACGAGGAGGAGGAGGAAAACATTTATTATATAAACTTCCTTTTCTTTCTGAGTGGAGCCTCAGTCTAGGGCTCCATGTGCCGCCTCAATCCTGCAGGCCCTCCAGAACAGCTGTCGCTGGTCTTGCGGGTTGTTGCAAATAAAACGGTCTCAGAAAGAATAAATACAAATCAGTCCATAAGCCCATGGGCCACGTCAATCCTCTCGGCCCGCTCTATTAGCCGGCGTTGTTCGGCCAGCTCCGTGCGGGACAAGGCATCTTCCCAAGATGAGAGGGTGGGGTGAGGTACAGGTGGAATGCCGCCGGTTGGCTTTGGGCAGGCCCAAACAGCATGATATAGTGTAAGTCGGTGTTGTTGGCAGGCGGTGCATTTATCTGGGTAGCGGGTGGGGAAGAACAAATGTTTGTGGTACAAATTTGTATACGTGTGAGTCTGCAGTTGTCGCCATGCCACAGCTTCGGCCTTGGTGAGTGTTGGGTGCTGCGGTGGCAGAGTTCTTTGTGTACAGTAATATAGTGTAATGTGGGTGTAAGACTGTAGAACTGTGCTGGTGTCCTCGTGTCTACTTCCCCCTCCGCTTCCGTCGACAGCGCCAGGGAAGATTGCTGCTCGGGCGAGCGCGTGCGCACTCTCGTTGCCAGGAAGGGAGGAGTGACCAGGAGTCCAAACAATTTTAACAATGGGAAAGGTATCATAGTTTATAGGTGAGAGCACGCGTGAAGCCTCGACAGATAATGTATTCTTCGCGAAGGCGCGACACGCAGCTTGTGAATCTATGGGGGTTTGACGTCGGAGAGCTGCGCAGGTCGAGGCGGCCGAGAACTCAGCTGGTTAACTGCTGCGAGTCCGGCACGGGCACGATAGTTTCCACGTCTTTCTCAACGTCTTTTTCCCTGTCCTCTGTTGCTCGCCTTCTTCAGGATTGCTACATTTCCCACCGGGACAGCTGAAGCCCCCCTGGACGAGGGAGTTATTCGTTAACACGGGATTGGCACGGCTTCATTCGGCCGACATGAGCGACTTCCGTTGTAGCTGATCGAAGACCAGTTGCAGTCATGCGCGCGATTTTGTAATTCAGGTCACTGACGCGGTCGAGGACAACGTAAGGGCCAGCGTAATGCGCCAACATTTTCGGGGCTAAAGCACGTTTACGGAGAGGTCGCCAAAGCCACACTAAGTCTTCAAGTGTGTGAGACACAAGGCGATGCTGTCTGTCGTATCGACCTTTGGAACGCTCTTGCTAAGCAAGAATCCGAAAATGGGCGAGACGACGAGCTTCTCGGCCCGCCAGAGTTCCAGCGATGCAAGGTTCGTCATGGAAGGAATAGGGAAGAATGGTGTCGAAAGAATACCGCGGATGACGGGCATAGAGAAGAAAAAACCGGCTGTTGCCGGTTGTCTCATGTATTGCAGTGTTGAAAGCAAACATTATAAACGAGTGTATGGTATCCCAGTCATTGTGGTCTGATGCAATCTAGTACACAGAGAGCATGTTGACGAGTGTGCGGTTTGTTCGCTCCGTAACACCGTTGGTTTGAGGGTGGTATGGTGTGGAGTGTCAAAAATGTGACGAACACAAGTGGATAAGCTCTTTCACAACATTTGCCGTAAACTGGCGACCTCGGTCACTAATGATCACTCCCGGAGGTACGGTACGGAGCAAAAACACCGACACGTTGTGAGCGGTGGCTGCAGGAAGGGCAGCCGTTTTGGAGTAACGGGTGAGGTAGTCGGCACAAACCACAATCCAGCGATTTTCGTAGTAAGATTTCGGGAAGGGACCCATAAGGTCGATTCCCACTTTCTCAAATGCACCACGTGGTGGAGTCCCAGGATACAGCAGGCAATGTGGCGTGGACGTCGGACGTTTGTGTCGTTGGCACTCAGTGCAGCTCGCCACATATCGCTCAGTTGTCTGGCGCATTTTCGGCCAATAAAACCAGTCGCGGGCACGGCGGAGCGTTCGTCTGAGCCCAGGTGACCAGAAGCGGGGTCGTCGTGTATAGCACGCAGAATGCACGAGAGGTAGTGCCGGTGCTTGAGTATGCCTTTTTGTACAGAAGGACATCCCGTAGACAAAACGAGCTGTGGAATCCCGCGCCGCCGCAAGCAGTAGTTCGACGCTTATGCAGGCCTCTTGCGCAGTCCGCAGAGCCCAGATGTCGGGAAACTCGGGCACGATGGAGGCGATGTAATGATCGAAGTCAGCAGAGTAGCATTCGGTCGTAGGAAGGGGAACACGTGAAATATAGTCTGCATCGACGTGTATGCGGCCGCTTTTGTACGAAACAGTGAGATCTTACTCCTGTAGACGAAGGGCCCAGCGTGCCAGACGGCGACACGAAGGTTGACCAGTCAACACAGGGCGTGATGGTTTATCACAACCATGAAATGGCGTCCATATAAGCAGCACCGAAACCACTGAAAAGAGAAAACTACAACGAGGCACTCCTGCCCTGTAACTGTGTAGTTCTGTTCTGGTGTGCTGAGGGAACGGCTAGCATACGCAGTTACATGCTCGCCTCTGACCGCATGTAGCCCAAGGACAGCACCAACACCAATCCCGTTTAAGTCAGTGTGGACTTCAGTCGAAGCAGAGGCGTCATGTGCCGTAATATGGGATATGGCGTAAGCATAAATGTCAGCTGGTGGAAAGCCGCGTCACGGTATGAGGTCCAGTCGAAAGGGACGTCCTTTTGAAGAAGGGGCGTCAAAGGCTAGGCGACCTCGGAAAATTGTGGGATGACCAGTCGAAACTAAGAGCAGAGCAGAAAGAAACTGCGGAACTCCTTTTGAGTCTGCTGTCGTTTCAATGCAGCAACTGCTGTAGTCTTCTGTGGATTGGGGCGAGCGCCATCGCGGTCGACAAGATTTCCAAGCACCAATGCTTGAAGTTTGCCAAAATGACACTTTTTAAAATTCAGGACAAGGCCAGACTTCTGCAGGTAGTCTAAAACTATAGTACTTCACGTGTTATCTTCAGTAAACATACAGCAAAAATGACAGCATCGTCTAAATAGCAATGCGGATTTCCCACGTGAGGTTGCGAAGTATTATGTGCATAAATCTTTTAAATGTGGCAGGCGCATTACAGAGGCCGAAGAGCATCACATAAATTCAAATAGGTTGTCCGTCGTAAAAAGCGCAGTTTTTTCCTTGTCCGCGGCATCCATCGGAATCTGCCAATACCCGGATTGCAAATCAACCGAAGAGAAATAGGACACAGAGAAAAAGCAACCTATGGCATCGTGGATGCGAGGGAGAGGATGCACATACTTTTTAGTGATGGCGTTGAGGCGACGGTAGTCGATGGAGAACCTCCATGTTCCGTTCTTTTTCTAACCAAATGACGGGAGCCGCCCAAGGACTGGAAGACTCCTGAATTACGTCCCTATTCAACACGTCTTTAACTTGCTTGGTGATCATCTTGCATTCTGACGGCGACGCGCGGTACGGCTTTTGCCGGATCACATGGGCAGATCCCGTGTCAATCCTGCGGCGTGTGTGTGACAGCGGAGAACGTTGCGAGCCGTCAGAATGCTCGAAATCAAAGACGGACACGTGGTGAGACAAGAGGCTTTTCAATGTCTGTCGTCGTGAGGTGTTCAACGATACGCTGATCATCGGAAGAAGCTTCTGGTCAGCAGATGACTTAGTAGCGGGGTTATCAAGGGAAAAAGTAACGAGAGTAACATAATTCGGGAGAGCTGGGCTACATGAAGCTAGCTAGAGCCCACTCGAAAAACAACCGGTTCCAGAGAGCCATTTATAGTCCACAGTTCGATAAGGCCCTCTTTCACACGAGCCAAGCAATGCGGCACCAACACAGTTTTCTTCTCGCACTGTAGGTTAAGAGGCGCCACAGTAGCCTCAAATGAGTCGTTAATAGCCTGGGAGCAGGACACCTGGACACAAGCTGCAGAATGTGGCGGTACGACGACTTCATCACACACACACAAAACGTCTTGATAATCTGACATCTCTTCCATAAGTTCACGAGGACGAGAAGCACTAACAGCGCTCCCGTTCGACAATCACCTGCAACACCGCACATATGCAGGAAATTAATTGCCAAGATTACTTCGTGTGTAGATTGGGGCAGTACTGCAAACTCTGGTGGAAATACTGTGCCCCTAAATTAATTTTCAACGCTGCATACCCCAACCGGATACAATAACTCCAACTCACTCTATAAAAATTAGCAGTTTTGTCCTAAACGAACATAACTTTGTTCTTCAAAAGATTCTTAAAATCTAAACTCATTACCGAAACAGTAGCACCAGTGTCTACCAACGCCATCGTAGACAAACCGTCAGCAAGCACAGTAACCTTGTTCTATAATATGTACACAGACGGAGGAATAATTGGTAGCAGCGCACATTGTCCAGCGACTTCACCTCCAATGGCCGCGCTGGCTAGTTTTCTTACAAGGGTGGCGGATATCGGTGCTGTGGGGACGGGGAACAGAGCACACGAAATAAAGGAGGAAGTTTCACACTATGGTCAGACACCGGAGAATGGCTGCAGAGGCCTTCGTTTTGCAAACGGTCCCATCGGCTAGGATATTTTGGGAGATAGGTGTCTGTGTAGGACTGCATGGCGGGTCGAGTCGATGCAGCCGCAGCATTGTACCGGAATGGCGTGCGCCGATTGCAGCAGCGGGAAATGTGACCCGCGACACAGTACCGGTAGCAGACGGGAATAGGCCGATCAAAAAGCAGCGCTTCATTAGACTCTTGGAAGGTAAGACGCGACGACTGTTCAAATTGAGGTCGCGGGTCGACGTAGCCTTCCGACAGGCGCGGTGTACGGTTGGAGTAAGGTCGAGGATCTCTGGGCTGATGATAAGAGAACTGCCGGTAAATCTGATTGGGCCTTGGTCGTGGGGTGTCCAGGTCTTCGCGGCAGGCGAAGTCGGTGTCATTGGCTGGTATATAGCTTGACGTTGGTGGGCACGTACGTGCATGGGCTGGGAAAGCATATTCGTCATCCGCGAAAAAAAGATTTCACGAATGGCGCAAAAGAGACTTTGGAATGGAGATTCTTCGACGCTGGTCACGGTATTGCCATTTACAATTACCAGCCGCCCAAACTTTGGAGTGACGCGGCGTGTCTTGAGGGCCTCTAATGTCCGGCAAGGTCGATAACTTCGATTACCAAACCCAAGTTGTCCTTGGCAATGAGGAAGTGGCAGACGTTTTCCGCAATGGCCTTGAGCAGATGGCCAACCTCGTCTTCCTCGGCCATCCGGTTGTTGACAGTCCCGCATAATCGCAGTACTGCCTCGATGTATGACGTGAACTCTCACCTACTGTCTGAGCTTTCTGAGCAAGTGTTTGCTCGGCCTGCCTCTTCATTGCAGTTATATCGCCAAAGCAATCTTTTATAGCTTCTACAAAACCCTCTAAACTAGTCAAAGTCTTCGTGGTTCTCGTAATACATCAACGATGTTTGCGTCAAGAAGAATATGTCATTGGTGCGATACAACACCAAATCGCAGCGATTGAAGCGGCTCACACGTTCAAAATGAGTGAGCCACTCATCAACATCTTCCCCTGCATGACCGGCAAAAGAAGGAGGCTCTCGAAACGGTAGCGTCGCGTCTGAAGCGGTGTGTGGTACATCACCAGACGGGGAGAGATTGCTTCAAGTTGATGTTCGGGACTGCTCAGTTGTCTTTTGCATTCTCAGGGGAACGGGAGGATGACCAGCGAGGCGATGGCTCCAGCGAGGCTTCAGCGGTTGAGGATGCGTTGTGAGGGCATTCGTACTCAGCGCCTGCCACCAAGTTGTTACAACTGAGGTTTCACGTTGGAGCGCTGCACAGGTCGAGGAGGCAGGGAACTCAGCTGGTGAACGGCTGCCAGCCCGGCATGGTCACAAGAGTCTCAACGTCTATCTCAACATCTTTTTCCCTGTCTTTTATGTTTTGTCTCTTCTTAAGAATTGCTAATATATATATATATATATATATATATATATATTGTCACGTAGCCGTTTAGGCCCGTAACCAGAAGGTTGGTTTTAATAGGGGGGTTGACCTAGAAGACACAGAAGAGTAGGTCCAGAGAGCACTGAGAGACAGCAGCCGACTTCAGCTTCTTCTCAAAACGCCACGAGACCACTTCTTCCAGTCCGCGCACGAGACTCTCGATGAGCTGCCGCCTAGCGGCTGCTGTTGCACACGCTACATTACCCCCCTCTCTAAAAAAATAAATGCGAGTTTGATGAATTCAAAAGCAGAAAGAAAAAAAAATAAAGCAAGAAACATGCGGTAGGCGGTGCGCTAATTTTCTCGCGAAAAGTACGGTTTCATGCGCACGACATGAGCAACCTCGGATTTCTGCTGACGACGAGTAGAAGAAAAGCCGTCCGGAAGCACTTCGTAAGTCACGTCGCTCAGCTGACGGAGCACTTTGTATGGGCCAAAGTACTGTTTCAGAAGTTTTTCAGATAGTCCCCGACGTCGAATCGGAGTCCAGAGCCACACCCTGTCGCCCGGTTCGAAAGTCACTACACGGTGGCGGTGATCGTACCGCTGGGCGTCTCGACCTTGCTGGTTCCGGATGCGTGCCCTCGCCAGCTGTCGCGCTTGTTCCGCGCGTTGAGTGACCTCCTCGGCGCCAACTTCGAGGTCACGGCCGTCGTGGGGCAACATGGCTTCGAGCATTGTCGAAACTTCACGGCCATACAATAAGGAGAAAGGCGTCATTTGCGTTGTTTCCTGCTGCGCCGTGTTGTACGCGAACGTGACGTACGGGAGGACGTCATCCCAAGACCGATGTTCAACATCCACGTACATGGACATCATGTCGGCGAGAGTTTTGTTCAGACGTTTTTTCAAGCCATTAGTTTGTGGATGGTAGGCTGTTGACCTGCGATGGGTAGTGCCGCTTAGCTGCATGACAGATTCCAGTAGCTTGGCAGTGAAAGCAGTGCCTCGGTCCGTTATTATAACTCTCGGGGCGCCGTGCCTGAGGACTATGCGTTCGATGAAAAATTTCGCTGCCTCGATTGCCGTACCACGCTGGAGGGCCTTCGTTTCAGCGTAACGCGTAAGGTAATCTGTAGCGACAATTATCCACTGTTGCCGGAATCAGAAATTGGAAAAGCACCCAACAAATCCATGCCAACTTGTTCGAATGGGTATCTTGGCACTTGAACAGGATGTAGTAAACCGGCCGGTTTCACAGGCGGTGTTTTTCGTCGCTGGCAATCATGGCATGTTCTCACGTAATGGCGTACTGCGGCCGCAAGGTTTGGCCAATAATAACTCTTCTTAATTCGGGCCAGAGTTCGAGCATACCCCAGGTGACCCGCAGTGGTCTCGTCATGACATGCCTGTAAGATTTCTTCGCGAAGAGACTCTGGTACGACGAGGAGATAATCTCTTCCCGTCGGAGCGAAGTTGATCTTGTATAAAACATTGTTTCGCATGCAAAACGACGAATGCGTTCTGGCGAAGAGACGGGGAATTTCTGTAGTGCGCTCTTGTAGAAAATCAATAAGTGGTGCGAGAGCCGGATCATTACGTTGCTGCTGCGAAACAGTGAGCGCGTCGACGGCTGCGATATGGGGAAAGTCTGGTTCTTCGTCTTCCCGCGCAGCCTCGACAGGTGAACGGGACAAGCAGTCAGCGTCGTTGTGCTGACGTCCAGACTTCTACACGATGGTCATGTCGAACTCCTGTAGCCGTAAGCTAAATCGTGCAAGGCGTCCGGAGGGGTCTCGCAAGTTTGTTAACCAGCACAGAGAGTGGTGGTCACTCACAACCCGAAAGTGCCGGCCATAAATATAGGGTCGAAATTTCATCACCGCCCATACAACGGCCAGACATTCTTTTTCGGTGGTTGAATAGTTTGATTCGGCACGGGACAAAGTCCGGCTTGCGTATGCGATAACTCGCTCGGCACCGTCTTGCCACTGGACGAGTACAGCGCCTAGACCCACGTTGCTGGCATCTTTGTGGACCAGAGTCTCGGCATTCGCATCGAAATGGGCAAGTACAGGTGTTGTCTGCAAGCGGTGCCGTAACTCGTCGAATGCCTTTTGCTGTTCGTCCGTCCAGGTGAAGGTGACATCATCCCGGGTGAGACGTGTCAACGGAGCGGCAATGCGTGAAAAGTTTTCAATAAATCTGCGGTAATAGGCGCAGAGGCCCAAGAAACGGCGAACTGTCTTCTTGTTACATGGAGTAGGGAATTTGGTGACGGCAGCTGTTTTAGCGGGATCGGGACGAACTCCTCGATGGCTGACGACGTGGCCCAAGAACATGAGATCTTCATAGCCAAAGTGACACTTTTGTGGTTTTAACGTGAGGCCGGCAGATCTGATAGCCCGTAGCACAGCGGAGAGACGTTGGAGGTGTTCCTCGAACGTTGGTGAAAACACAACAACGTCGTCCAGGTAGGCTAGACACATCTGCCATTTAAGACCAGATAGAACTGCGTCCATCATTCGCTGAAATGTCGCTGGAGCGGAGCACAATCCGAAAGGTAGGACTTTGAATTCATAAAGTCCATCGGGCGTGACAAACGCTGTCTTCTCGCGATAACGTTCATCGACTTCGATCTGCCAGTAACCGCTCTTGAGATCAAGCGATGAAAAGTAGCGCGCGTGGCGCAACCGGTCTAATGAGTCATCAATGCGTGGCAGCGGGTAGACGTCTTTTTTTGTGACCTGATTGAGCTTACGGTAGTCCACACAGAACCTTAAACTTCCGTCTTTCTTCTTAACGAGGACAACAGGCGAAGCCCAGGGACTCCTCGATGGCTGGATGACACCGTCATTTAACATCTCGTCGACCTGTTGAGCAATGACTTCGCGTTCCCGCGGTGACACTCGGTAGGGGTTCTGTCTGACTGGTCGGGTGCGGTCGTCGGTTATTATGCGGTGCTTGGTCAAGGGCGTCTGTTTAACCGCGGAGGCGGATGAGAAGCAGTCTTGAAACTGAAAGAGTAGCCCAACGAGTCTGTCCTTCTCTGCCGGTGATAGAGCGGGATTCACATCAGGGTTGAAGTTGGGCGTTTGGCTGGAAGACGTGTTGGTCTCAAGAACAAAGCAGCCGTGGGCTGCTTCTGCGACACCTTCAAAGTAAGCTACCGTGGTGCCTTTAGCGATGCGTTGCCGTTCGTTCCCGAAGTTCGTAATCAGTACGTGAGCTAGACCATTAGTCAGATGAACTATACCGCGTGCGACACAGACTCCATGATGTAACAGAAGCTCTATGTTCTGTTCGGCAACACCGGCAGCACAGGACTGATCGTCGCACCTGACTGCGACGAGAGCAGACGAACGCGGCGGCATGAATACATCCGCGTCAACGATGCGTAAAGGTGCGTGGCGTCTTTCTGAGTCAGCGGTCATCGTTTCAGGCGTCGAAAACGTTACAGTACGGCGAGGAACATTAATAATCGCCCCATGCTCACGTAAAAAGTCCATGCCGAGTATGAGATCCTTGCAGCAGTGTGGCAGGATAACAAAAACGGCTACAAAGGCTGAATCGGCGATGGTTACTCGGGCAGTGCATCGTACGATCGGCGTCATAAGGTGACCGCCAGCAGTACGAATTTGCGGCCCCAGCCATTCAGTTTTCACCTTAGAGAGCCGATCTGCGAAATTTTTGCTTATTATTGAGAAGTCTGCTCCGGTGTCTACCAAAGCTGTTACTGGGTGTCCGTCGACGAGAACGGAAAGGTCGGCGCTAACAACTTGATCGGCTTGAGGTTGATTGGGACTTTCGGATTCATGTGGCGGCGGCGGCATCCTGGTCACAGCATCGGACTGAGTCGTCACGGGGGGGTCTTCGGGATATCGGTTCCGTTCGTCAGCAACCTGCCCCCCTGAGGTCGCCGCCTTCAGTTTCCCCGGTGTGGGCTTGGCGACCGGCGCCTCGGCGCATCATTAAAATCACGGCGGCTAGGTGACGAGTAGCGCGCGGGAGAAGACTGTGTACGGCTGCTTGAAGAGGTTGAACGGGTTGCGAGGTATTCCTCGATTTCTGGAGGGCGTTCGCCGACCCGGGGACGCGGGGAATCCCGAGAAAAACCCCGAAGACCGAGCTCACGGTATGGACAACGACGGTACAAGTGGCCGGGTTCTCCACAGTGGTAGCACAGCGGCCATTGGCGAGGAGTGCGCCAGACGTCTGCCTTCCGAACCGGTGGCTGCATGACGGGGCTCTGCTGGGGCGGTGGCTGGTAGGAAGGCTGGTAGTATAGTGGCTGAGGAGCGGACGGCTGTATGACGAGGCTCTGCTGGTATGGCGGCTGGAAGGACGGTTGGTAGAACGGTGGCTGCAAAGTGGGTGGCGGTTGTGCTTCGAATCGAAGCTGTTGCGCAGGAGGCACTGCAGGCCGACGAAGAGCCGCTGCGTAGTTCATAGAACGTGGCTCCGACGGTGACTCAGGCGGGGACAACGTCTGACGTATTTCTTCCCGCACGGCTTCGGTGACAGCCACGGCAGTCGGGTTAGGTGATCCAAGGTTGAACTTGAGGAGCTCCTCGCGAACTACCTCGCGGATCAGCTCACGCAGAGAGTGATCGTCAGTGGATCCGTTCAATGTGGCCACACTGCTGAAGGGCTGACCACAGGCAGACTCCGTGCGCCGGTATCTTTGCTGCAGGGCTCGCTCAATGAGGGTAGCTTCATTGATGAAGTCCGCGACGGTTTGAGGTGGACTCCGAACCAGACCAGCGAAGAGGGGTTCTTTTACGCCCTGCATCAGGTGGCGCAACTTCGCTGATTCCGTCATGTCGGGATCAGCCCGTCGGCAAAGACGCGTCACGTCCTCAGCGAACATGGCCACGCTCTCGTTTGGTAGTTGCACACGAGCTTCTAGGTGGCGGCGTGCGCATCACGGCGGTCATGGCTGGAAAAAGTGTCCCGCAGCTGCTGGCGAAAGGAATCCCAGCTTTGAAGACTGGCTTCCCTATTCTCATACCATGTTTTTGCGCAGTCCTCAAGGGCGAAATACACATTGTGCAGCTTCTGAGCAGGGCTCCACTGATTGAATTGCGCCACTCGCTCGAACTGGTCGATCCAGTCGTCGACATCTTCCCCAGTAGCGCCATGGAAACTGGGGGGCGTACGAGGCTGCTGAAGCAGCAACTGGTGCTGACTTGCCTGTGCCATTACAGAAGTCTCGAACTGCTGATCAACTGGCGTCGGTTCAGGTAGAGGAGCGAACTCCGGCGCCAGACCTCGGAGGCGACGGCTGCAGCAATGAACGGGTGTCGACACGAGCGGAAGCCGGTTGGGACTCGATGAGCGGCTGCGAGAGGCCCGAGACATGTAATTCAAGGCCTCACCTCCACCAGTGTCACGTAGCCGTTTAGGCCCGTAACCAGAAGGTTGGTTTTAATAGGGGGGTTGACCTAGAAGACACAGAAGAGTAGGTCCAGAGAGCACTGAGAGATAGCAGCCGACTTCAGCTTCTTCTCAAAACGCCACGAGACCACTTCTTCCAGTCCGCGCACGAGACTCTCGATGAGCTGCCGCCTAGCGGCTGCTGTTGCACACGCTACATTATATATATATATATATATATATATATATATATATATATATATATATATATGTGAAGATAAAGAGGAAATGTGGTGCTCGTTGGAATACATGAAGGGAAGAAGCCAACAGTCGGCTAGGCAAGGAAAGCATTGGGGGCTGTACTTTGTGTCCTTTTTTTTAATTTTTTACTTCGGTAATCACATAAATTAGTAATGTAATCTGTTTAGGGGAAAGATAAATAAACACAAAGTAGAAAGAAAAACAACGTGCCGATGGTGGGAACCGAACCCACGACCTCCGAACGCAATATTCGGAGGTCGTGGTTTCGGTTCCCACCATCGGCACGTTGTTTTTCTTTCTACTTTGTGTTTATTTATCTTTCCCCTAAACAGATTACATTACTAATTCATGTGATTACCGAAGTAAAAGATAAAAATAAAAAAAGACTAAGTGCAGCCCCAATGCTTTCCTTGGCCTAGCCGACTGTTGGCTTCTTTCCTTCATATATATATATTGTTGTGGAACTCTGTGCCCGCCTAGAGATAGACACAGAAGAACGGAGGACACCAGACAAAAACCACTTCTCCCGGCGCACTTCTTTTGTTCTCTAACCCTCGCGCTGGCGCCGCGCGCTCGTCTCGCGCTCGTCCCGCGCTTCTTTTTCTGGCGCAGCGCTCCTCGGCGCGCGCCGTAACATCTTTCCACCGAGGAAGGGGGGGGGGGGGGGGGAAGAAAGTGTCGGAGAGCTGCTGCAGGCGCTCCACCTATGGGGCGGCATTTCGTGACGACGACAGTAGTGGTGATGACCCGGTATCCAAGTCGGAGTCAATCCTGGCGCCGTTGACATATCGCTTCATGTTTGACAGATGCTCTAGGAAAATGTGGTGTACACCGCATGGTCGATGCTCGGGGAGGTCTTCGAGGCGGTATGTAACGGGGCCGAGCCGTTCAACGACACGGTAAGGGCCGCGGTATCGAGGCGTGAGCTTCGTGGCACGGCCAGTCGCGCGGATGGTGCGGCGAACGAGGACCAAGTCACCGGACCGGAAGGAGGGAAGTGGTGGGGCTGCCGCATTGGCCCCTTGCACACGCGCATGAGCCGTGAGAAGGTTGCGCTGAGCCTTGAGGCGGGCGTAACGAAGTCGTTGGGCGGAGTCAGTTGGTGACGCAGTCTGGTGGGGAAGGCCCAACTGCGCGTCAAGAGGGGTGGAGGGTGTTCTACCGTAGACGACTGAGAACGGCGTGACATGCGTTGTTTCTTGCCTCGCAGTGTTGAGTGCAAAAGCTGCCGCAGAAACAAAACAATCCCAGTTTCTGTGGGACGGAGCCACGTAGGAGGCGAGTATATCCGTGAGACCAGTGCATCGGTGGCGTAGCGCTAGAACATCCGCCTCGCATGCAAGAGGACCGGAGTACAAATCCCGGTGCCACGCAATTCTCCACCGGATGAAAAAAAAATTCGCGTGTTTATGGAATTGCATAAGCAGGTTTGGGGTGCGACCTGATGCCGGTGAACACCTCCGGCAACGCACTCCCTCACCAGAACAGGAGTTGGCCACCCTGGTGCAGTAATTGGCCGCAACCTCCTATGATCACCTCCATAAAACCCCGGCCCTCAGTCACCAGCGGCTGCGGAACAACTGACCACGGCGGCGGTCAGACCTGTGACGAAGCAGGGGGTGCTAAGAAAGCCTGGCTCCGCTGGACAGGCCGCCATTGGAAACTGACCTTGGCAACGTTTAATGCTAGAACCCTAGCTAGTGAAGCTAGCTTAGCAGTGCTGTTAGAGGAACTAGAGGGCATGAAATGGGATGTCATAGGGCTTAGTGAGGTTAGGAGGCCGAATAAGGCATATACTGTACTGAAGGATGGGCATGTACTGTGTTATCGAGGCTTACCAGAGCAGCGACAACTAGGAGTAGGTTTCCTTGTAAATAGGTATATAGCGGGTAATATAGATGAATTCTATAGTATTAATGAGAGGGTTGAAGGCATCGTAATTAGGCCTAATAAGCGGTATAAACTCAAGGTTGTACAGGCCTATGCACCTACATGTAGTTATGATATGACCAGGCAGTTTAAAGCTTCTATGAAGATGTGGAATCGGCAATGCGAAAAGTAAAGGCGCAGTATACTGTACTAATGGGCGATTTCAATGCCAAGGTAGGGAAAAAACAAGCAGGAGACAAGGCAGTAGGTGACTATGGCATTGGTTCTAGGAATAGCAGGGGGGAGTTACTAGTTGAGTTTGCAGAGCGCAATAACTTACGAATCATGAATACCTTCGTCAGCAAACGGAAGAACCGAAGATGGACATGGAAAAGTCCTAACGGAGAGACTAAAAATGAAATCGACTTCATAATGTGTTCAACCCCCGCCATTGTGCAGGATGTAGAGGTAATCGGGAAAGTTCGATGTAGTGACCACAGGATGGTGAGGTCCCGAATTAGCCTGAATCTGAAGAAGGAACGCAATAGATTAGTAAGAAAGAAACCCATCAACGAATTAGCGGTGAGGGGGAGGGCAGAAGAGTTCAGGATCTCGCTACAGAATAGGTATTCAGCTCTAACTGAGGATGGCGACATTACCCTAGAGGCAAGGAACAATAATTTCAGAGATATCATTACTGAGTGCGCGGTAGAAGTAGGCGGTAGTATAGTTAGAGAGGATAGCGGTAAGCTATCTAAGGAGGCGAAAGATTTGATTAAGAAACGGCAGAGTATGAAAGCTTCCAATCCAACAGACCAGATCGAATTGGCCGAGATATCAAAGCTAATCAATAAGCGCAAGGTGGCCGATATAAGGAAGTATAACATGGAGAAAATTGAGCATGCTGTAAAGAACGGGGGAAGCCTTAAAGCGGTAAAGAAGAAATTGGGCATAGGCAAAAACCAGATGTATGCGATAAGGGACAAGGCGGGCAACGTCATCACTAATATGGACAAGATAGTCAAAGTAGCCGAGGAGTTCTATACAGATCTCTACAGTAGCCAAAGTAGTCAGGACCGTAATGAGATTGGCGTCAGGGAAAAACAGTCAGACGTTCCACCAGTGACGAAGGACGAGGTCAAGAAAGCACTAGAAACTATGAAAAGGGGGAAATCAGCTAGAGAGGATCAGATAACTACAGATTTGCTGAAGGACGGGGGGGATATCGTGCTAGAAAAACTGGCCACCCTGTATACGCAGTGCCTGGTGTCATCGACGGTACCGGAAGCATGGAAGAATGCAAACATTATCCTCATTCACAAGAAAGGGGACTCTAAGGACCTTAAAAATTACAGACCAATCAGCTTACTGTCTGTTACGTATAAGGTATTTACTAAGGCAATCGCTAATAGAATCAGGACAACCTTAGACTGCAATCAAGCAAAGGATCAAGCAGGGTTTCGGAAACGGTACTCTACTATCGATCATATCCATACCATCAATCAGGTGATAGAAAATTGCGCGGAATATAACCAGCCCTTATACATAGCATTCATTGATTACGAAAAAGCATTTGACTAAGTTGAAACCTCGGCGGTGATGCAGGCATTGCGAAACCAGGGGGTAGACGAGCCGTACGTGAAAGTGCTGGAAGATATAATAGTGGCTGCACAGCAACCATAGTTCTGCATAAAGAAAGTAAAAAAATTCCCATAAAGAAAGGTGTTAGGCAAGGAGACACAATCTCCCCAGTACTATTCACAGCTTGTTTAGAGGAAGTATTCAGAGACTTGGAATGGGAGCAGTTAGGGATAAGGCTAGATGGAGAATACCTCAGTAATCTGCGATTTGCTGAAGACATTGCCTTGCTAAGCAACTCGGGAGATGAACTGCAAATAATGATTGATGACCTAGACAGGAAAAGTAGAAAGGTAGGCTTGAAAATCAATATGCAGAAGACTAAGGTAATGTTCAACAGCCTCGGGAAGGAACAGGAGTTTACATTAGGTAGCGAAATACTGGAAGTAGTAGGCGAATATATCTACTTAGGACAGGTAGTAACCGCAGATCCGGACCATGAAAAGGAAATAACAAGAAGAATAAGATTGGGATGGAGCGCATTTTAGCAAGCACTCGCAGATTATGACTAACAGCTTACCGGTATCGCTCAAGAGGAAAGTATACAACAGTTGCATCTTGCCTGTACTCACCTATGGGGCTGAAACGTGGAGGCTAACCAAGAAAGTTCTACTTAAGTTGAGGACAACCCAGAGGGCTATACAACGAAAAATGGTAGGGGTAACATTAAGAGATAGAAAGCGTGCAGGGTGGGTCAGAGAAATAACTCAAGTTAACGACATTCTAGTGGAAATTAAGAAGAAGAAATGGACATGGGCAGGACATGTAGTGCGAAGAGAGGATAACCGATGGTCGCTGAGTGTAACAAACTGGATTCCAAGGGAAGGAAAGCGTAGCAGGGGGCGGCAGAAAGTTAGGTGGGCGGATGAGATTAAGAAGTTCGCAGGGGTCAAGTGGATGCAGCTAGCACAGAACCGGGTTAAGTGGAGAGATATGGGAGAGGCCTTCGCCCTGCAGTGGGTATAATCAGGCTGATGATGATGGAGAGAGTCAAGGGCAACATCAATTGGCGGCATCGGATATACATCTTTGTGGGTAATTTTGTTGAGTGCGCAGTAATCAACACAAAAGCGTACCGAGCCGTCCTTTTTTTTTAACTAGCACTACTGGGGAGGACCATGTGCTTGTTGAGGGACGAATTATATTGTGATGAAGCATGTCATTTACATTTTCTTCAGTTACTTTTCGTTCAGAGAGGGAAACCCGATAAGGCCGTCTGCGAACGATAGAGTTACCTTCAGTTATGATGCGATGGTGCGCAACACTAGTCTGTCCCAGTGGTGTGGAAGTGGCATCAAAAATGGCTTGGTGGTGTCGAAGCAATGTCAGCAGTTCTTGGCGTTGGTTCGGCGTGAGTTTAGGATTAATAGTCTTTGCGAGAACAGAAAAAGAGACGTCTGACGAAACATGTTGCTGAGGCGGAGGGGCGGTGAGCACCATCAGGGAAAAAGGTTGAACGTCCACCATGCAATGCAGAGAAGTTTCTTTTGGGAGCACGAGGGATTCATGTGAAGTGTTAGTGGCCACTACTGTCGCTGAGCCGTTGTGGAACCGGACAAGACTTGACGGGAAGCCGATGCCGCGTGCAAGATGACTGTATCATGGTGCTATGAGTACGTCCCCGTCAGTTATGTGGTCAGAAACAATAGTAAGCAGTTTTTCGCACTGAGGAGGCAAAACAGTATTAGCGGCGGCAACGAGGGGATGATGTCGTTCAGAAAAGTCAGATGAAAAATCGCTGTCTGTCAAATGAATAACATGGTCACCACAAGAAATTAACGCTGAAGTGGTTGACAAAAAATCCCATCCAAAAATCATCAGATGCGCACAAGGTGAGAGCACAGCAAACTGCACATGATGGCGGATGCCGTCGATAACAACTCGTACGGTGCACTTCGCTGAAGGGCGCAAAGGGACGTCATTGGCTCCACGGCCGAAGAGCATCACATAAATTCAAATAGGTTGTCCGTCGTAAAAAGCGCAGTTTTTTCCTTGTGCGCGGCGTCCATCGGAATCTGGCAATACCCGGATTGCAAATCAACCGAAGAGAAATAGGACACAGAGAAAAAGCAACCTATGGCATCGTGGATGCGAGGGAGAGGATGCACATACTTTTTAGTGATGGCGTTGAGGCGACGGTAGTCGATGGAGAACCTCCATGTTCCGTTCTTTTTCTAACCAAATGACGGGAGCCGCCCAAGGACTGGAAGACTCCTGAATTACGTCCCTATTCAACACGTCTTTAACTTGCTTGGTGATCATCTTGCATTCTGACGGCGACGCGCGGTACGGCTTTTGCCGGATCACATGGGCAGATCCCGTGTCAATCCTGCGGCGTGTGTGTGACAGCGGAGAACGTTGCGAGCCGTCAGAATGCTCGAAATCAAAGACGGACACGTGGTGAGACAAGAGGCTTTTCAATGTCTGTCGTCGTGAGGTGTTCAACGATACGCTGATCATCGGAAGAAGCTTCTGGTCAGCAGATGACTTAGTAGCGGGGTTATCAAGGGAAAAAGTAACGAGAGTAACATAATTCGGGAGAGCTGGGCTACATGAAGCTAGCTAGAGCCCACTCGAAAAACAACCGGTTCCAGAGAGCCATTTATAGTCCACAGTTCGATAAGGCCCTCTTTCACACGAGCCAAGCAATGCGGCACCAACACAGTTTTCTTCTCGCACTGTAGGTTAAGAGGCGCCACAGTAGCCTCAAATGAGTCGTTAATAGCCTGGGAGCAGGACACCTGGACACAAGCTGCAGAATGTGGCGGTACGACGACTTCATCACACACACAAAACGTCTTGATAATCTGACATCTCTTCCATAAGTTCACGAGGACGAGAAGCACTAACAGCGCTCCCGTTCGACAATCACCTGCAACACCGCACATATGCAGGAAATTAATTGCCAAGATTACTTCGTGTGTAGATTGGGGCAGTACTGCAAACTCTGGCGGAAATACTGTGCCCCTAAATTAATTTTCAACGCTGCATACCCCAACCGGATACAATAACTCCAACTCACTCTATAAAAATTAGCAGTTTTGTCCTAAACGAACATAACTTTGTTCTTCAAAAGATTCTTAAAATCTAAACTCATTACCGAAACAGTAGCACCAGTGTCTACCAACGCCATCGTAGACAAACCGTCAGCAAGCACAGTAACCTTGTTCTATAATATGTACACAGACGGAGGAATAATAGGTAGCAGCGCACATTGTCCAGCGACTTCACCTCCAATGGGCGCGCTGGCTAGTTTTCTTACAAGGGTGGCGGATATCGGTGCTGTGGGGACGGGGAACAGAGCACACGAAATAAAGGAGGAAGTTTCACACTATGGTCAGACACCGGAGAATGGCTGCAGAGGCCTTCGTTTTGCAAACGGTCCCATCGGCTAGGATATTTTGGGAGATAGGTGTCTGTGTAGGACTGCATGGCGGGTCGAGTCGATGCAGCCGCAGCATTGTACCGGAATGGCGTGCGCCGATTGCAGCAGCGGGAAATGTGACCCGCGACACAGTACCGGTAGCAGACGGGAATAGGCCGATCAAAAAGCAGCGCTTCATTAGACTCTTGGAAGGTAAGACGCGACGACTGTTCAAATTGAGGTCCCGGGTCGACGTAGCCTTCCGACAGGCGCGGTGTACGGTTGGAGTAAGGTCGAGGATCTCTGGGCTGATGATAAGAGAACTGCCGGTAAATCTGATTGGGCCTTGGTCGTGGGGTGTCCAGAGTTAAACTAAACGGGCGAAAGGCGTGGGGGATGGATGGTTTTCCCCGTACAGCAGGTGTTCTTGCTGTTTCTTCTGCTGCCTTCGCTCGTACCGAGTGGTGTTGGTGACCACCGCTGCGTCCGTGGCTCAGTGACACATTGCGGTGCGGAGATGACGACTTCTCTTCTCGGACTGTACACGTTTATTTACACTTTTTACAATTGGCGTATTTACACAAATGTCGTCGGATGCGACATCAAACGTAGAGGGCTAACTGCGACTGGTGAACGATCTGAGGTCAGAGGCTAGCAGGATCAGGCCTTGGCCTCCTGCTACACTTTAGGCCGGAGTCCCTTGAGATCTCCGTCAGCCTAGCCTCCCTCTCGAACAACCCGTCTGCCCTCCACTCACGTCCGAGCCCAACTCTCTTCCGAGCCCAACTCTGTTCCGAGCCCACCTCTCCAACGCTCGCTTTCTTAGCGTTCCCCAAAATTTCAGTTTTGTCCGTTGACCAATCAACGTACACCACTCTGTGGCCAATAACATACAGTCCTTTAAAATGGGCTGGCCAATCATTGTGCTACATATACCCTCTCCTACGCATGTCAAATAAAACACACACAAAGTACGCACTAAGCGGCGAGTGGTTGCGCACACAAACACATACATCTGCAACTTTTCCCTCTCCAAAATCCTCCCACGCACGAGGCGCCAAGCAGTCGCAAAGCCAAACGGCGTCGACGGTTACACTTTCGAAAATACATAAAAACACACACGCGCAACCCTCAGGCCCAAACATTCCGATCCCTGCTCTTGGTCGGTTGCGCGCGGGCGGTGGATTCACAGGGACACACAGGCGTCTTCCCGGGAAGACATGTCAACAGCGCGTTCTCCCCAGGCCTGTGTTACGCCGCGTTTCGGGATTTATGGCCTCCGCGCCCTCTCCACTCGACCCGGGAGACACCGCAGTTAGCGCCGAACCCACAACCACGCGCTTATGCTGTGCGCTCTAACTGCACTGCTCTGCCTCCCTCGCGGCACGGGATGGAGAGAGCCGGCGGCGTCGCCCGCTGCCATGTGTTCTGGGCTCACTTCCGAGAAGCCGTCGCCCGCGCGACCGTCATAAATCTGCCCGCGTCGAGCTGGAGAGGGCTTGGAGGCCATAAATCCGGAAACGCGGCGTAACACAGGCCTGGGGAGAACGCGCTGTTGACATGTCTTCCCGGGAAGACGCCTGTGTGTCCCTGTGAATCCACCGCCCGCGCGCAACCGACCAAGAGCAGGGATCGGAATGTTTGGGCCTGAGGGTTGCGCGTGTGTGTTTTTATGTATTTTCGAAAGTGTAACCGTCGACGCCGTTTGGCTTTGCGACTGCTTGGCGCCTCGTGCGTGGGAGGATTTTGGAGAGGGAAAAGTTGCAGATGTATGTGTTTGTGTGCGCAACCACTCGCCGCTTAGTGCGTACTTTGTGTGTGTTTTATTTGACATGCGTAGGAGAGGGTATATGTAGCACAATGATTGGCCAGCCCATTTTAAAGGACTGTATGTTATTGGCCACAGAGTGGTGTACGTTGATTGGTCAACGGACAAAACTGAAATTTTGGGGAACGCTAAGAAAGCGAGCGTTGGAGAGGTGGGCTCGGAACAGAGTTGGGCTCGGAAGAGAGTTGGGCTCGGACGTGAGTGGAGGGCAGACGGGTTGTTCGAGAGGGAGGCTAGGCTGATGGAGATCTCAAGGGACTCCGGCCTAAAGTGTAGCAGGAGGCCAAGGCCTGATCCTGCTAGCCTCTGACCTCAGATCGTTCACCAGTCGCAGTTAGCCCTCTACGTTTGATGTCGCATCCGACGACATTTGTGTAAATACGCCAATTGTAAAAAGTGTAAATAAACGTGTACAGTCCGAGAAGAGAAGTCGTCATCTCCGCACCGCAATGTGTCACTGAGCCACGGACGCAGCGGTGGTCACCAACACCACTCGGTACGAGCGAAGGCAGCAGAAGAAACAGCAAGAACACCTGCTGTACGGGGAAGACCATCCATCCCCCACGCCTTTCGCCCGTTTAGTTTAACTGGCGCAGTCGAGACAGGATCGGCCCAGCGACTTCCTGCGGAGTGGCGAGAGATCGACAACGCCGCGGACTGATGTACACGGAGGGTGGCACACTACATCGGTGAGCCAAGGCTGACCAAGAAGAAGTTTGAAGTCGAGGTGCCCCGTGAATCAACGCTACCGCCCTAGAGAGGCAGCTACGGGGAGCGGCTCCAGCGAGGCTGCGCAGATCCGGCGTAGCAGAAAGGGCACCAAGACTGACTTTTCGAGTGGCGACGACCGATGCTGAGCCTGATGTGCTGATGGTGTCCAGGCGTTCGACGGACCGAAAGCAGTGACCGCACGGCAACCCAGTGCGACGGACTGACACTAGCTGTATACAGGTGGGTCTTTGTCCTGTTTTCTCCGAGTTCACCATGGTCGTAACTCGATCAGAGAGCCAAAAGTCTACGGACAGCTCTGATGGCGTGGGTCAGACCTCCGGCGCAACAGCTTCCGATGAGCGGGGGCAGACCTTGAGCAGTACCATTACTGGCGATCATGATCAAAGTTCTAGTAGTGCGTCGGTAACCGCGGATCTTGACAGAGGTCTAACGTCAGGAGGAAACAACGCAGCTGCCAGACTGCGAGAAAAGGAGCTGGAGATTGAAGCTCTGAGACTCCAGGTGGAGTTAGAGAGACTAAAGAATCAAGGCGGGCGAGGCGCTCGATCTGGATTGGGTCGATATGCAAAAGATTTACGCGCTATTCTCGCGCCAATGCCAGAGAAAGACGAGTTGGCCCCCGCATGGTTTCGAAGCGCGGAAAGTATGCTTCAAAGTTGCGAGATTCCCGAGGAGGTACGCGGCTCGATAATTGTCCCATTCTTAAACGAGAAAAGCCGCATGCTGATAGCAAATAAGGCAGTAAGCGGAAGGCAGTCCTACGAGGAAGTGCGTGATTATATTCTGGGTGAGTTAAAGCTCACACCTGAGGAATATAAGCGTAGGTTCTATGCTTGTCGGAAAGGGGCGAAACATGGGGACAGTTTGTCACGAAACTAGAAGGGTTGCTTGATTACTACCTGCGTAGTAGAGACATAACAAGCTTGGAAGATCTGCGGGCGCTACTGATTGCAGATCGCGTTAAACAGCTAATGGAGGATGACATGCGCACGTATGTCTTACAGCATGAGACAGGGGAATGGCTAAAACCTAAGGATGTTGCCAAGTTAGCACAGGGATACGAGGAAAGCAGAGCTTCCAAACGCCCAAATTCTCGGAAGGTTGCTGAAGCGAGTAAGGTTGATTCACACAGTTGGCGGGACCCCGTAGGAAAAGGAAGGTTCCATGGGATCGATCGGAAGCCGTCTTCTAGGTGCTTCACCTGCGGTGAGATGGGTCACTACCAATGGCAGTGCAACCAAACGAGGCCTAAAGCAATAATGGGTGGGCAACGCGCCAAGGGCTCCGCACCGGAAAAGCTGACTGCCAGAGCTGCATGTGATGTGTACGAGTGCGCGGCAACGCCGACAGACACCGTTTCTACGTCGAAATTAACTTGGGTTGAGCTCACGTCTGCGGAGCGCCCATTTACGGCTTGTTTGGACTCAGGTGCTGACATTACCATCCTGAGAAGGAATGTCATCCCGGCTGAGGCAGACATTCAGGGTGCAGGCAAGGTTCGCCTTAAAGGAGCATTTGGTAAGACAGTTCCAGCTGATTTTATGTATGTCCCACTGAGCCTGTCCGCTAATGACGAGGGCGTAGCCCCTCAGCTTATGACACTGTGCGCAGTAACGGACCATTTAACGGAAGGGATAGATGCGCTTCTAACCCCAGATGCGTTTGATGAGCTGAGGAAAGTGCAGAGACAAGCCACTGAGCTAGCCGTGCGCATTGTGCAGGCAGAAGAAGCCGCCCGTGAAGCGGTTGAGGAGAGCGTGCGTCCTAGAGAGGTAGCCGAAGACCAGGCGATAGAAAGCGGCCCTACGGGTGTTCAGGACGGAGCAGTTGTACCAGAATCGTCGGTGCCGAACGGCGAGCAATGCGCGGACACGTTCGCGAAAGAGCAGAGAGAAGATGCGTCATTAGAAAGCTCATGGGCACAGGGACGCGATGGAACGCATGGCATGGTGGTTGAAGGAGGACTCTTGTTTCACAAAGATGACATGAATGGCAGGCAGTGCAAACAATTGGTCCTACCCGAGACGCGTCGAAGGGAAGTGTTGATACTAGCACACGATAAAGCGTGCGGGGGGCATTTTTCAGAGAAAAAGACAAAGCAACGTATTCGCAGTGCCTTCTTTTGGCCAACAATGTCTGCAGATGTGAGAAAGCATTGCCAGTCGTGTCACACGTGCCAGACTTTCGCTAACAGGAAGAGAGTTGGGCTCGGAGAGTTGGGCTCGGACGAGGGTGGAGAGCAGACGGGTTGTTCGAGAGGGAGGCTAGGCTGACGGAGGTCTCAAGGGACTCCGGCCTAATGTGCACAGCAGGAGGAGGCCAAGGCCTGATTCTGCTAGCCTCTGACCTCAGATCGTTCACCAGTCGCAGTTAGCCCTCTACGTTTGATGTCGCATCCGACGACATTTGTGTAACTACGCCAATTGTAAAAAGTGTAAATAAACGTGTACAGTCCGAGAAGAGAAGTCGTCATCTCCGCACCGCAATGTCTCACTGAGCCACGGACGCAGCGGTGGTCACCAACACCACTCGGTACGAGCGAAGGCAGCAGAAGAAACAGCAAGAACACCTGCTGTATAGGGAAGCCCGTCGAGCCCCAAGCCTTCGCACGTTTGAGTTTAACTTCCAGGTCTTCGCGGCAGGCGAAGTCGGTGTCATTGGCTGGTATATAGCTTGACGTTGGTGGGCACGTACGTGCATGGGCTGGGAAAGCATATTCGTCATCCGCGAAAAAAAAGATTTCACGAATGGCGCAAAAGAGACTTTGGAATGGAGATTCTTCGACGCTGGTCACGGTATTGCCATTTACAATTACCAGCCGCCCAAACTTTGGAGTGACGCGGCGTGTCTTGAGGGCCTCTAATGTCCGGCAAGGTCGATAACTTCGATTACCAAACCCAAGTTGTCCTTGGCAATGAGGAAGTGGCAGACGTTTTCCGCAATGGCCTTGAGCAGATGGCCAACCTCGTCTTCCTCGGCCATCCGGTTGTTGACAGTCCCGCATAATCGCAGTACTGCCTCGATGTATGACGTGAACTCTCACCTACTGTCTGAGCTTTCTGAGCAAGTGTTTGCTCGGCCTGCCTCTTCTTTGCAGTTATATCGCCAAAACAATCTTTTATAGCTTCTACAAAACCCTCTCAACTAGTCAAAGTCTTCGTGGTTCTCGTAATACATCAACGATGTTTGCGTCAAGAAGAATATGTCATTGGTGCGATACAACACCAAATCGCAGCGATTGAAGCGGCTCACACGTTCAAAATGAGTGAGCCACTCATCAACATCTTCCCCTGCATGACCGGCAAAAGAAGGAGGCTCTCGAAACGGTAGCGTCGCGTCTGAAGCGGTGTGTGGTACATCACCAGACGGGGAGAGATTGCTTCAAGTTGATGTTCGGGACTGCTCAGTTGTCTTTTGCATTCTCAGAGGAACGGGAGGATGACCAGCGAGGCGATGGCTCCAGCGAGGCTTCAGCGGTTGAGGATGCGTTGTGAGGGCATTCGTACTCAGCGCCTGCCACCAAGTTGTTACAACTGAGGTTTCACGTTGGAGCGCTGCACAGGTCGAGGAGGCAGGGAACTCAGCTGGTGAACGGCTGCCAGCCCGGCATGGTCACAAGAGTCTCAACGTCTATCTCAACATCTTTTTCCCTGTCTTTTATGTTTTGTCTCTTCTTAAGAATTGCTGATATATATATATATATATATATATATATATATATATATATATATATATATATAGACTTAAAGTAGTTGACACACGGTAGAAAAAACAACACTTTATTCCGACGTTTCGGCCGGGGTCCGGCCTTTGTCAAGGAATGTAGAAAGAAGCTGTCGGTTCCCATTTCTTATATACATGCACAATCGAAGAACACGTGACCAGCTAATATCAACAAATAAACATCAAAATATCAAAAACAAGATTTCACTCGCGTGATGTAATGGCGGTGCAAGGTATATAGACAGAATGACACGTGTTGCGCTTAGGTCATGCATCTTAATATGTTGCACAAAGAAAGGAAGATGTATCGCTTAAAAGATTGTTGTCACTATCAGCGCACAAAACAAAATATCACGAGGTTAGGATGGGTGGAATACATGCCACACTTAATTCTGCAATATTCAGGAGGGGGGGGGGATTTATCTACTGAAATATCATTCTCATTGGTAGGCGACAGTAGCAGATAACACATCAGTAGAATTTAACAGTGAAATATACCTGTGATTTAGCGCGGTACACACACACAAAAAAGTAAACAGTCACTGAAATCGCGGCATGGTGACAAAACTCGATTTTGTGCTCAATGCTATGGGGACAAAGAGAAGAAGTTAAAGAAGTTAATTGTTCGTAACAGTGTTGATTACACAAGGAATCATGTGCAAGGTTATTGGATAAGTTGTAATGATTAGTGCATGTTACGGCAGGAAGCAATATGATCGTGAGAAACTCGCAAACATGAAAAAGATCAGTGCAAGTAAAAGCATGACATCCTGTGAGGGGCTTTGGGCTGTGACCGTAACAGCGCAAGTGGAGAGGCAAACAGTGCAAAATGGAGGCAATGTCGATTAAACATAATATCTTTTGAGACGCTGCCAAAGGTGCTACCATTTAGTTAAAATGCTACGACGAGAGACAAGTTAGCTTGCCAATGTTTTCATTCAGACCACAAGAAACCGTGTTAAACTTGTGTATTAAAAATGATTCGCGAACTTCGCGTTCATGGTGGGTTCTGAAACCTGATTCCAATAAAGTTACTTGCATTTTTTCAAAGGGGTGCTTGGTAATGTTTACATGCTTAGAGATAGGAAGGTTAGGCAGTGTATTACAATGAGCTTTATGGTTATTAAATCGGTATCTGAAGGGTGTTTCGGTTTGGCCAATGTACTGAATTTTGCAGATAGAACATTCCAGCATATAAATAACGTTGTCCGTATCGCATGAGAAGTTGCCTCGAATCTTTACATTAAAGTTCGATGCAGTGCTGAAAGCTTTCAGTGATGTAGTCATTTGTGCACAAACTTTGCACCGTGACTTGTTGCAAGGATGGCAGCCGATTGGTGCAGTGGGGCTAGTTTTAGACGAAGTAAAAATATCACTGAGGTTCTTGTTACGGCGATAGACAACACGGGGGGCTTGCTCATAAATTTCTTTTAGACGATCACTTTGCATGAGAATACTATGATGTTTCTTTAAAATGCCTGCAACGTTGGGGACTGAAGCTGAATGCGTTAGCACGAGATTGATTCGTGATTGGCCGGATGGTTCCTTTTCCGCTTTGAGGAGAGCTTTGCGATCAAGAAGGCTTGCTCGTTCCACTGCATCATTTACTAGGCGCTCTGGATATTTGCGTTCCATTAGGGTGTTACGAAGGTTGGCACAGTGAAATTCAAAGTCGCGATCGTCTGAACATATCCGTTTAAAGCGGACGGCTTGTCCATATGGGATGCTAGTCTTCCAGTATTTAAGATGGCTGCTGTTGAAGTGCAGGTACTGAGGTCTGTCACTGGGTTTCCGGTATAGATCAGTGATTAGTTTGCCATTCTTTATTGACACTGTCACGTCTAGAAAAGCAATAGTGGTCGGAGAATAAGAATGAGAAAAGTTTATGGCCTCATGCACATTATTAAAACTAGAGATGAATGATAGAAGTTCTGCCTCACTATGTTGCCAAATAAAGAAAATGTCGTCTATAAATCTCTTGTAGTAAAAAGGCTTTAGCGGGTAGTCTTCGAGAAACCGGTCTTCTAATAAGCCCATGAATATGTTGGCGTAGTTGGGACCAATACGTGTACCCATCGATGTTCCGTTAATCTGGACATAATGTCTGCCATCAAATTCAAAGTTGTTAAGTTCAAGTATTAATTTAAGAAGGATAGCCAATGTAGAACCGTCAATATTACTGCATAAGTTTCGATCTTCAAAAGCCTTTACAACTGACCGGATACCATCGGAGTGGGGAATATTGGTATAGAGTGACGCAACATCCAGAGTTACGAGCAAGACGCCTTGAGGGATGGTGATATCGGCTATATCAGCTAGGAAATCAGTTGTATCCTTTATGTAGGACTGGAATGTGGCTGGAATCTTATTGATTAGAGTGTCAACATAGCGTGACAGGTTTTCAGTTACGGTTCCTATACCGGAAATGATGGGTCGTCCAGGGTTGTTAGGTTTATGAATTTTGGGCAATAAATAAAATCGGCCTGGTACAGGGCTGAGGGGAAGTATTGACTTTGCAGTGCTTTTGTCAATTTTTTCACTCAAGCTAAGACTGGATAAGGTTTCTTCCAAAACAGTTTTAAAGTCCGCAGTCGGATCGCTTTCTAGCAGGCGGTAAAAGGAACCATCTGCCAGTTGCCTTTCGGCTTCCGCGATGTAGTCACTTCTGTTCATGACTACGATGGCACCACCCTTGTCAGCGGGCTTTATGACAATATCAGTTTGTGACGCGAGTCGTTTTATTGATGCGGTTTCTTTTCCAGAGAGGTTACGACAAAATTTATTTTGAGTATTGTAAGCTTTCAGCACATCATTTTGGACTGCCTTAATATAAATGTCGAGGCAGTTTTCTCTTTGGGTCGGGGGAGTCCAGTGATTTTGAGAGGGCAATTTACCATCTTGTACGGGATCTTGTGGCCGGCCATGGAAGTACTCTTTAAGTCTCATATTGCGGGCAAACTTTTCCAAGTCTTTTAACAATTGAAACTCATTGAACCCACCTGATGCAGGGCAAAAATTTAGGCCGTGTGCCAGGGCACTCTCGTCATCATTAGTCAGGGTGAAGTTTGAAAGATTTACAATTAGGGTTTGAACCTGAGATGGCAGTGGCAACGGAGGCTGGGACTGCGCGGGCCGGGAGATTTTGTCGCGCAAAAGTTTTTTGGATTTCACGGAGTTAATCTCTTCCCATTTTTCTTTTTGTACACGTCAAGAGCAGTAAGTTCTTCGCAAGAGAGGTTAAGATGATTAAGCAATTGTTTTTCTGTATTAGCTAATGACTTTAGGGCAGATTGGTGGTGATCCAAAATAATGCGCGTAAATTCCAAAGCAGCCGTTGCCGATATGCTGTCCCATTTTGCACTGTTGCTCTTAGACAGTTTGGACGTTGCTGGTTTTACATTAACGCGGAGACCACGCGGGGCAGTGGAGCATGCTAGATAAGCCTTTAAAGTCATAACATGCAGTTCTGCACGAATGCGCTTTTCTGCCACTTTTCTAACGCGTAGAAATTCGTTGGAGTATTTGAGGCTAGGCTTTTTTTTAGGAACCGAGTTTTTAAGTCATAAGGGTTTTCTTACAGTGTTCGGGAGTTTCTTTCGAAGGTTGTACTGGCGCTCCTCGGTCGAGGCACGGTTAGCTGAAGACGGAGCAGACGTAGCATGGGCTTTGCAAAAGTTCGACTTAGAAGAGGAAGTTCCGGAGCCTCGAGTCCTATAAACACGACTGTTTAAAAACTGAGTATTACACTTTTGAGGGCAATTATCTCGAGAGTCGGAAACAGTGGGGCAATGAAGGCTGGAGCTCTGTGCGTTGGAAGCTGGAGGGTCGGCATCATGAGGGCCTCTAGATGATACGCTGGGAGCGGGAAAGGCTCCTTCAGCGGGAGCATCAGAATCAGCAGCATCGAGAGCAGGCGAGACTGGAGCAGATTTGGTGTGAGTGAAAATGTCGGTAGCGGAAGAGCCGGGGGTCGGAGCGTCGGGAATAGCGTTAGCGGGAGCCGCAGCGACAGAAGCAGAAGCGTCAGCAGCAGGCGCGTCGACGGGGGCAGCCTCGTCGGGGACAGCTGCGTCAGGAACAGCAGTGTCAGCAGTATTTGCAGCAAGGACACCATCAGGACAGACGCCGGTAGTAATAACGCTGGCGGCACTAGGGCTTGAAGTAAAGCCACCAGTAGCGGAATCGCCTGTAAGCGCGTCGACGGGAGCAGCCTCGTCGGGGACAGCTGTGTCGGGAACAGCAGTAGTTGCAGCAGGGACACCACCAGTACAGACGCCGGTAGCAAAAGTGTTGACTGCAGTAGGGCTAGAAGTGATGGCACCAGTAGTGGGATTGTCTGTAAGTGCATGCCCTGTCGAAGTGCTTATTATTCCTGCAGAAGGATTATTTGGTGCGCACTCAATCCATGAGGGCGCTCCCACATCTCGAGTGGCTTTTGAGCAGAAATGCTTAATCTTACTTGCAATCAGGGCGGTCCCGTCATAGCTTGTGCCATCACTTCTAGCCCTACTGCAGTCAACACTTTTGCTACCGGCGTCTGTACTGGTGGTGTCCCTGCTGCAACTACTGCTGTTCCCGACACAGCTGTCCCCGACGAGGCTGCTCCCGTCGACGCGCTTACAGGCGATTCCGCTACTGGTGGCTTTACTTCAAGCCCTAGTGCCGCCAGCGTTATTACTACCGGCGTCTGTCCTGATGGTGTCCTTGCTGCAAATACTGCTGACACTGCTGTTCCTGACGCAGCTGTCCCCGACGAGGCTGCCCCCGTCGACGCGCCTGCTGCTGACGCTTCTGCTTCTGTCGCTGCGGCTCCCGCTAACGCTATTCCCGACGCTCCGACCCCCGGCTCTTCCGCTACCGACATTTTCACTCACACCAAATCTGCTCCAGTCTCGCCTGCTCTCGATGCTGCTGATTCTGATGCTCCCGCTGAAGGAGCCTTTCCCGCTCCCAGCGTATCATCTAGAGGCCCTCATGATGCCGACCCTCCAGCTTCCAACGCACAGAGCTCCAGCCTTCATTGCCCCACTGTTTCCGACTCTCGAGATAATTGCCCTCAAAAGTGTAATACTCAGTTTTTAAACAGTCGTGTTTATAGGACTCGAACCTCCGGAACTTCCTCTTTTAAGTCGAACTTTTGCAAAGCCCATGCTACGTCTGCTCCGTCTTCAGCTAACCGTGCCTCGACCGAGGAGCGCCAGTACAACCTTCGAAAGAAACTCCCGAACACTGTAAGAAAACCCTTATGACTTAAAAACTCGGTTCCTAAAAAAAAGCCTAGCCTCAAATACTCCAACGAATTTCTACGCGTTAGAAAAGTGGCAGAAAAGCGCATTCGTGCAGAACTGCATGTTATGACTTTAAAGGCTTATCTAGCATGCTCCACTGCCCCGCGTGGTCTCCGCGTTAATGTAAAACCAGCAACGTCCAAACTGTCTAAGAGCAACAGTGCAAAATGGGACAGCATATCGGCAACGGCTGCTTTGGAATTTACGCGCATTATTTTGGATCACCACCAATCTGCCCTAAAGTCATTAGCTAATACAGAAAAACAATTGCTTAATCATCTTAACCTCTCTTGCGAAGAACTTACTGCTCTTGACGTGTACAAAAAGAAAAAATGGGAAGAGATTAACTCCGTGAAATCCAAAAAACTTTTGCGCGACAAAATCTCCCGGCCCGCGCAGTCCCAGCCTCCGTTGCCACTGCCATCTCAGGTTCAAACCCCAATTGTAAATCTTTCAAACTTCACCCTGACTAATGATGACGAGAGTGCCCTGGCACACGGCCTAAATTTTTGCCCTGCATCAGGTGGGTTCAATGAGTTTCAATTGTTAAAAGACTTGGAAAATTTTGCCCGCAATATGAGACTTAAAGAGTACTTCCATGGCCGGCCACAAGATCCCGTACAAGATGGTAAATTGCCCTCTCAAAATCACTGGACTCCCCCGACCCAAAGAGAAAACTGCCTCGACATTTATATTAAGGCAGTCCAAAATGATGTGCTGAAAGCTTACAATACTCAAAATAAATTTTGTCGTAACCTCTCTGGAAAAGAAACCGCATCAATAAAACGACTCGCGTCACAAACTGATATTGTCATAAAGCCCGCTGACAAGGGTGGTGCCATCGTAGTCATGAACAGAAGTGACTACATCGCGGAAGCCGAAAGGCAACTGGCAGATGGTTCCTTTTACCGCCTGCTAGAAAGCGATCCGACTGCGGACTTTAAAACTGTTTTGGAAGAAACCTTATCCAGTCTTAGCTTGAGTGAAAAAATTGACAAAAGCACTGCAAAGTCAATACTTCCCCTCAGCCCTGTACCAGGCCGATTTTATTTATTGCCCAAAATTCATAAACCTAACAACCCTGGACGACCCATCATTTCCGGTATAGGAACCGTAACTGAAAACCTGTCACGCTATGTTGACACTCTAATCAATAGGATTCCAGCCACATTCCAGTCCTACATAAAGGATACAACTGATTTCCTAGCTGATATAGCCGATATCACCATCCCTCAAGGCGTCTTGCTCGTAACTCTGGATGTTGCGTCACTCTATACCAATATTCCCCACTCCGATGGTATCCGGTCAGTTGTAAAGGCTTTTGAAGATCGAAACTTATGCAGTAATATTGACGGTTCTACATTGGCTATCCTTCTTAAATTAATACTTGAACTTAACAACTTTGAATTTGATGGCAGACATTATGTCCAGATTAACGGAACATCGATGGGTACACGTATTGGTCCCAACTACGCCAACATATTCATGGGCTTATTAGAAGACCGGTTTCTCGAAGACTACCCGCTAAAGCCTTTTTACTACAAGAGATTTATAGACGACATTTTCTTTATTTGGCAACATAGTGAGGCAGAACTTCTATCATTCATCTCTAGTTTTAATAATGTGCATGAGGCCATAAACTTTTCTCATTCTTATTCTCCGACCACTATTGCTTTTCTAGACGTGACAGTGTCAATAAAGAATGGCAAACTACTCACTGATCTATACCGGAAACCCAGTGACAGACCTCAGTACCTGCACTTCAACAGCAGCCATCTTAAATACTGGAAGACTAGCATCCCATATGGACAAGCCGTCCGCTTTAAACGGATATGTTCAGACGATCGCGACTTTGAATTTCACTGTGCCAACCTTCGTAACACTCTAATGGAACGCAAATATCCAGAGCGCCTAGTAAATGATGCAGTGGAACGAGCAAGCCTTCTTGATCGCAAAGCTCTCCTCAAAGCGGAAAAGGAACCATCCGGCCAATCACGAATCAATCTCGTGCTAACGCATTCAGCTTCAGTCCCCAACGTTGCAGGCATTTTAAAGAAACATCATAGTATTCTCATGCAAAGTGATCGTCTAAAAGAAATTTATGAGCAAGCCCCCCGTGTTGTCTATCGCCGTAACAAGAACCTCAGTGATATTTTAACTTCGTCTAAAACTAGCCCCACTGCACCAATCGGCTGCCATCCTTGCAACAAGTCACGGTGCAAAGTTTGTGCACAAATGACTACATCACTGAAAGCTTTCAGCACTGCATCGAACTTTAATGTAAAGATTCGAGGCAACTTCTCATGCGATACGGACAACGTGATTTATATGCTGGAATGTTCTATCTGCAAAATTCAGTACATTGGCCAAACCGAAACACCCTTCAGATACCGATTTAATAACCATAAAGCTCATTGTAATACACTGCCTAACCTTCCTATCTCTAAGCATGTAAACATTACCAAGCACCCCTTTGAAAAAATGCAAGTAACTTTATTGGAATCAGGTTTCAGAACCTACCATGAACGCGAAGTTCGCGAATCATTTTTAATACACAAGTTTAACACGGTTTCTTGTGGTCTGAATGAAAACATTGGCAAGCTAACTTGTCTCTCGTCGTAGCATTTTAACTAAATGGTAGCACCTTCTGCAGCGTCTCAAAAGATATTATGTTTAATCGACATTGCCTCCATTTTGCACTGTTTGCCTCTCCACTTGCGCTGTTACGGTCACAGCCCAAAGCCCCTCACAGGATGTCATGCTTTTACTTGCACTGATCTTTTTCATGTTTGCGAGTTTCTCACGATCATATTGCTTCCTGCCGTAACATGCACTAATCATTACAACTTATCCAATAACCTTGCACATGATTCCTTGTGTAATCAACACTGTTACGAACAATTAACTTCTTTAACTTCTTCTCTTTGTCCCCATAGCATTGAGCACAAAATCGAGTTTTGTCACCATGCCGCGATTTCAGTGACTGTTTACTTTTTTGTGTGTGTGTACCGCGCTAAATCACAGGTATATTTCACTGTTAAATTCTACTGACGTGTTATCTGCTACTGTCGCCTACCAATGAGAATGATATTTCAGTAGATAAATCCCCCCCCCTCCTGAATATTGCAGAATTAAGTGTGGCATGTATTCCACCCATCCTAACCTCGTGATATTTTGTTTTGTGCGCTGATAGTGACAACAATCTTTTAAGCGATACATCTTCCTTTCTTTGTGCAACATATTAAGATGCATGACCTAAGCGCAACACGTGTCATTCTGTCTATACCCAGGCAGCACATTTCATCGGCCCAATAATGGGGATTGATTGGCGATTACTGGCCCACAAGTGACCCAATGGTGCCATTGAGCTACCAATAATGTGCAGCCACGCTATACCATAATCATTATTGGCCCAGTGAACTTCACCCATATCCGTTATTGGCATTCAACCGGCTAAGAGTGGTCAATAATGCCCATTCATATTGAACAGTTTGCCATTATTGTATACACAATGAGGCAGCCTGGTCATTATTGGCCAACCAGCTGCAATTGTTTGCCAATATCTTCCACACCATGGTATAACCTGGTAAATATTGTCCGGTCAATAACAACGGCTTCTCAATATTGAATATATCTAGGCATACAGTGGTCAATATTGTCCAACCAACTTTGGTGGCTTCCTAACATTGTAATATCTTGGTTTCTAGTGGTCGATATTGTCTAATGAGCCTTGATGGCTGACCAGCATTGCACATATCATGGCATAGCTTGGCTAATATTGTCCGGCCATTATGGCTGCCTCGTCAACATTGAATATATCTTGGCATACACTGGTCAATATTGCCCCACCAGCTTTGGTGGCATCCTAACATTGTATATATCTTGGATTATAGCGGTCAATATTGCCTAATGAGGTCTGATGGCTGGCCAGCATTGCACATATAATGACATAAATAGGTTAATATTGTCCGGCCATTATGGTTGTCTTGTCGGCAATAAATAAATCATGGCATATATTGGTCAATAGTGACCCGCCTGTCATGGCGGCCTGCCAACAATGTATACATATGCATTATATTGTTCAATATTGTTCGATGGACTGTGATGGCTAGCCAGTATTGCACCCTAATGGCATAGGTTGGGCAATAATGTTCTGCCAATATGATTGGCTTGTCAACATTGCATATATCTTGACATAGATTGGTCAATATTGTCCCATCAGCTTTGATGGCATCCCAACATTGTATCATGGTTTCTAGTGGTCGATATTGTCTAACGAGCTTTGATGGCTGGCCACCTTTGCACATTTCAGGCTGCGGCGGCGCTAAAAAAACTGTAGAAGCAGCTCTGACCGACAGAGACATTTCTAATGCTTGCATCTAAATATGACAGTGTGTTGGGGCTAATTTCGTCGCAACTAAATTTTTCGCTGGCCCGGACGTCAGTTTACGTTCAACTGTAGAAAATATTCATATGCCATACGTAATTTGGGCCACCATATATATAATATTTATTGGGATTAATGTATAGATTGTCCTAAAATTGTTTGACTGAGCTGACCAAACAAAATGAACAGAAGTGCCCATCACGGAAAATGTGGAATATATTTTTCGGAATACATTTTTGTGATTCGCTAATTGTTGTGGATGACCTGCGATTATACTTGACAATTTTGGTAGAGAACTCTTTTATTTACGACTTTAGGCACGATTAATTGATATGTAAAATTCTGCACATAATATCTTCGAGACAATTCCTGCAGACTAGAGGCCCGAATGTCGATCACGCGTGTACGTAGCTAACACAGATAGTGTTCCAAACTTTAGCCAAGTGTTGAAAAAATTCTGACAGCATGTGGAATCTACACTGCAGAAATTAGCGAAGGCGAGATTAATGCTACTGCACACGGTGCATCACGTATGATTATCGTTATCAACTAAACGCAGCGAGCGTCATTACCATTGATTCTGTCATCATTGTCATTACCACTAATTGCGGCGTCATTCTCGTCGCTATCCTCACGGTAGACAATGAGAATTATATATGGTGCTAGTTTCGCGATCCAGGGTTTAGCGCAATTGGTTAAAACGTTAACTAGGCTAGGAATTCGATTCCCGGTGGAGACGATTTGTTTTTCTGATCTCGTCAAATCAGGATGATTGAAAGTGATTGACACATCAATGCACAGATCCGATGCACAGATATATCCATGCACAGATCTCGAACACATCTCGCGCACAACTCTCGCGCACGGGATTTCGTTCCATGGGCCTATCTATACGCATGCGAGTACAAGCATACGCGCACGCTCGAGCACACATCTGATCTGACAAGCAAATGTTTAATAGATGCGTGTCCGCGAAAAAAATCCTGCGCAGTCAAAAAACGCAAGGTACTCAAATGCAAAGAACGCAACAGAACGTGTGAGTCGCTTGAACAAACACGTTTGGATTGTAAACGCAGAAACGATCGAATATATCCGCTGAATCCACATCATGATTGGAAACACGCACGCGTAGCATCATTATTTCCGCCTTTTTTTACGTAATGGAAAGAAACCCAACATGTTCAAGCTAAGCAGAGGTGGGAGAGATCGATCGCGCTAGCCAATCAAACACGCACTGAATGATTCGCCATTACCTTAGCTGTTTCCGGCATTCAGCATAAGCACCGACTATACCACGCCTCAGTACTAGCTGTTCTTATAGACAGATATGTTGGGCTGCTTTCAGGGCCTTCGAGTTCTAATATCTACTAAACACAAATTTGTACTGTACTCTTTTGCGCTCTGCTGTGGGCTTCAGCAACAGACAAAGACTGAACGACTTTGGCCATCGGTGCAGCAGCGCATAAAATATTTCAGCTCAAAGAAAAAATACAAGCAACATATATTCTACGTTATGTCTAGCTAATTCACTTGACAAGAAAACAAATCTGAACTGTCCTGGAATGGTTCGTATTGTAATGCGAGGTAAATCGCACACTGCCAAAAAATAGTGCACATGTAAAAGATAATAAAAAAAATCAACAGCACTGCATGGGGCAAGGCAAACGAAAAAAAATAAAAATTTAAAACAATTACCTACAGTGTAATGAATGCGCGCACATGTGTCGCCAGCATATATGGTAACAAAATTGAAATTGCATAATAACGATGTTCTTTACGGCAGTTATTTTTGTTCGAAAGCTGTAATATATGGCTCATAATGATGCATTTGACCACAGCGTTTGACAGCGCTCTCCTAAACATTGTTCAGAAACTATTCTTCAAACATTCATTGCCTCATTATCCAACCATATAATCACCGCACCGAAGGCGTTTCCCTTCTAATTCTATCCCATCATGTCAACCAGGCGGCTAATTGCAATTCATATATATTAAAAGTAATGCAAGTGCGTTACTTCAGCAGTTTTGAGGCATTTTTAGAGAACACCACTCTCGAAGAATTTAACACGATTGAGATTTAGGGTTCCTTTGTGAAATATTCTGCCTCTTTCACAAGCGGTGCTTCCGCGGGCTGAAAGATGATTCTACCGCGCTTCTTTCTGAGGACAACCTTGTCCCAAGTTCGTAGATATAGTTTCAATGTTGACCCTCGCTTTCTTTCTATTTTTCTTTACTGCAAATTTAGTTCTTCAGATCTTAGCTCGTCGAGTATTTTGTATTTCTTGATATGCCCACGCTTAGTTCTACGCGGATTTTTTCTTGTTCTAAATGTCCACCTGATTTGAAAAAAAAAAAAATAAAAGAATAACATGGGAATTTTTAACCTTGAAGTACTCGTAGTTATGGTTGTTTTCGCTTTTCTTTTCCTTAATAGGAATACAGCAAGTATACGGGCTGTTTCATCGCTCAGTTGCGCGTGAGGACGTTTCAAGAGCACTCCGTCATGAACAGCAACCTGTGTGCCACCTCTAATAAAAGAAAATATGTCCATTTGTTCGAACCGAGGACGATTCCGTGAAAACTGAAGATTGTTTTACGTATGTGATTATTATTTGAAACTATGAGGTGAAAAGTATTTTGCATTAACAAAAAAAATATAGCGAAATTATCATTCCACTGAAAATGTTACCGAGCCAACAGTCGAGGCGACCAAAGAGCTCCTAACGCACTCCTCGTTGTTTTAGCGAAGCCAAGGGCAAAACTCTGCGCATTCCTCCTCACAAGCTTGGCGCAAAGAACATATGGTTTCCATTCTCTCGTCCTTTTGTCGCCTCTCCGCCCGAGGGCCTTGACTAAAGCAATTCTCCAAACCACTTTCAACTTCCCGTCTTGTAGCCTTTTCTCCCCGTAAAGCAGTCAAGCAGTCATCGCGGAAGGGCAGCGACCTTCACTGCCCTCTCTTTCCTCCCGGCTAGGCAGGCGTTGCTCACAATGTCCCCCACTCTACTCCCCCTCACTCTTCCCTTCCTTCCCGCCAACTTTCCTGGCCGGCAGCCTTCTGGGCTCACGTGGTCCTGCGGAACCTCTTTCATTTCTCTCACCCCCTTTCGAGCTTTATGCCTACTCTTTCGACAGATCTCAAGCAAAAAAAGAAAAAAAAAGAGGGAGAGAAAACACAACCATCCTTCTGCCCCCTTCCAACCGTGCCTCACAACTCGACACAAACCGCTGATTCAGAGGCGTCTGGTCGGCCACACAATCCCCACCGGCTCGAGCTGCTCGAGCTCCCGCAGCTTTGGACAGCAGAACCGAAAAACCAAGCCTTCTGAAAGTTCCGATTCGTTTTAATGGCCATGCCTGAAAGAGGATATTTGTGAGTACCACCAGCATTTTAAGTTGTTTGTTCATAACTGAGCTCTCTGAGATTATTTCTTGCTTTGTCTCCTTGTAAGATCGCTACTTTTTCTTACCAGGTGTATAAAGCATCAGATCCCTGGGATGTACTTTGCGTGGCAGCATTCATTTTGGATTGTTGCAACTGAGGTCTGCAAATCTGCGCTAGCCGTATGGTAAGATACTTTTTTTTTGCATTATTTGGTGCAGTATGTTGTCAGCTTTGATCATCATGTCAATAACCGATATGCTTGCGAGAACGGAAAGTCATTTATTTCGACTGCACCACGCCAGTCAGTTCTGAACTGTATCTTCAGCGCACTATTTTGTATGCATAAACTCTGGTCATAATGACAATATTTACGGCGCAGAGGTGGCCAATTTGTATTGCAAAAGAAAAACGTGGTCCTGTAAAACATGAGGCGTGTTTTGTGTGATTTTCAGGTTACAACTTCATCGCGCGTGTGTTGTGTGTCTGAAGTGGTCAGTTTCTTTTACAAACTACATTCAAAACTCAGAGTTAAGTCTAGCTTTCTGGGACATGATTTTTAGTTGCGAGCGAATATTTAATATTGTAATTTGCCGTTATGAATGCGCTATTGGAATGGTCTAAACGACGCGTAGCTTATTCACGTGTTTGATCTTTCTCTTGCGCTAATTCCGTGTAGTAGAAGTGTCATAAAAAAGCCGCTTAAAATAGGTTATTTACAGTTGCTACCATAGTTCTTATACTTTACAACACGTACAAACTTGTTCCCACAACAAACGTGATGCTAAGTTACGGATTTCTTTATTGTTTCAGTTCGAGTGTATCATACAAACCCCAAAGCATCTGTGTCGTACGTTGTTTTGGCTGCAGCTTTGACAACTTTTAAAACGTTCTGTTTGCAGTAATGATGCGGTGCACACTAAATTTAGCAGCCGCGGTCGGAGTGCGACTACCATTTTTTGTGTCTGTTTTTTGCCTTTGTAGTTTCGTTTTAGTTCTTGCGGCAACCTATTCAAAGGAAAGCTATTGATTAGAAGCTTCCAGTTATGACGACGTCTTTCTTCTACAGGTGTTCGATCACAAAGGCACTAAAGGTATAAGGGGGCAAGCACTGACTACCGTTTAACGAATAGATAACGGCAAACATCATTTTGTTTTATTTTTCCAGCGTCAACAACACATCCACATGGGAAGCCGTGCACTGCCAGTTGTCGCAACCAATGTAACCAAGTTAATATGGCCGGCCTCACTGAGCATGCAGCTTATTTCAACCTGAGTAAATCAGACAAGAAAGTTGCCTGAGGGCCAACAGGTAGTGCTTTATTTTGCATTTTTACTCCATGGTCTAGCTGCACTTCCACTTTCCAAAAGTTTTCTGTCTTAATGGGATTTATGAATGTTGCATTTGTTTCCAGGTGCCATCTGCGAAAGGAAATACATTGTTATGGATGCTGCTCAAGTCCATATCTTTAAAGGCTGCAGGGAGCTGCTGCCCCTACAACCGACCACAAAAGAAGCTGCGATGAACGCAGCGCCTTCCTCACACCTGGGACCTGAGAACACCTTGCCAAGGGACGCAAAGACAGGAAAAGCACTGAATTCTAAGAGTTCTGCCTGAATGTTTCCATGCCCTGTAACACGTGCACACCTAATAAATCACCATGCAGTGAACCTTTCAGCTGTATTATTTTCTGTGCATGGATATCCCCAGCATGCTTTATTTAAATAAAAAGCTGCATGAAAAATATCTGCACTGCATAAGTAGGGGATGGCTTTGCAGGTTCCTATTAGTCATAGCACGAAAAAGCAACTAGCCGGATTGCCAATTGCTCTGGCTGGATGCCAATAATGCAAAACCACTCGGCAAGATTGGATTGAAAATATTGGGTAGCCGATAAATCTGGCTGGATGCCAGTTGTGAATATCCAGTGAATAAGCATGGATACAAGATATTGGATGGCCAGTGAGCTTGGCGGGATGGCCGTGATATAACAACCAGTGAGTGAGCTTGGGTGGAAGATATTGAGTAGCCATTGAGTGCCGTTGAATACCAGTAAACAAGGTAGTATGCCAATACTGGTTTTGACAGGAAAGCCGATCAAATTGGTTGGCATATATCTTGGCTTTTTGTGCGCCCCAATCAGACGCCAATATTGACCAATATTGGGACCAATATATCCCAATATTGGACCATTGGCGGTCCATTGACGGCGTGCTGCTTGGGTATACCTTGCACCGCCATTACATCACGCGTGTGAAATCTTGTTTTTGATATTTTGATGTTTATTTGTTGATATAAGCTGGTCACGTGTTCTTCGATTGTGCATGTATATAAGAAATGGGAACCGACAGCTTCTTTCTACATTCCTTGACAAAGGCCGGACCCCGGCCGAAACGTCGGAATAAAGTGTTGTTTTTTCTACCGTGTGTCAACTACTTTAAGTCTATGCCCTACCGGACCCATTTGAGCTTCAACCCCCTCCCTATATATATATATATATATATATATATATATATATATATATATATATATATATATATATATATATATATATATATATATATTGTCACGTAGCCGTTTAGGCCCGTAACCAGAAGGTTGGTTTTAATAGGGGGGTTGACCTAGAAGACACAGAAGAGTAGGTCCAGAGAGCACTGAGAGACAGCAGCCGACTTCAGCTTCTTCTCAAAACGCCACGAGACCACTTCTTCCAGTCCGCGCACGAGACTCTCGATGAGCTGCCGCCTAGCGGCTGCTGTTGCACACGCTACATTACCCCCCTCTCTAAAAAAATAAATGCGAGTTTGATGAATTCAAAAGCAGAAAGAAAAAAAAATAAAGCAAGAAACATGCGGTAGGCGGTGCGCTAATTTTCTCGCGAAAAGTACGGTTTCATGCGCACGACATGAGCAACCTCGGATTTCTGCTGACGACGAGTAGAAGAAAAGCCGTCCGGAAGCACTTCGTAAGTCACGTCGCTCAGCTGATGGAGCACTTTGTATGGGCCAAAGTACTGTTTCAGAAGTTTTTCAGATAGTCCCCGACGTCGAATCGGAGTCCAGAGCCACACCCTGTCGCCCGGTTCGAAAGTCACTACACGGTGGCGGTGATCGTACCGCTGGGCGTCTCGACCTTGCTGGTTCCGGATGCGTGCCCTCGCCAGCTGTCGCGCTTGTTCCGCGCGTTGAGTGACCTCCTCGGCGCCAACTTCGAGGTCACGGCCGTCGTGGAGCAATATGGCTTCGAGCATTGTCGAAACTTCACGGCCATACAATAAGGAGAAAGGCGTCATTTGCGTTGTTTCCTGCTGCGCCGTGTTGTACGCGAACGTGACGTACGGGAGGACGTCATCCCAAGACCGATGTTCAACATCCACGTACATGGACATCATGTCGGCGAGAGTTTTGTTCAGACGTTCTGTCAAGCCATTAGTTTGTGGATGGTAGGCTGTTGACCTGCGATGGGTAGTGCCGCTTAGCTGCATGACAGATTCCAGTAGCTTGGCAGTGAAAGCAGTGCCTCGGTCCGTTATTATAACTCTCGGGGCGCCGTGCCTGAGGACTATGCGTTCGATGAAAAATTTCGCTGCCTCGATTGCCGTACCACGCTGGAGGGCCTTCGTTTCAGCGTAACGCGTAAGGTAATCTGTAGCGACAATTATCCACCTGTTGCCGGAATCAGAAATTGGAAAAGCACCCAACAAATCCATGCCAACTTGTTCGAATGGGTATCTTGGCACTTGAACAGGATGTAGTAAACCGGCCGGTTTCACAGGCGGTGTTTTTCGTCGCTGGCAATCATGGCATGTTCTCACGTAATGGCGTACTGCGGCCGCAAGGTTTGGCCAATAATAACTCTTCTTAATTCGGGCCAGAGTTCGAGCATACCCCAGGTGACCCGCGGTGGGCTCGTCATGACATGCCTGTAAGATTTCTTCGCGAAGAGACTCTGGTACGACGAGGAGATAATCTCTTCCCGTCGGAGCGAAGTTGATCTTGTATAAAACATTGTTTCGCATGCAAAACGACGAATGCGTTCTGGCGAAGAGACGGGGAATTTCTGTAGTGCGCTCTTCTAGAAAATCAATAAGTGGTGCGAGAGCCGGATCATTACGTTGCTGCTGCGAAACAGTGAGCGCGTCGACGGCTGCGATAAGGGGAAAGTCTGGTTCTTCGTCTTCCCGCGCAGCCTCGACAGGTGAACGGGACAAGCAGTCAGCGTCGTTGTGCTGACGTCCAGACTTATACACGATGGTCATGTCGAACTCCTGTAGCCGTAAGCTCCATCGTGCAAGGCGTCCGGAGGGGTCTCGCAAGTTTGTTAACCAGCACAGAGAGTGGTGGTCACTCACAACCCGAAAGTGCTGGCCATAAAGATAGGGTCGAAATTTCATCACCGCCCATACAACGGCCAGACATTCTTTTTCGGTGGTTGAATAGTTTGATTCGGCACGGGACAAAGTCCGGCTTGCGTATGCGATAACTCGCTCGGCACCGTCTTGCCACTGGACGAGTACAGCGCCTAGACCCACGTTGCTGGCATCTGTGTGGACCAGAGTCTCGGCATTCGCATCGAAATGGGCAAGTACAGGTGTTGTCTGCAAGCGGTGCCGTAACTCGTCGAATGCCTTTTGCTGTTCGTCCGTCCAGGTGAAGGTGACATCATCCCGGGTGAGACGTGTCAACGGAGCGGCAATCCGTGAAAAGTTTTCAATAAATCTGCGGTAATAGGCGCAGAGGCCCAAGAAACGGCGAACTGTCTTCTTGTTACATGGAGTAGGGAATTTGGTGACGGCAGCTGTTTTAGCGGGATCGGGACGAACTCCTCGATGGCTGACGACGTGGCCCAAGAACATAAGCTCTTCATAGCCAAAGTGACACTTTTGTGGTTTTAACGTGAGGCCGGCAGATCTGATAGCCCGTAGCACAGCGGAGAGACGTTGGAGGTGTTCCTCGAACGTTGGTGAAAACACAACAACGTCGTCCAAGTAGACTAGACACATCTGCCATTTAAGACCAGATAGAACTGCGTCCATCATTCGCTGAAATGTCGCTGGAGCGGAGCACAATCCGAAAGGTAGGACTTTGAATTCATAAAGTCCATCGGGCGTGACAAACGCTGTCTTCTCGCGATAACGTTCATCGACTTCGATCTGCCAGTAACCGCTCTTGAGATCAAGCGATGAAAAGTAGCGCGCGTGGCGCAACCGGTCTAATGAGTCATCAATGCGTGGCAGCGGGTAGACGTCTTTTTTTGTGACCTGATTGAGCTTACGGTAGTCCACACAGAACCTTAAACTTCCGTCTTTCTTCTTAACGAGGACAACAGGCGAAGCCCAGGGACTCCTCGATGGCTGGATGACACCGTCATTTAACATCTCGTCGACCTGTTGAGCAATGACTTCGCGTTCCCGCGGTGACACTCGGTAGGGGTTCTGTCTGACTGGTCGGGTGCGGTCGTCGGTTATTATGCGGTGCTTGGTCAAGGGCGTCTGTTTAACCGCGGAGGCGGATGAGAAGCAGTCTTGAAACTGAAAGAGTAGCCCAACGAGTCTGTCCTTCTCTGCCGGTGATAGAGCGGGATTCACATCAGGGTTGAAGTTGGGCGTTTGGCTGGCAGACGTGTTGGTCTCAAGAACAAAGCAGCCGTGGGCTGCTTCTGCGACACCTTCAAAGTAAGCTACCGTGGTGCCTTTAGCGATGCGTTGCCGTTCGTTCCCGAAGTTCGTAATCAGTACGTGAGCTAGACCATTAGTCAGATGAACTATACCGCGTGCGACACAGACTCCATGATGTAACAGAAGCTCTATGTTCTGTTCGGCAACACCGGCAGCACAGGACTGATCGTCGCACCTGACTGCGACGAGAGCAGACGAACGCGGCGGCATGAATACATCCGCGTCAACGATGCGTAAAGGTGCGTGGCGTCTTTCTGAGTCAGCGGTCATCGTTTCAGGCGTCGAAAACGTTACAGTACGGCGAGGAACATTAATAATCGCCCCATGCTCACGTAAAAAGTCCATGCCGAGTATGAGATCCTTGCAGCAGTGTGGCAGGATAACAAAAACGGCTACAAAGGCTGAATCGGCGATGGTTACTCGGGCAGTGCATCGTACGATCGGCGTCATAAGGTGACCGCCAGCAGTACGAATTTGCGGCCCCAGCCATTCAGTTTTCACCTTAGAGAGCCGATCTGCGAAATTTTTGCTTATTATTGAGAAGTCTGCTCCGCTGTCTACCAAAGCTGTTACTGGGTGTCCGTCGACGAGAACGGAAAGGTCGGCGCTAACAACTTGATCGGCTTGAGGTTGATTGGGACTTTCGGATTCATGTGGCGGCGGCGGCATCCTGGTCACAGCATCGGACTGAGTCGTCACGGGGGGGTCTTCGGGATATCGGTTCCGTTCGTCAGCAACCTGCCCCCCTGAGGTCGCCGCCTTCAGTTTCCCCGGTGTGGGCTTGGCGACCGGCGCCTCGGCGCATCATTAAAATCACGGCGGCTAGGTGACGAGTAGCGCGCGGGAGAAGACTGTGTACGGCTGCTTGAAGAGGTTGAACGGGTTGCGAGATATTCCTCGATTTCTGGAGGGCGTTCGCCGACCCGGGGACGCGGGGAATCTCGAGAAAAACCCCGAAGACCGAGCTCACGGTATGGACAACGACGGTACAAGTGGCCGGGTTCTCCACAGTGGTAGCACAGCGGCCGTTGGCGAGGAGTGCGCCAGATGTCTGCCTTCCGAACCGGTGGCTGCATGACGGGGCTCTGCTGGGGCGGTGGCTGGTAGGAAGGCTGGTAGTATAGTGGCTGAGGAGCGGACGGCTGTATGACGAGGCTCTGCTGGTATGGCGGCTGGAAGGACGGTTGGTAGAACGGTGGCTGCAAAGTGGGTGGCGGTTGTGCTTCGAATCGAAGCTGTTGCGCAGGAGGCACTGCAGGCCGACGAAGAGCCGCTGCGTAGTTCATAGAACGTGGCTCCGACGGTGACTCAGGCGGGGACAACGTCTGACGTATTTCTTCCCGCACGGCTTCGGTGACAGCCACGGCAGTCGGGTTAGGTGATCCAAGGTTGAACTTGAGGAGCTCCTCGCGAACTACCTCGCGGATCAGCTCACGCAGAGAGTGATCGTCAGTGGATCCGTTCAATGTGGCCACACTGCTGAAGGGCTGACCACAGGCAGACTCCGTGCGCCGGTATCTTTGCTGCAGGGCTCGCTCAATGAGGGTAGCTTCATTGATGAAGTCCGCGACGGTTTGAGGTGGACTCCGAACCAGACCAGCGAAGAGGGGTTCTTTTACGCCCTGCATCAGGTGGCGCAACTTCGCTGATTCCGTCATGTCGGGATCAGCCCGTCGGCAAAGACACGTCACGTCCTCAGCGAACATGGCCACGCTCTCGTTTGGTAGTTGCACACGAGCTTCTAGGAGGCGGCGTGCGCGATCACGGCGGTCATGGCTGGAAAAAGTGTCCCGCAGCTGCTGGCGAAAGGAATCCCAGCTTTGAAGACTGGCTTCCCTATTCTCATACCATGTTTTTTCGCAGTCCTCAAGGGCGAAATACACATTGTGCAGCTTCTGAGCAGGGCTCCACTGATTGAATTGCGCCACTCGCTCGAACTGGTCGATCCAGTCGTCGACATCTTCCCCAGTAGCGCCATGGAAACTGGGGGGCGTACGAGGCTGCTGAAGCAGCAACTGGTGCTGACTTGCCTGTGCCATTACAGAAGTCTCGAACTGCTGATCAGCTGGCGTCGGTTCAGGTAGAGGAGCGAACTCCGGCGCCAGACCTCGGAGGCGACGGCTGCAGCGATGAACGGGTGTCGACACGAGCGGAAGCCGGTTGGGACTCGATGAGCGGCTGCGAGAGGCCCGAGACATGTAATTCAAGGCCTCACCTCCACCAGTGTCACGTAGCCGTTTAGGCCCGTAACCAGAAGGTTGGTTTTAATAGGGGGGTTGATCTAGAAGACACAGAAGAGTAGGTCCAGAGAGCACTGAGAGACAGCAGCCGACTTCAGCTTCTTCTCAAAACGCCACGAGACCACTTCTTCCAGTCCGCGCACGAGACTCTCGATGAGCTGCCGCCTAGCGGCTGCTGTTGCACACGCTACATTATATATATATATATATATATATATATGTGAAGATAAATAAAGAGGAAATGTGGTGCTCGTTGAATACATGAAGGGAAGAAGCCAACAGTCGGCTAGGCAAGGAAAGCATTGGGGGCTGTACTTTGTGTCCTTTTTTTTAATTTTTTACTTCGGTAATCACATAAATTAGTAATGTAATCTGTTTAGGGGAAAGATAAATAAACACAAAGTAGAAAGAAAAACAACGTGCCGATGGTGGGAACCGAACCCACGACCTCCGAACGCAATATTCGGAGGTCGTGGTTTCGGTTCCCACCATCGGCACGTTGTTTTTCTTTCTACTTTGTGTTTATTTATCTTTCCCCTAAACAGATTACATTACTAATTCATGTGATTACCGAAGTAAAAGATAAAAATAAAAAAAGACTAAGTGCAGCCCCCAATGCTTTCCTTGGCCTAGCCGACTGTTGGCTTCTTTCCTTCATATATATATATTGTTGTGGAACTCTGTGCCCGCCTAGAGATAGACACAGAAGAACGGAGGACACCAGACAAAAACCACTTCTCCCGGCGCACTTCTTTTGTTCTCTAACCCTCGCGCTGGCGCCGCGCGCTCGTCTCGCGCTCGTCCCGCGCTTCTTTTTCTGGCGCAGCGCTCCTCGGCGCGCGCCGTAACATCTTTCCACCGAGGAAGGGGGGGGGGGGGGGGGAAGAAAGTGTCGGAGAGCTGCTGCAGGCGCTCCACCTATGGGGCGGCATTTCGTGACGACGACAGTAGTGGTGATGACCCGGTATCCAAGTCGGAGTCAATCCTGGCGCCGTTGACATATCGCTTCATGTTTGACACATGCTCTAGGAAAATGTGGTGTACACCGCATGGTCGATGCTCGGGGAGGTCTTCGAGGCGGTATGTAACGGGGCCGAGCCGTTCAACGACACGGTAAGGGCCGCGGTATCGAGGCGTGAGCTTCGTGGCACGGCCAGTCGGGCGGATGGTGCGGCGAACGAGGACCAAGTCACCGGACCAGAAGGAGGGAAGTGGTGGGGCTGCCGCATTGGCCCCTTGCACACGCGCATGAGCCGTGAGAAGGTTGCGCTGAGCCTTGAGGCGGGCGTAACGAAGTCGTTGGGCGGAGTCAGTTGGTGACGCAGTCTGGTGGGGAAGGCCCAACTGCGCGTCAAGAGGGGTGGAGGGTGTTCTACCGTAGACGACTGAGAACGGCGTGACATGCGTTGTTTCTTGCCTCGCAGTGTTGAGTGCAAGAGCTGCCGCAGAAACAAAACAATCCCAGTTTCTGTGGGACGGAGCCACGTAGGAGGCGAGTATATCCGTGAGACCAGTGCATCGGTGGCGTAGCGCTAGAACATCCGCCTCGCATGCAAGAGGACCGGAGTACAAATCCCGGTGCCACGCAATTCTCCACCGGATGGAAAAAAAATTCGCGTGTTTATGGAATTGCATAAGCAGGTTTGGGGTGCGACCTGATGCCGGTGAACACCTCCGGCAACGCACTCCCTCACCAGAACAGGAGTTGGCCACCCTGGTGCAGTAATTGGCCGCAACCTCCTATGATCACCTCCATAAAACCCCGGCCCTCAGTCACCAGCGGCTGCGGAACAACTGACCACGGCGGCGGTCAGACCTGTGACGAAGCAGGGGGTGCTAAGAAAGCCTGGCTCCGCTGGACAGGCCGCCATTGGAAACTGACCTTGGCAACGTTTAATGCTAGAACCCTAGCTAGTGAAGCTAGCTTAGCAGTGCTGTTAGAGGAACTAGAGGGCATGAAATGGGATGTCATAGGGCTTAGTGAGGTTAGGAGGCCGAATAAGGCATATACTGTACTGAAGGATGGGCATGTACTGTGTTATCGAGGCTTACCAGAGCAGCGACAACTGGAAGTAGGTTTCCTTGTAAATAGGTATATAGCGGGTAATATAGATGAATTCTATAGTATTATTGAGAGGGTTGCAGGCATCGTAATTAGGCCTAATAAGCGGTATAAACTCAAGGTTGTACAGGCCTATGCACCTACATGTAGTTATGATATGACCAGGCAGTTTAAAGCTTCTATGAAGATGTGGAATCGGCAATGCGAAAAGTAAAGGCGCAGTATACTGTACTAATGGGCGATTTCAATGCCAAGGTAGGGAAAAAACAAGCAGGAGACAAGGCAGTAGGTGACTATGGCATTGGTTCTAGGAATAGCAGGGGGGAGTTACTAGTTGAGTTTGCAGAGCGCAATAACTTACGAATCATGAATACCTTCTTCAGCAAACGGAAGAACCGAAAATGGACATGGAAAAGTCCTAACGGAGAGACTAAAAATGAAATCGACTTCATAATGTGTTCAACCCCCGCCATTGTGCAGGATGTAGAGGTAATCGGGAAAGTTCGATGTAGTGACCACAGGATGGTGAGGTCCCGAATTAGCCTGAATCTGAAGAAGGAACGCAATAGATTAGTAAGAAAGAAACCCATCAACGAATTAGCGGTGAGGGGGAGGGCAGAAGAGTTCAGGATCTCGCTACAGAATAGGTATTCAGCTCTAACTGAGGATGGCGACATTACCCTAGAGGCAAGGAACAATAATGTCAGAGATATCATTACTGAGTGCGCGGTAGAAGTAGGCGGTAGTATAGTTAGAGAGGATAGCGGTAAGCTGTCTGAGGCGAAAGATTTGATTAAGAAACGGCAGAGTATGAAAGCTTCCAATCCAACACACCAGATCGAATTGGCCGAGATATCAAAGCTAATCAATAAGCGCAAGGTGGCCGATATAAGGATGTATAACATGGAGAAAATTGAGCATGCTGTAAAGAACGGGGGAAGCCTTAAAGCGGTAAAGAAGAAATTGGGCATAGGCAAAAACCAGATGTATGCGATAAGGGACAAGGCGGGCAACGTCATCACTAATATGGACAAGATAGTCAAAGTAGCCGAGGAGTTCTAAACAGATCTCTACAGTAGCCAAAGTAGTCAGGACCGTAATGAGATTGGCGTCAGGGAAAAACAGTCAGACGTTCCACCAGTGACGAAGGACGAGGTCAAGAAAGCACTAGAAACTATGAAAAGGGGGAAATCAGCTAGAGAGGATCAGATAACTACAGATTTGCTGAAGGACGGGGGGGATATCGTGCTAGAAAAACTGGCCACCCTGTATACGCAGTGCCTGGTGTCATCGACGGTACCGGAAGCATGGAAGAATGCAAACATTATCCTCATTCACAAGAAAGGGGACTCTAAGGACCTTAAAAATTACAGACCAATCAGCTTACTGTCTGTTACGTATAAGGTAATTACTAAGGCAATTGCTAATAGAATCAGGATAACCTTAGACTGCAATCAAGCAAAGGATCAAGCAGGGTTTCGGATACGGTACTCTACTATCGATCATATCCATACCATCAATCAGGTGATAGAAAAATGCGCGGAATATAACCAGGCCTTATACATAGCATTCATTGATTACGAAAAAGCATTTGACTAAGTTGAAACCTCGGCGGTGATGCAGGCATTGCGAAATCAGGGGGTAGACGAGCCGTACGTGAAAGTGCTGGAAGATATAATAGTGGCTGCACAGCAACCATAGTTCTGCATAAAGAAAGTAAAAAAATTCCCATAAAGAAAGGTGTTAGGCAAGGAGACACAATCTCCCCAGTACTATTCACAGCTTGTTTAGAGGAAGTATTCAGAGACTTGGAATGGGAGCAGTTAGGGATAAGGCTAGATGGAGAATACCTCAGTAATCTGCGATTTGCTGAAGACATTGCCTTGCTAAGCAACTCGGGAGATGAACTGCAAATAATGATTGATGACCTAGACAGGAAAAGTAGAAAGGTAGGCTTGAAAATCAATATGCAGAAGACTAAGGTAATGTTCAACAGCCTCGGGAAGGAACAGGAGTTTACATTAGGTAGCGAAATACTGGAAGTAGTAGGCGAATATATCTACTTAGGACAGGTAGTAACCGCAGATCCGGACCATGAAAAGGAAATAACAAGAAGAATAAGATTGGGATGGAGCGCATTTCGCAAGCACTCGCAGATTATGACTAACAGCTTACCGGTATCGCTCAAGAGGAAAGTATACAACAGTTGCATCTTGCCTGTACTCACCTATGGGGCTGAAACGTGGAGTCTAACCAAGAAAGTTCTACTTAAGTTGAGGACAACCCAGAGGGCTATGGAACGAAAAATGGTAGGGGTAACATTAAGAGATAGAAAGCGTGCAGGGTGTGTCAGAGAAATAACTCAAGTTAACGACATTCTAGTGGAAATTAAGAAGAAGAAATGGACATGGGCAGGACATGTAGTGCGAAGAGAGGATAACCGATGGTCGCTGAGTGTAACAAACTGGATTCCAAGGGAAGGAAAGCGTAGCAGGGGGCGGCAGAAAGTTAGGTGGGCGGATGAGATTAAGAAGTTCGCAGGGGTCAAGTGGATGCAGCTAGCACAGAACCGGGTTAAGTGGAGAGATATGGGAGAGGCCTTCGCCCTGCAGTGGGTATAATCAGGCTGATGATGATGGAGAGAGTCAAGGGCAACATCAATTGGCGGCATCGGATATACATCTTTGTGGGTAATTTTGTTGAGTGCGCAGTAATCAACACAAAAGCGTACCGAGCCGTCCTTTTTTTTTTAACTAGCACTACTGGGGAGGACCATGTGCTTGTTGAGGGACGAATTATATTGTGATGAAGCATGTCATTTACATTTTCTTCAGTTACTTTTCGTTCAGAGAGGGAAACCCGATAAGGCCGTCTGCGAACGATAGAGTTACCTTCAGTTATGATGCGATGGTGCGCAACACTAGTCTGTCCCAGTGGTGTGGAAGTGGCATCAAAAATGGCTTGGTGGTGTCGAAGCAATGTCAGCAGTTCTTGGCGTTGGTTCGGCGTGAGTTTAGGATTAATAGTCTTTGCGAGAACAGAAAAAGAGACGTCTGACGAAACATGTTGCTGAGGCGGAGGGGCGGTGAGCACCATCAGGGAAAAAGGTTGAACATCCACCATGCAATGCAGAGAAGTTTCTTTTGGGAGCACGAGGGATTCATGTGAAGTGTTAGTGGCCACTACTGTCGCTGAGCCGTTGTGGAACCGGACAAGACTTGACGGGAAGCCGATGCCGCGTGCAAGATGACTGTATCATGGTGCTATGAGATAGATAGATAGATGGATTTATTGATAGGAAAAGGCAGAGAGGTTGGCCCGAATAATTCAAATCTGGCCTGCTACTCTGCACTGGGGAAGGGGAAGGAGAGAAGAAAGAAGGTCATGATGGGTGACGATGTGGGAGAAGGCATATGAAATATATATACAGACACAGCAGCTTGCTTTACAAACGTGAATCAAGTCCACTGGCGCTCAAATAACGGCAAAGAGCGCGCACTGCCTGGATGCCCTTCCCCTTGTCCTGCCAAGCGCCCAGCAGCAGTTCCTCCGACAGAGGCCTCTTGTCCAAACGCTTCAAGGAAGCAGCTAGCACATTTCTTTCGTTCGCATACTCTGGGCACACCAATAATACATGGTCCACAGTCTCTGGGATGCCACAAGTTAAACATTCCGGTGAGTCCATCTGTCCAATTAAATGTAAGTACTTGCGCGTGAAAGCCACATTTAAACGAAGTCGATGTATCAAGCATGTCTGATGACGCGGAATATCACGCGGAACAGTAAATTTAAATGTTCGATCAAGCTTTCTTAGACGCATGTGTCGGGCGTCTGGTTGAGCCCAGTAAGTCGCTGTAGCAATATTCATACAACTCTTTAGAAGACACGTCGTATCCGCTCTTGAAAAAGGCACAGCTGTTTGGAAGCCATTGATGAGTGCGCTTTTCGCTTCAACATCGGCCTGCTCATTCCCATGGAGGCCACAGTGGGCAGGAATCCATTGAAACATTATCATGTGGCCTTGCAGCTGGGCAGATGTGATGAGCTCCGTAATGTTTAGTGCCAGGGACTGATAGGCAGTGTGGCGTAAGAAGTTTTCCAAAATTTGTAATGCAGTCTTCGAGTCCGTGAATATACACCATTTTTGAGGTGGTTCCCCACATATATAGCGAATAGATTCCCGAATGGCTACAAGTTCGGCAGCGGTTGATGTAGAGTTATGTCCCAAAAGGAAATGCAGAGTCGTTTTCTGAGCTGGTATGACCACAGCTGCAGCGGATGCCTGTGCTGACACAGATCCATCGGTGTATACGTGAATATAACTGGGATATTCTGACTAGATGTGTGCCAGAGTAAGTTGTTTGAGTCCACTAATTGGTACCATAGATTTTTTTAGTATTCCGGGAACACGAAGGTGCACCAAAGGTTTATCCATCGTCCATGGTGGTTGGGTGGGACGATATGGGAGGGCATATCCTGTCGGTACTTGCGACTGATGGCAGCGGAGTGCACTTGTAAAACTGCAGTCCGGCCTCTCATCCAGAATCTTGCTGAGTGGGTGAAAACGGTGTCTTGTAAGTGCTCGTAAATATACACGAAGTGGTTCGTGTGACAAGTATATGGACATTGGGCGAGCGTGTGCCTCTTCAATTGTGCCTTTGTTAGAGGTGCATCTGGGCAGTCCAAGACATATTTTCAGTGCCTGCGCTTGCACGCTCTCTAAAGTCCGCAAGCAGGAAATGCTCATACTAGAAAGTACTGGGAGACTGTACCGGATGTAGCCAACAAACAGAGCCTCGTAAAGCCGTATTAAGGAGCGCTCAGTTGGACCCCATTTGATGCCAGCTATGTAACGAAGTACATGGCAAAAATTAATTAGCCTCTTCTTCACCATAGCAATATGTTTCGACCAAGATAGTCGGTGGTCAATAATTACTCCCAGGAATCTGTGCCTGGAGACGTATGGTATTACGACTCCATGAAGGGTAATCGGGTAGCGGCTGACACATTTTCCCGTAAACGCTATCACTGCACACTTTTCTGCCGCTAAAAATAAACCTTGACGCCGTAAGTACATCGATGTTGATGACACAGCTCGTTGCAGTCTCGCACGTAGTTGTGGGCGCGTCGAACCAGAGGCCCAGATGCAGATGTCGTCAGCATATGCACTGATGTGGATGTTAGTTGGCAGTTCACTCACCAGGCCAATTAGCGCAACGTTAAATATGGTGCTATGAGTACGTCCCCGTCAGTTATGTGGTCAGAAACAATAGTAAGCAGTTTTTCGCACTGAGGAGGCTAAACAGTATTAGCGGCGGCAACGAGGGGATGATGTCGTTCAGAAAAGTCAGATGAAAAATCGCTGTCTCTCAAATGAATAACACGGTCACCACAAGAAATTAACGCTGAAGTGGTTGACAAAAAATCCCATCCAAAAATCATCAGATGCGCACAAGGTGAGAGCACAGCAAACTGCACATGATGGCGGATGCCGTCGATAACAACTCGTACGGTGCACTTCGCTGAAGGGCGCAAAGGGACGTCATTGGCTCCACGGAGTTCGGGCCCATCATATGGGGTTGTCACTTTTCGCAAATGGTAGCACAAATCAGCGTGAATGACAGAAATTGCAGCCCCTGTATCAATCAAAGCTTCGACCGGTAAACCTTCAGCGATAACAGCAATGACGTTCTACGGGCGATCAGGAGGACTTTTAGTAAGTTCGCAGAGTGCAGTTTGGCCTCCGGAAACTGCAACACTTAGTTTTCCGGATGGCGGACAGGGAGAGCGGTTGCGGGGCGGAGAGGGGAAACTGAGCGGCGGTATGGGGAAAGGGACCGGCGTCGAGATACATGGGCGCCACTTGGTTCAGACGAGGATACCGGCGGTGGAGAGGATCGACGAGGTGGGCTGGGAATAGGTCGTCGCTGATAATATGAGGGTACGTAACTTTCGAAGGCGTCGTAACCGCGCCGCTCGTTCTGAATGCGTCGATGACAGAAGCGGGATATATGCCCTCGGATTCCACAGTAATAGCACACTGGGCGAGAGGGGCGCCAAGGTGCGTAATAGGGTGGCGTAGGCTCAGCCGTCGTCACGGCGTTGATGTGGTTTAGAGCTGTGCCAGTTGGGGCGGCGGAACAAAAGAAGGGGGTGATGCTGCAACGTGTGCGTAAATCGATGCTGGGCGGGGTGCAGGAAGGTCGGGCGCCATAGGTCGGGTGATTGTTGCCAGCTCATCTTTAATGATGTTGCGGAGACCGGCGTCATTAGAAGGTACCGAAGAATGATCGCACCCGTGTCGACAGACAGGCTTGAGGGCTTTGAGCTCCTCCCGGATGATGGCTCGAATCAGTGCACGCAGATCCAGGTCAGCAGAGGTCGGGCCAGTAGCAATGCCGGGCTGCAATCGGGAGGACTGCAGCCGGCCGATACGTTGGCAGGTCGCAATAATGGCGTCAACAGTAAAAGGATTCTGGGCAATCAGGGTGTTATAGGCCACTGAATTAATTCCTTTCAAGATGTGGTGTACGCGTTCAGGGTCCGGCATGGTGGGACTAATACGCCGGCAAAGTGTAAGTATGGCCTCTATGTAAGACGCGTACGACTCATCGGGACCTCGGAGGCGAGAGGCGAGCTTATTCTTCGCGACCTCAGTCCGAACTGCTGGGCCCGCAAAATATTGGCGGAACTGCTGCTTGAAAGTGGTCCAGTTAGTGGTGTGGGGTGCGGGGTTTATAAACCAGGTTCTGGCGACCTCAGTGAGGTAGAAAGAAACATTCAGAAATTTTAGAGCATCGTCCCACCGGTTGTAGTTACTGCAGCGTTCGTAGGTGCCCAGCCAGTCATCGACGTCTTCATCGCGACGGCCAGCGAACAGCGGCGGGTCGCGTTGACGTGTGGGCACAGTCGGAGGGGGTGGTGCAGCCGAAGTAGAGGGTGCTGCCGATTCATGGGTACTCTCGGTAGACATAACGATGGTGGCAGGCGGCAAACAGCGACCGGAACATAGCTCCAGCGAGAGGCAGGGCACAAAACAGCAAGGGGATCAAGTCTCACCTCCACCACGTGAGGAAGAAGGCCAGGTCGAGACGGCAAGATCGAGACGGCAAGGCAAGGGATGCCGTGTCTGGGGTTTTACTACGATGACAAAACCCAGGCGCGTGCCGGAGCCGGCGCCGCGGGACGATGATGATGGTATGTACAAATGAAAGAGGAAGATCATGGCATGTACAAGTTAAAGAACGTCCACAGAAGGCTCACAATACGCAGAAGACTAAGGTAATGTTCAACAGCCTCGTGAAGGAACAGCAGTTTACATTAGGTAGCGAAATACTGGAAGTAGTAGGCGAATATGTCTACTTAGAACAGGTAGTAACCGCAGATCCCGACCATGAAAATGAAATAACAAGAAGAATAAGATTGGGATGGAACGCATTTCGCAAGCACTCGCAGATTATGACTAACAGCTTACCGGTATCGCTCAAGAGGAAAGTATACAACAGTTGCATCTTGCCTGTACTCACCTATGGGGCTAAAACGTGGAGGCTAACCAAGAGAGTTCTACTTAAGCTGAGAACAACCCAGAGAGCTATGGAACGAAAAATGGTAGGGGTAACATTAAGAGATAGAAAGCGTGCAGACTGGGTCAGAGAAATAACTCAAGTTACCGACATTCTAGTAAAAATTAAGAAGAAGAAATGGACATGGGCAGGACATGTAGTGCGAAGAGAGGATAACCGAAGGTCGCTGAGGGTAACAAACTGAATTCCAAGGGAAGGGAAGCATAGCAGGGGGCGGCAGAAAGTTAGGTGGGCGGATGAGATTAAGAAGTTCGCAGGGGTTAAGTGGATGCAGCTAGCACAGAACCGGGTTAAGTGGAGAAATATGGAAGAAGCCTTCGCCCTGCAGTGGGTGTAATCAGGCTGATGATGATGATGATATCCGTGAGGGTGCGGTTAACAAGCTCCACGAGGCTATTGCACTGGGGATGATTGACGGATGTAGTGGAATGCGCAATGCCGAAGGAGCGGAGGGCTCGCTCAAATTCATGGGACATAAAGCAGCTCCCACGGTGCATAATGAGGCGTCGGGGCACACCATGCCGAAGAACGAGATGCTGTTCCATAAACAAAACGGCATGAGCGGAAGAGGTGTCTTGAACGGGCAGTGCTTTGACACACTTGGAAAAGTAGTCGATCGCAACCAGAATATATCTGTTTCCAGCGGGCGTCTTCGGGAATGGGCCCAAATGGTCCAGTCCAACCAGTTCGAACGATGAACTCGGCGGCAAAAAAGCCTGCGGGGGTGGCTTGGTTATTCGTGTGGACGATTTCCGGTATTGGCACGTCCGGCAGAACGCAACGTGTTCCTAGACGTCTCTGGACATATTAGACCACCAAAAGCGATCCGACAATCGTGCGTAGGTCTTGCCGCGACCAAGATGACCAGCTGTGGGAGCGTCATGTAAGCCTCGCAAGACTTGCGACCACAGTGTTGCTGGCACCACTGGCAACCACACGGGTGGTCGACCATGGAGTCGCCTCACATGACACAGGCGATTGTATTTAATTTGATAGACCCGGCGCAGATTACGGAGACCTGCGGCGGGGCGGTGCCAAGGGATTGGACTATGGCCGCAATGTCGGTATCTTGCGCTTGTGCAGTCCTGAAATCCGTCAAAGCCGTCACGGGACAAGGGTGGCGAGATAGAAAATGGGCATCTTGATGGGCGGAACCTCGCCGATGCACTATGGCGAAATCGTACTCTAAGTAGCAGTGACCAGCGTGCAATCTTGGCATTTAAGTGTTTGGCAGACTGCAGCCAAGTGAGAGCGCTATTGTCCTTGACTATAGTAAAATGACGGCCGTACAGGTAGAGACGGAACTTCTCGACGGCCCAGACAACGGCGAGGCACTCGAGTTCCAGAGTGGCGGCGGCGCTTTATGTCGGAAAGCTGGCGGCTGGCATAAGCTAGAACTTTGTGGTCACCAGACTCGTCTTCCTGCAGAAGGACAGCGCCGAGCCCATCTTGGCTGGCATCCGTGTGGAGGATGATGGGGGTCGATTCGTCTTAGTGAGCCAATGTGGGAGGCCTGAGGAGGGCGTGCTTACGTCAAGGAACGCGAGCTGTTGGACCGTCGTCCAACTCCACTCTGCATTCTTCTTCAGCAGTGCGGTCAACGGAGCGCTTCGCTTGGCAAAGTCCGGAATGAAACGACTGAAATACGAAGCAAATCCAAGGAAACTTTTGAGCTCCTTGGCGGTGGTGGGTGCTTCGTAAGCCGTAAGCGCTTTTAGTTTTTCAGGGTTGGAACGGATGCCACGCCGACCCACAACGTGACCCAAGTACGTGACCACTGCAAAACCGAAGAAACATTTCTTTGGTTTTAAGCGAAGCCCAGCAGAGGTAAGGGTTTCGAGGACGAGTTTGAGTCGCGTATGGTGTTCCTCAAATGTAGTTGCGCAGACAATTACGTCGTCCAGGTAGACCAACGCCATAGTCCACTTCATATTGCCTAAGACGGGGTCCATGAGGCGCTGAAAGGTAGCTGGAGCATTCAAGAGACCGAAGGGCATACAGTTGAACTGGTAAAGGCCATCGGGAGTCACGAAAACCGTCTTTTCCGCATCACCGGGATGAACAGGCACCTGCCAGTAGCCCCAGAGCAGATCTAGGGTGGAAAAATAACGGTCCCCCTTCAGGCGATCAAGTGTATCGTCGAGGCGGGGAAGAGGGTACACGTCGAGGTGAGTAATAGCATATAACTTGAGATAATCAACGCAGAAGCGGAGTGTTCCATCCTTCTTGCGCACAAGGACTACAGGCGAGGACCAAGGGCTACAAGACGGGGCAATGATTCCCTGGTCAAGCATGTCGCATAGGTGCTGCTGGATGACTCTCCGTTCGGCTGGCGCTACACGGCGAGGTTGGTGATGAATGGGCCCGCGGTTTTCGGTGTTGATCCGGTGTTGGGCCCAGGAAGTGCACCCGAGTTTCCCGGCGCTTAGAGCAAAGTAACTGCGTTGTTCGAGCAGCAAGGTCTTGAGAGAGGCAAGCTCCGCGTCGGTTAGGGTGGGGCCAAAGTTAAATCTTTCCCATGGTAGGACCGCCAGCGGTGGAAGGTGCTGAGGTGGTGCTTCAGGTTGCAGAGACGCAACCGGTTATCCGGAGTTCAGGATTGCAGCTGTACCCAATTGAATGCCAGGAGTCAGCACGAGAGGTGCGCGGCTGTCATAAATACGTGGGTCTCTTTTATGAGCACAGGCAGAAAGCTTCGAGGGGAGGTCATCTCACAGGCTGGAGCTGAACACCGGATGGGTTCGAAAAGCACGTCCACTGTGATCGGACTGTCAAGCTTGGAATACACCCACATTGCCGCACCCGGTGGCAGAATCACGGCAGATGCTACAGTCACGGTAGCGACGTCGATAGGCTTTTGATTCGACGTGGCCACTTCGTTGCGAGGTAACTCACAGATTCTGAGGCACGCTTGGTCGCCGACACCAGCGACTGCCACAGGGCGACACCGAGACTGGAAATCCGGCTAAGCAAACCCGGCCCACGCAGAGTTCGGCTCCCCCGTGGTTCTGTTGTGGTAAAAATAAGAACGACTCAGGCTTGCTGGCACCACCCGCACCCGAGGACCACTGGCCAAATAGGGCTGTCTGCTACAACAAACTCGGTGGAGAGGGTCTTTCCGAGCGCTGTCAGAACGACGATGACACGTCCGAATTGCTCCACCGGGGCGCCGTTAAAAGCTAAGAGCCGGGTTTTGGCGGCTGGAATAAGCCGGGGGGGGGGGGCTCGTTAACAATAAACGATTTGTCGAGCACATTGACAGCCGCTTCGGTGTCAACCAAGGCCTCTTCGTGCCGGTCAAGCAGAGCGACGTCAACGAGTATGTAGGGAGCTTCAGTTGTTATCGACGCTGAAGAAAGGAGGGTCGGAACGGCGGAACGGTGCCCCCTGAGTTCCACCAAATCATTTTCCGACGTCGGAAGGCTAGCACAGTCCCTCGCGTAGTGCCCCCTCAGGCCGCAGGGGAAGCAGGTCATGCGGGTGTCGTTACGCCCGCGTCGGTTAGAGGCCACTGTAGGGACTGCCAATCGAGGAGTCTGCACCGCGATGGTGCGCGCGGCAGACAGCGGCGACTCCCACGTGGCCAACAATGTCAATTCCACCTCGATGGCGAGCCCCATGGCAGCGCGGACGGACTCAGGACGCCCAAAACGGATCAAGCGCGGCACCTCAGGGAGTCGGATGGCATCGACAAACGCCTCGGTGCCGACCAGGGCCAAGACATTCAGAGGTGCCTCCGACAGCGACTGCAGAATCAGGCGCTCAGTAGCGGCGGCGAGGTCCTGGTATGTCTCTCCGGGCTCTTTACGGCAGGCTCGCAGGCGGTGGTACTGCGCACGGGGTTGAAGCACTGTAGTGGTCGGACAGGAGGCCCACCAGGACGGTGTAAGAGCCCAGCTGGTCGGGCGGCACGTTCTGCAGCAGCTCAGTTGCGCGGCCTCTCAGTTTGGAGACGAGCATCCATGCCTTCATTTGCTCGTCCCAGCCTGTCGCCGTCGCAATACCTTCCAGTTGGATGCGGTAAGCATCCCACAAGATAGTGCCGTCAAACGTGGGTAATTCCACTACGTCCAATGTTGTACCCGCACCGAGCACAATATTGGTGGATACGACAGCAGGCCCAGCTACGGCAAGGCTTGAGGCAGCGGTGGCGGTGACGCCTAAAGACTCATGACCTGTTTTCGGCTCGGCTGGCACAAGGCGACTGAAGTCGCGCCGGAGAGCTTCCATCTCCACAGCTTGGGCAGTCAGATGGGCCTCCCATGCGTCCATCCGCTGAGTAACTATATCCAGGAGGTGCTCAATACCCCCTCCGAGCGTCTAGGTCTAGCTGCGCCAGCCGCTGCGTCGTCGGCGCCATCGCCTGGTAGCAGAGTCCTGTCGTCTGGCACGCCGGGTTCTTGACTTTGGGAGCGGGTGAGCGGCTGCATCCCACTTCTGACAACAAAATGTTGTGGGACACTGTGCCCGCCTAGAGATAGACACAGAAGAACGGAGGACACCAGGCAAAAACCACTTGCCCCGGCGCTCTTCTTTTGTTCTCTAACCCTCGCGTTGGCGCCGCGCGCTCGTCTCGCGCCTCTTTTTCTGGCGCAGCGCTTCTCTGCGCGCGCCGTAACAATATATATATATATATATATACATACGGACAGAAAGTAAGAGAGAGAGCGAAGTGTATGCTTTATTTAAAGAAACTGAAATGTGGATTTATTAGCTTCGTCGAACGTCTAGCACTGCCGATAGCTCGGGCACAGCAGGACAGAATTGTCATCCGCAGGGCACAGCTTCAGTGCGAGAGATGGGAGCCAGAGACAAACGATGATGATGGCGATGCCGCAGAGCCGTCTGTTCTTTGTCTTCATTACAATGCCCCCGCGTGAAGAAGTCGCCATCCTGGTGACTCACGGGGAAGAGACGAGAGGGTTGTAATACGGTTTGAGGCGTCTAACATGATTAACCTCGCGGCCGCGACGGATTCGATCGGAAGAAGGGGTGACTGGCTCGATGATGTAGTTAACAGGGGATGTGCGTTCCCAGACGCGATAAAGTCCTAGTAAGGTCCTAGACAGGATAAGTTTGCTAGTGGCAGGAACGCATAGCTAAACAAAGCTGTCGGCGAGGAACGTCGGAGCAAAGGGGTCGTTATCGTGTTGGTCTTTGCGACAGCTTTGAGTGTTGGGGGTAAACTTGCGAACTAGGTGATGGCATTCCACGGCCTTCTATACAATATCTGACAAAACACTGTACTGAGAGGTATTTGGATAATATGGCAAAATTGTGTCATGAGTGCAAGATAGTTCTCGGCCCTATAACAGAAAGAATGTCGAAAACCCAGTTGCTTGGGTGGCAGTGTTGTACGCGAGCGTTACGAATGGCAGTACCTGGTCGCGGTTGGAGCTCTTAGAGGCAGATGTACCATACATTTTGAGCACGTCCCCGAGCGTACGGTTGAAGCGCTCCATGAGACCGTTTGTTTGCGGGTGGTAGACGGTTGTAGCACAATGCAATACGACAGGAGGTCTTGGACTACTTCGGAAAAAAAGACATGATCTCTATCACTCTTGTAGAGCTTGTAATCGTGATGAACAGGAATGTATCCCGCTCTTCGGCCGGACTAAGATTATCGGATGTGCGCGAGGAAGAATTAAGCGGGAAATTCTTGAAGCTTTTGAAATCGCACGATTAGGGGCTCATAAGTGTGTAAGCGAGGCTTCCATTCACTTACACCGCAGAAAGCTAGAATTTCTAGCATGCATAGTTTTGCATGGTACCGTGCATAGTATCATGCAAAGTACTGCATTGATGCATGCATCGATCCAGTGTTTTTCTAGATGACAACACCTAAGGTCAAATATCAAGTGTTGTGGGTAAAGATGATAGGTCAACGCACGCTTTTTGGCTGCAGCTTGAGGTCGGCTGACAGTCGAATGCCATATAAAACTCGACTTTTCAGTTGAGTACAGCAAATAATCTAATCATTTCTGCTGCGTCGCCCGCTGCCTAATTAAAAAAGACCTACTTCTCTCTCTGTGGACTGCCAGCGTAGTATTCTCTAATAGCCGACCAGCGCAGCGGGATCACAGAAAGGTTTGAAATAACTCAGCGCTCAGACACCAACAGGTGACCCACCTGCTGGAATGTGACAGTGTAGTACCCGCTTGGCTGTAAGTTGAGGGCGTGCTTCTGTCCAGCGCTGCTCGTGTCCACGTGGTGAAGGCCCAAGTTGAGCTCATAGGGGTCCATCTCCACAACGGACTCCTGGATCCACGTCACAAGCAGGTTCAACTCTGCATAGAAGGACCGCTTGGCCAGTCAGCAAACACTACATTGCTTGGCGCAAGAATTCATTTTGTGCAAATGTAGGCATATAGAGTGAACATTTCTCTACGTACTGTATAGTAATAATTGTTTCACAGGAAAAGAAAGGTGCAGTATCTGTCACTTGTTCTTTCGACACCTGACCGCGTCGTAAGGGATGGGTGGAGCCGTGGCTAAAAGCAGCGCCAACACGAGAAGCAGCCGAGAAAGAGGGGACTGTCTGCTTCCTCTCATGTCAGTGCTGTTTTTAGCCGCAGATAATACGCCAACCAGCCCAAATTCACCCTCTGGGGATATATCGGACATGCCCTGTACGATCTTATAATCACAGCGCCGCCTACAGCACCGCTCACTCCTTGTATAAGAACGCCTGCAAATAAACCACTCTGGTTCTTGTTCCTTCCACTATGTAGTCGCCTCGTCTCTTGGTAGCTTCACGTGACGATGTAGGAGGTTTGGTGAATTGCGTCAGGGTGCAGAACGGCGTGCTGCAGCGGGGCAATTCATAGGTATTGGGTTTATTTCATTGCATCCTTTGAGGTAGGATTCCCATGTGCCTGCTGCACTTTCTCACGGATGAGGTCCATGAACGTCGCTTCCTGGGGCTGTTGGGACGACGTTAGCAACCGGCGCAGGTACAATCACACGGAAGTTATCCCCACTTGTAGCTGTGGCGTCCCAGTTTCGTGCAGAAAACACTTGAAAAGGCCGGGTTGTACTGTCGAGTCCGGGCGTCTGTGCTATTGAGGACGCTTTGATTTCATATTGGCAACGGTTTGCGGAGGGTTTCTCAAGAGGCATGTAAAAAAAGATTCTTTCACGCCTCGCTCTAAAAAAATTACAAGGGTTCAACGCTGCTGAACGAAATATTGAGCGAAAGCATTAGCTGTCGGTGACCGAGTGTTCTTCTCCTTCTTTTTTTCTTCTTCCTCAGCCCACATATAATGCACCGCTTTAACCAAGTCGTATGAACGTGCCTTAGTGGCCTATAGAGGTAACGTGAATGCCAAGGTCCTAGCAGGCTGATTCTGATATAACCGTAAAATGTGAAACGAGAGACCCAAGTTGGCAGCACCTGCCGACCGCTTGCGTTGTTAGCCCAGCTCTCACCATAGTGTCACTTGGTGTGTGACGTCACAGCGTCATATGGGTAAGACGTGGCTACTGGCCGCGCTACGCTGAAGGCTCTAAACCTTGAGTATTATTGCTTTCGCAATAAAATTTATCCTTCTCCCCTTCAGTCATGTTTGGGTTGGCCTGGTGGAAGACGCGTTTCATTTCCTCAATGTAGGCGAGGATGGATTTGTTTGGAAGCAGAACTTTGGACTCAAGAAACAGTTCCGCTCTTTCTTTCCTTCCCACGCTCGCGAACTGTATTAAAAGTTTTTCGTGACGTCTTCTCATATCGTTAGCAAAGACTCGTGCTCTTCAAACCACGTCCGCGTTGTTCCACCAAGAACGAAAAAAAAAACGTTTCGGAGTTTAAAACGTCATCCCAATTGTTAAATGCGCAACTGGTTCGTACTGCTCTAGCCAGTCCTCTAGATCTTGTCGCGGGTTGCCGTTGAAGGCGGGGTGGGGGGCTGTCGGGGCTGCTGGATGATAACAGGTGTTGTTGACTGGGCCATTCCTATTGTTGAGGACTTCTGGGTTCGAACGGAGTCCGGCAGCAGATCGACTTCGGTTGGAGCCCTTGAAGTCGGTGGCTGGTTCAGTGGCTTGTAGGCTGGTGCCCAAGGGCAGCAGGGAAAGGGCTGTGGATTTGAGAGGACCAAAAAGCACCTCCACCAGATGTCTCGTGGCACGTGTCAACTGCAACTGAAGAACCACTTTCCTTACTTCACGTATTTACTTCCGGAAGTTGAATCATTAATTATTCATGGTATCAAAATCGTGCTCTTTAGAACTGGGACTGCAATAGAGAGTGACGGTAGTTGTGAATTCGATATTACGAACGAATGCCAATAAAAACGGTTTTCTTGCAGTGTCAGAAAAATCTTGCTTTTGTTTAGGTAGAAGAAATTTTCGCTTATGATCAAGTGACCACCCGTAAAACGGATAGCAGGAAATGTTTTCTCTTGAATTTTAAATGTATTTGAGCTAAGGTCTTATTTATTGATATATTACAGCGATGCCCCTCACCATAGGAATGTCATCACACAGTTCTTCTGGAGCTCCCTGATAAGTAGAAGAGCGTTGGCTAGACCTGATTCTACATCCTTCTCGGAGTTCTTGAAAGCAGAATCACCCAACGAACCATGAAAGGGTCCATGCATTTGGCCTCCGATCCGGACACATGGGGAACCCATTAGAAGGACGACTATAGCGTTCTCACCGAAGTAAAGCGGATTCTGGTGGACGTACTCCATCCCCTTGTGATTTCGCCAGCTCAGCGTGTAGCACATGAACTTGGGCAGGTGTGAATAGGACTGCTCGATGGACCTGCGGTGCAAAGACAGCCGAATACTCGATTCTGTACACGCATCACCGACAGCGAAATCAGTGCGAAAACAATTACCAGCGGTTTAAAAGTGACTGAACCGAGTTAGATCAGTGATGACTTATTTTCGCGTCGTTTCCCTTCGGCTGACATGATCAGATTGCTAGCTGGATCTTCGGCCCAGATAATGAGAATGATTAGGCCAGTGACCTATAGAAGAAAGGGGATGAAGGAGGAAGACACGCTCAAGTTAGTGCGGGTGCTTGTGATAGGCAGAGCCACGTACAGTCTTCTGTATCAACACCTGAGTCAGACGGAGAAAGAGCAAGTGGAAGCAATCCTCAGGAAGGTGTACGAGACAGCGCTGGAGCTGCCAATAAGAACCGTAAACGTGAATATAATGGCCCTTGGTTTAACAAACACATACGAAGAGCACCGGGAAGAGCAGCATGTCTGTCAGAAGATGAGGCTACAACGCACTACGGCGGGACGAGAACTCCTCCGAAGACAGGGCTATCATGTCCACATACTGGAGATTGAAGGGACGATAGCCATACCGAACGCGATCCGGTCTATGTTTGTAGTAGCGCCAATTCCCAAGAACATGCATCCTGTCGTTCATCAGGGTAGGTGTAGGGCCAGGGCGGAAGCCTTAGCCAATACCTATCAGAACAAGAACACCGTCTATGTAGCTGCGGCGATGTATTCGAACGAAAGAGATGCGGTGGCCACGGTGGTAGATTGCTAGCTAAAATAGAAAATGAGTGCCTCGCTACGGAACTGCACCGTGTCTCCCGCCGAGGAGGCCGCTATTGCTCTAGAGTCACTGAGGGCAATAGGTGCGGGCGTTCGCTGGTAGTAATGACCGATTCGCAAGCCACCAAGGATGCACCAATCGCAGAATTTGCAAAAACGCGGCCGCCATCTTAAAGGCCAGCAGGATAAGCAACACAAAATAGCTCGTACTTTAGTCTTCTGGGGCACGTCGGCATTGCCGGGAACATCCAGGCCGATGTCAAAGCTCGAGGTTATGCAAACCGATGGAAGTCAGAGGCCGAACAGACTGAGGCAGTGACTCGTACCTACGCAAACATTTTGGTGCACTACCGGGGGACCAGAAGATGGTATCCTCCGCCCCACAAGTTGTTAAACAAGGAGCAGTCGGTGTCTTGGCGGCAGCTACAAACAAATTCTTATCCATGTCTGTCTTTGTAGAGCAGGATACATCCGACCGTATACAGGGACACATGTCCCTTTGATGTGGACAGAAACGGGACAGTTTATCATAACACATGTGCCTGGCAGAAAATAGATGCAGCGCCTATAATTCGGTATGCCATGCCGGAGCAGTTGTAGGCTGCGTTGTCAAGTTCAGAGTTGAAAGACCAGCTTTAGCGGATTGAACGGGCTAGCCGGGCAGCAAAAGCCGTAGGAGCCCTGGACTGAGGACTCAACCACGGGAGCTCTAGATTATTATTTTTCTTTTTGCATCTTACAAAGCTTTCTCTCTCTCTCTCTCTCTTTCGCGTCATTTTTGGCTGTTTAGTATTTGTGTTCCGATTGGGCTCTGCAGGACTTGAACAGTGTACTGCTTGATGCGGTAGCTTAAAGTTATATGTTTAACACAATTTACTAATCATCTACATTCATTTTGTACTTCCATTTAGACCAATGCAATTCTACTCGCCATAAGCCATCAACGATACATGACTTCCTTTTGCTGTGTATTGTTCGAATTTAACCACAACTATTTCTAATTACAATGCATAGTTAGCAACCTTACGTTGCACTCGGCATGAGCTTTGATGCCCTGTAACTGTTATGTTGTTATACTCAGCGTAAGCTACACAGCGATACAACAGTTGCGTTTCTATGCCTCTACTCAACAATTTGGCATTAAAGCTGAGCTGAAGCTTAAGCAAACGCAGTCCGCCGGTGCTCGTCTTTGTTTCTACGTAATCGGAACTCAGACCGACCGGAAGGGTGACAACCGAAAGCCTTGCTTTGGGATAGTGAGACTTCCACTGCATATTCACCATGACCGAAAGGGCACGCGTAATGGATCATCAATGTATGAAGGGGAATCGTCTCAATTAGGTGTCATTTTCGTGAAAAGTCCGGAAACACACAGAATCGAGCAATCGCTTGTCAGTCACACCAGAGAATGACAGTCAACACTTTCGGAGTTGTTGCTTAGAGCTAATAATACAGATGACAAGTACGGCTTAGGTGACCTGAACATCACGCATGAATAAAAACTGCTGCCGCTAGCTCGTCTAAGCTCGCCGTTAGCATGGATAATAAATCTGATGCCACCTGGACACAGCTCAACAACCACGAATCTTTAAAGTAATAAATTCGAACACTGCCAGCTACAAGCGAACCGGGATGAATAAAGAGAGTAAACCCCACTGACCACATCGAAAACAGCATTGACACTATGGGGCCTCAAAGCCCTTTTTAGTGTTTGAAACCGTGCGCGCTTTTTTCTGTTTGTGTTGGTGTCCATCCGGGCAGCGCGAGTACGCATGAGCGACCCGCCCGGAGCGGGGGCGGCATGTTATCGGCGCGAGAACGAGGGTAGATAAGCGCGTCGGAAGCATGGCTCGGGGCGTTTTCGCCTAGCGGCCGGCCAGCGAAGGGCGGCGAGGCAGCGTCACAGGCCGGCGGGATGTACACGGACGACGAAACGGAGTCCTGCGAGACGAAGACGGAAGCGGCGCCTACAAGAATGCCTTAGGAGTGTTAGCGTGAATGCTGCCACGCGAGTTGCAATGCTTTTGTATGCTCATCAACGCTTTGGCCCTATTACTCGCCTTATCCGCGCCGCAGTGTTTTTTGTGTTGCCGCGGTGAAGCCCAGACCCGTGTTCCGTTTTATTCTGCATAGTCCATTGTCACACACTTCGACGGCATGTTTCCAGCGCAGTTTTGAGCAACGCTGTTCTTTTTCTATTTTATACTTTTCTGTTGATCCGGAATAAACCGGTATTTTTACGAAAGACTTGGTTTTTCACTCGTCGGGCGAGACCATCGCTCGCGGACCCGTATTCTAGAAGGCGGAGCCTTCATTTGGCACCCAACGTGATTTCTGTTAGAGCTTTGGCTTGCCCCGCGAGTGTAGCAATTTGAGGTTCATGCAGTTTCGTGCCTAGCGATGTCGGACTTACCGGGTGCAAGCGCCCAGTTGACAGAGACAGTTCGGCCTCCCACACAGGCGGGTTCCGGGCATGAGCAATCAGAAGACAGGACAAGCGAAACGTCGGACATTTGTAGCAGAATTCTTGGCCTACTGCTCGAGCTACTTGAATCAAAGGCACATTTCAGAGAAATGGTAGGAAGCGAGGCAGTTTCACTAAAGCCCACTTCCTGGTATCGCGATAATCAGCTGCGGCTGAATTTGGCCGTACCAAGGTTTGAAGGATACGCCGACAAGACATCTGCTTGTGATTTTCTTTGTGAGATCGACGATTATCAGATGGCAATGGCTATTTCGGACAGCGCTCTGGTCACGAGTATGCCTCCTTTAGTTACGGTAGGTTCCGCAGCAACCTGGAGGCGTAGACAGCGGCCGTTCACAACAAAGAAGGATTTTATAGACCGTTTTCGAGTAGAGTTTTTGCCGCCTCACTATGACATCCGTATGGAAGACGAGCTTTGCACCAGGACGCAAAGAGAAAACGAGGGTTTGCTAGAATTTTTGCGCAGTTTTCAAGAGCTGCATGAGCGGGCAGATCCTGCAGTTACGGAACCAGACAAGGTGGCTCATGCTATACATCAGTGCCATCCAAGGTACCAGCCATATCTCCGGCGTCGCCAGTTCGCGGCCTTCGATGACATGGCTAGAGAAGCATCCCGCATCGAGGCATCTTTCCTGGCGGAGCTCCAGTACAAACCACCTCCCTCTGCAGAGACCTGCCTTGAGCTGTCCTGTGCGTGGCCTGGATCATCGGCAGCACACAGCCTGGAGACGCCAGGCTGCCGTACGGGGGCTGGCGACTTGCATTGAGTCACAAGCCCTGATGCGCCTACTCAGGTGACGAGCCGATTGCATGGGGTGACAGGTCAGACGGGGCCCTGTGTCTTCTTGCCATACGCAGGCGCTGGCACCCCTTGTGTCGCAGCAGTTGGGACACCCCACGTCGGAGCGCGCAAATCCCGGACACCACCTGCAGCGGCTGCCGGCTACCATTCACCTACGGGTGCAGCGTGGGTGTCGCCACCGGGGGCGATGTGGACATCACCTTCGGGTGCAACGGTGCCGCCATCAGGTGAGAAGTGGGGGACAACTTGTCCTACGACTTGCAGATTTTAGGACAACGCAGGGGAGGGTGTTTTGGTCATCACACCATCCAGCGGCCAGGCCGCACAGACATCGCCATCCACCAGGTGAGCTGATCCAGCCGCTACCTTTCCGGCCTGAACGGACCCAGGCGCCTTCGACATAGGTTCCATTGATGCAGGTACCATCACCACCTGCTATGCATTAGGCAGACCCCGAGAAACCCTACAAACACTCGGTGAGTGCAGTCCCATCAACTTCTTGTGAGGAAAGCCAACCAGACAAGGCCCCGCTGGTCTTGATCAAAATGGCCGGACTGGAACTTCCAGCCCTCTTAGACACAGGGTCTACGGTGTCAGTCTTCGGCGATCAGGTAAAGAATTCCTGTGAGAAAAAAACATATCCGGTTGCGGAGTGTAAACACTAAGCTTCGTATGGCGTCGATTCACATAGTACCCGCAACCTCAGCAGTCCGCCTAACAGTTACTATAAATGGTCGAAAGATTAGGCAGCATTTCGTACACCTCCGCGGACTATCCTGGCCAGTCATACTAGGCCGTAACTTCATAGTGAAGGCAGGAATCGTGATGGATCTCAGTAAGGGAACCTACCGGTACGGCACCGGTACAGAAGCATTTTAGTTCAAGACCAAGGCCGCTGAGCCCCAGTCACAGTTGCTTGCCTCGAACGGCCATTTGGCCAATACCGCAGGAAGTGGTATTCTAACCGTTTTGAATTCCTTCACGGGGTCACCAGCGGAAAAATGCAGAATCGAGACAGTGCTCAGGCCCTTTGCCGCAATATTCACGGAGGCTCCGGGGAAGGCCAACGTACTAACTCACAGGATCGACATCGGAGATGCTCGTCCTATCCGATTCAATCCAAGGCCCTTGACTGTCCACGAGCGAGCGCTGCTGGATGGGGCCCTCGACGAAATGGTGACTACCGGTGCGGTGAGACCATCAAAAAGCCCCTGGGAGTTTCCTGTTGTTCTCGCACCTAAGAAAGATGGCATAGCACGGTTGCGTGTCGATTATCGACGTCTGAACGCTGCCAGAGTGCGAGACTCTTACCCTTTCCCGTCTGTTGACTCCGTCATGTACTCACTTGAGTCAGCAAAATTTTTTACAACTCTTGACTGCAGTAGGGGTTTTCTGCAAATCCCGATTGACCGCTGCGACATTAAGAAAACGGCTTTCGCTTGCCACCGGGGACTGTTCGAATTTGTGCGATTGTCTTTTGGGTTGTGAAATTCACCTGCTACTTTTCAACGGGTAATGAATATTGTGCACGGAGACGCTAAATTTTACTACGCTATGGCCTACATGGATGACGTAGTAGTGTTCTCAGGAAGCTTAGAAGAGCACCTTCTTCATCTAACGAATGTCCTTGAATGAATGCAGAATGCGGGCATCACCATTAACCCCGGCAAGGGTCAGTTGGTGACAAGCACAATCAACCTTCTTGATTTCATTGTGGAACAGGCCACAGTTCGCCCGGATGAAGAGAAGCTTCAGGCCATTCTGCAGCTCCCACTACCAACCAACATAAAGAGCCTCCAGCGTTTCTTGGGCATGGTGGGATTCTACCGCCACTCCATCCCGAACGGCGCTGACCTGGCGCGCCCCTCCATCAGCTCCTCCGGAAGGATGCCCGCTGGTCATGGACAGAAACCGAGCAGGGATCATTCCGTTCACTGTCTGCAGCCATCGCGGATACTGCAAGCCTCCGGCTTCCAGGCCTTAACCGGCCATTCACAGTACAAACAGGTGCAAGTGAGTACGGAATTGGTGCGGTATTGCTTCAAGAACAGCAAGGAAAGCTTTGCCCATTGGCGTTTGCTAGTCATACACTGACGGAACCGGAAAGGAACTATAATGTGACAGAGAGAGTGTGTCTCGCGATTGTGTTTGCCCTCAAGAAATTTGACATGTATTTGGATGTCGCACAATTCACTATTCAGACCGCCCATCAGTCCCTAACGTGGCTTTCAAGGTTGCAAAATCCAGCTGGCCGTCTAGCCCGCTGGTCACTCGCTCTCCAAAATTATAACTACAGGATAGAATACTGAAAAGGCACTTTCAACAAAGTGGCTGATGCCCTGTCTAGAGCTCCACTTCCTGGTGAGGGAGAGCGAGCACCCGCGGTCCATACTGTGACAGCTCCTGCAGACACCTGGGGCACACTGGTGTCCCGTAAACAGCTTCTCGACGCTCAGCTCTCAGACGACCAGTGCAACCAGATACGCTAAAGCCTGAACAGCGCCAACCCTGCAGGGAGCCGGGCCCTTAACGGAAGCTACGACAGCTACGTGGAAGCAGAAGATGGCTTGATCTTGCAGTATATACCCTGCTGCGGACACCGCGAGTGGTGAGTCCGCATTTCGTGTGGTCCTTCCCAAGGGCCTGCTTAAGCATTTCCTAGAGTACTTCCACGATACACGCCTCGCAGGCCACAGCGTCGGCAATAAAACTTATGACAAATTGTGTCGCGTTGCAACATGGCCCCGCATGAGAAGGGATGTCCTGACATACGTCCGCACTTGTCATACCTGCCAGACCGCGAAGCCGAGGGGAGGGAAACCAGCGGGTCTCATGCAACCTGTAGAGAGCCGATACCCATTGGAAATCGTAGCCTGCGACATAATGGGTAGCTATCCCAGATCAGAGAAAGGGAATCGCTTTTCGTTAGTAATCACTGATCATTTCTCGATATGGATAGAATTGTATCGCCTGAGTAGGCTAGACTAGAAAATAATTTGGGATAACCTACTAAAAACATTCACTCGCTTTGGTTTCCCAGCTCAGCTTATCACTGATAATGCCACGTATTTCACCGGTAGGATATACAGTGACACCTGCAAAGTTCTTGAAGTGCAGCACAAAACGACTACGCCCTACTACCCTCAAGCAAACATTACAGAGCAAGTGAATCGAAATCTGGAGACTATGATGGAGGCATTCACGGAGCGGCACAAGGAGCGAGACGCTCGTATCCAGGAGATGGCCTTCGCCACTAGAACCACGGTAAACTGGTCAACAGGTTTTACGCCAGCGGCCATTCTCCTTGGTCGTGAGCTCAGGTTCCCTATTGAGCATGCTCTGAATGGCTCTTGTTTACCGGGTCTTAGTCATTCTAAATTTGCGCATGATCTTTCCAGCCGCTTGGCCGAGACTCTGAAGGAGGCAAGGAAAAACTTGGACCTTGCCCGCCTGGAACACTGTAACCAGTACAACAAGGGAAGGCGACCTTTGGAGTTCACCGTCGGCGACAAAGTCCTTTGCCGCACGCACCCACTAAGTGATGCAGAAAAGGGGTTTGATGCTTCTCTCGCTCCACGATGGACTGGCCCTTACACGATAACAAAGCACATGTCTCGGTTTTCTTACTTTATTCATCATGTGCAGGGTGGTCGAGAAACCCGACTAGTTAACGTGGTCGATCTCCGAGCTTACCACGGCCATCCATTAGCCACATAGAACCAGTTGACCTACCAGGCACTATGGCTACCCACGCTAGGCGCAGTTCGTTACACCGTAACTCTGGCGGTTCCCAATCACGGCGAGGTGTAATATGTTGTGTTCCCGGGAAACAGCTTCATTTCGAACAGTTTAGCTCGCCACACTTGACAAAGTGGCATGTGAAGGCACCAGGGCACGCCGTTGCGCCAAAATGGCGTGTTCGCCGGCTGGTGCGGCCATGGGGATGCAGTTTGCCGAAAGGCTAGTTTTGCTAAGTGTCGCGTTTAGCAGAGCAACGGTTGTGGGGGCCCACGCCACATATCTTTAGCGCCCGTGGCGCGCCGCGCTTTCAACGGCCGCGCCACTATCCCAAGGCTCCTTGCGCGCTTCCGGTTTCCCTCTCCCCGCTCGTTCGGGGATAACCGGTCCCGCGCGAGGGGTCTATAAAGGAAGGCTAGTGCCGCCGTCTCGTCCTTCTTGGTCCCTGGCTCGTCGCTCCTGCTTCTCCCCCGGCTCTCTCCACGAGAACGACCCGCAGCCACCCGGACGACGACCCCGGACAGCCTCGACGACGCCCGCGCTTAACGTGAGATAAAGGATGTTTGTTACACGGCCCACTGTGTGTCGTGCGCATGCCTCGGGCAGAGGAATCGCCCACAACTGGCGCCCAACGTGGGGCTGAATTAGCACCCATGTGGACGATTTTTCTGCCAACGTGGCAGCGCACGGCAACACGACGGGCCGGTCCTTTGTATGTTAGGCTCGACGCCATTTTGAGTTTAGGGCTATCGTGTGTGCAGATGACGCGGAGTGTAGTATAGTAGTGTTTGTACAGTGTTTTAATTTTGTTTTGGGTTATGTGTGTGTTTGTTAGTGTCGGGCGGTTTGTGTTTTAATTTTTTTTTGTGCATATGTTAGTTTTATGAAGTGTTTAGCCTTTGTGACTAGCCTCTTGATGCGGGCTAGGTGGTAGTCGTGTGCGTGTAGACTCCCGGCCGGCCTTAGTTGTTGAGTGCAATGCCTCCGAGAAAAGACGTGCCAGATAGGGCCGCCGCTTCGGACGCCAGTGCGTCCGCAAGTGAGGTAAAGGACGCGGTAGAGTCTGCGGAGGTTACCGATGCGGCCGCCCTGATGAGGCAGATGAACGAAGTGTTGTCGGTGTTCACCCGTCAGCTCGGTTCGGTGGCTAGCGCCTACCAAGCCACAGCTGCGGCGGCAGTCTCGCGTCCGCGGATAAATGTAGAGGTTCCCTCCTTTTCCGGTTACACGGACGTAAAGTCAGTCCACGAGTTCCTGCAAGAACTCGAGGATTATCAGACGGCACTGGGTTCCCCGGACGACGTGGTGCTAGCGCAGGTAATCCCCGTGGCACTTGTTCAGAGCGCGGCGCGGTGGAGACGCTGCCAGCCGGCCTTCCAGTCGATGGCAGACTTCACAGATCGCTTCCGCGCCGAGTTCTTGCCGCCGGATTACGAACGTCGGATGCTTGAGGAGCTAGCGTTGCGCACACAGCACCCAGAGGAGAGCCTCCTCGAGTATGTACGCGCAATGCAGGAGCTCTACAAGAGGGCAGATCCCACGGCAACCGATCTAGAACAGGTCACGCGCGTGATGAGGCAATGCCATCCGCGCTTCAAGCCGTATTTGCGGGGACGTGGTTTTGCAAACCTCGAGGCCCTAGCACAGGAAGCGAAGGTAGTACAGACGGATTTACTCGCTGAATTGCGCTACCAGCCACCCCCAGGCCAGCCGAATCGCTAGAGCCGCGATGCGCCTGGGCCGGAGGCCAAGACTCCGCGCCGCGCTAGGGGCGCAGACGTAATCACGGTTGGGCAGGAAAGGCTAGCGGAAGGCTCCGATATTCCTCGCGCTCTTGACCCGTACGCGTTCGAGCAGTGGCGTCGAGCTGGGCTCGCCAGCGACGTCCATATAGGCGCGGAGAGAGGGGAAATACGTCCCCAACCGCTTCGTGCAACGCGGCATCCCCCGACCGCGCGGCAGGTGAACGATCGGCTTTGCTGGAATTGCAACCAGCCGGGCCACGTGGCACGAGAGTGTCAAGCAAGGCGTACGCAGGGAAACGCGGACCGCCGGCGGCCATAATTGGTGACACCAGCCTGTCGCCGTCGGCGGGAGAATTTCGTGGTAACCACGGCGGAAAATGGGAAATGTACTCCCACGCCGCGTCAGGGCGACCGCCCCAGGGGCGCAGAGGTTTTTGTCCCCCTCGCCTGTAGAGCGCAAGGAATGTTGTCGCGCTCGAGCCCTTTTATGCTAGTGCGGTTAGTTGGTGAAAGCTACTCGGCACTCGTTGACACGGGCTCAACTCTGTCATTGGTCGGTGATGATGTTTTCGAGGCCTGCCGTAGATGTAACATCCGTGTCAGGCCAGCAGAAACCCCTTTGAGCTTAGCAGCAGGGACAACAAAAGCAGAAGGAGCGGTGCGTTTGGTCCTGCGTTTTGACGGCAGGAAGCGGAGGCATCGCTTCGTCTATCTGCCCGGCTTAGCCATACCAGTTATTCTGGGAAGAGATTTTCTTTCGAGCGAAGGCATTGTGCTTGACATGGGGGAGAACGGCTATCGCTACAGCCCCTTCACCCCTCTCATTCCCTTTGTTAGCGCGCCCAAACAGGAATGCGTCGCTGAGCGAGCGAGCGTTCACGCTTTTGTGACAGAGGGCTCCCCCGCGACACTAAATGGTAGCCCATTAGAAGCAATTATCGCGTCCTCGGGAACCGGTAGTCAGCGCCGAAGTCTCGTAGAAACTTTGCTCCCGTTTTCGGATTGTTTCGCAGAGAAACCAGGCAGGACCGACTTGCTTCAGCACGAGATCGAAACGGGTGATGCGCGTCCTTTCAGATGTAACCCGCGGCCGTTAAGCGCGCATAAGAGACAGCTTCTTGACAGCGCCCTTGACGAAATGATAGATACCGGCGCGGTGAGACCCTCACAAAGTCCCTGGGCGTCCCCAGTGGTTCTAGCGCCAAAGAAAGATGGTTCGGTCAGGCTGTGTGTTGATTATCGAAAGCTCAACTCACTGACGCCTACGGTTGCGTACCCTTTCCAGTCGATCGAGGCTGTGATGTACTTGTTAGGGAACGCAAGGTTCTTCACAGTCCTGGATGCGAGCAGAGGGTACCTGCAGATTGAGGTGGCGGAAGGTGACATTCAGAAAACCGCATTCACCTGTCACCGCGGGCTCTTCGAATTTACTCGACTCCCGTTTGGCTTGTCTAATGCACCGAGCACGTTCATGCGATTGATGGACATCGTGCTGGGCGATGCAAGGTTCAACTACGCGATGGCGTACCTCGACGACGTCGTGATATTCTCACAGTCGTTCGAAGAGCATCTCATTCACTTGAATTCCGTTCTTGAAAGAATGAGAAGTGCGGGTATAACGATCAACCCAAAGAAAGTGCAGTTGGCATCGAAGAGAGTGAACCTCTTGGGATTTGTTGTGGATGATGGCACTTTGAGACCGAACGATGACAAACTGCAGGCAATTCTGAACTACCCCTGCCCGACGGACATGAAAAGCTTGCAGAGGTTTTTGGGAATGGTTGCCTTCTACAGACAATTCATCCCTAGTTGTTCAGAGCTCGCTAGGCCGTTGAACCAGCTGTTGCGGAAAGGCTCGAAGTGGGTCTGGGGCAAGGAACAGAACGACGCTTTTGTTGCCTTGGCTCGCGCGATAGCGAACACCGCTAGTTTGTGCCTCCCCGACCTGAACAAGCCGTTGTCTTGCAGACAGATGCTAGTAATGCCGGTGTAGGAGCTGTTTTGTTGCAGGAACACGAGGGCAAGCTACGCCCTGTCGCGTTCGCTAGCCGCACGCTCACATCGGCGGAGCGGAATTACTCCGTGACCGAAAAGGAATGCCTGGCGATAATGTTCGCATTGTCAAAGTTCGACATGTACCTAGACGGAGCGGTTTTCACCGTGCAGACAGATCACCAGGCACTTTCGTGGTTAAAGAGGCTGAAAAACCCCGCAGGCAGACTCGCGAGATGGGCGCTGACGTTGCAACGTTACGCGTATGCCATTGAGTACCGCCGGGGCAGCATGAATAAGGTGGCCGATGCGTTATCGCGCGCACCGTTGAAGGCTGGCAGAAGCGCAGAAGAGGCGCAGACCAGCTTTGCTAAAAGCGGCGTCGCCGCTAGTGGAGAGGAGGAGAGGGCGGACGCGAGTGTCGCGCCCTGCGTAGTTAAAGAGAGAAAGGAGGCGGACAGAGTTGCCGCGCGGTGCTGCGAGAGAGAGAAGGCGCAGCAGCTGGTGGCGGCGACTACTCGCCTGCCAAAAAGCGAGGCAGAGAGAAATCTGTCATGGGGAGTAGCGGTCAGTAGGGAAGAGCTAATTGAGGCCCAGAAAGCAGACGGTCTATGCCAGCGGGTGCTGACAGAGCTTGCGAGTAGTGCAGCTTGCACCGGGAACGCTGAGGGCAAGTACGACGCGTATCTGCTGGGCGATGATGGCTTACTGCTCCGCTACATCCCCCAACTTGATGAGGAAGAGGCGATTGCATCCCCCTTCCGAGTCGTGGTCCCGAGGAAGTTGCGGAAACGATTCCTCCAGTACTTCCATGACTCAGCGCTGGCAGGCCATGGCAGCGGCAGTAAGACTTATGACAAGTTATGCCGTGTCGCGACCTGGCCAGGTATGAGAAAGGATGTGCTGGGTTACGCCCGTACATGTCCTGTTTGCCAGGTAGCCAAGCCTCGGGCGGGGAAACCCGCTGGCATGATGAAGCCGGTAGTTAGCAACTATCCGTGGCAAGTGGTCGCGTGCGATATCATGGGACCCCTCCCTCGCTCCGCGTGCGGACACCAATATATCCTGGTAATAACGGACCACTATTCCAAGTGGGTTGAGGTTTTCCCCCTTAGGAAGCTGGTGTCAGAACGGATTTGGGTGAAACTGTT
>NC_139346.1:18411693-18665416 GCF_055883805.1 Amblyomma maculatum | reverse complement strand
GTTAAGCATTGTGTGAATTCACGCGTTGCTTGCAATTCATGTCAGACGCTATATGCGCTCTTGAATCACAATTCTACGCTTATCCCACGTACAAATCTGAGATCAGGATACAATAGTAGTTTGAGTGGAACGCTAGCGCACGTCACGTTTTACAATCTCTGTTAGGCATTTTGTGAATACACCTGTTGCGATTTGTGTTATGCGCTATGTGCGCGCTTGAATCTCAAATCTGCGCTTCTCCACGTGCTAATCAGAGATCGCAACAGAATTGTAGTTTGAGTGCAAAGCTAGCTGACGTCACGTGTTACAATGTCTGTTAAGCATTGTGTGAATTCACGCGTTGCTTGCAATTCATGTCAGACGCTGTATGCGCTCTTGAATCACAATTCTACGCTTATCCCACGTACAAATCTGAGATCAGGATACAATAGTAGTTTGAGTGGAACGCTAGCGCACGTCACGTTTTACAATCTCTGTTAGGCATTTTGTGAATACACCTGTTGCGATTTGTGTTATGCGCTATGTGCGCGCTTGAGTCACAAATCTGCGCTTCTCCACGTGCTAATCAGAGATCGAAACACAATTGTAGTTTGAGTGCAACGCTAGCGGACGTCACGTGTTACAATGTCTGTTAAGCATTGTGTGAATTCACGCGTTGCTTGCAATTCATGTCAGACGCTGTATGCGCTCTTGAATCACAATTCTGCGCTTATCCCACGTACATATCTGAGATCAGGATACAATTGTAGTTTGAGTGGAACGCTAGCGCACGTCACCTTTTACAATCTCTGTTAGGCATTTTGTGAATACACCTGTTGCGATTTGTGTTATGCGCTATGTGCGCGCTTGAATCACAAATCTGCGCTTCTCCACGTGCTAATCAGAGATCGAAACAGAATTGTAGTTTGAGTGCAACGCTAGCGGACGTCACGTGTCACAATGTCTGTTAAGCATTGTGTGAATTCACGCGTTGCTTCCAATTCATGTCAGACGCTGTATGCGCTCTTGAATCACAATTCTGCGCTTATCCCACGTACAAATCAGAGATCAGAATACAATTGTAGTTTGAGTGGAACGCTAGCGCACGTCACGTTTTACAATCTTTGTTAGGCATTTTGTGAATACACCTGTTGCGATTTGTGTTATGCGCTATGTGCGCGCTTGAATCACAAATCTGCGCTTCTCCACGTGCTAATCAGTGATCGCAACAGAATTGTAGTTTGAGTGCAATGCTAGCGGACGTCACGTGTTACAATGTCTGTTAAGCATTGTGTGAATTCACGCGTTGCTTGCAATTTGTGTCAGACGCTGTATGCGCTCTTGAATCACAAATCTGCGCTTCTCCACGTGCTAATCAGAGATCGCAACAGAATTGTAGTTTGAGTGCAAAGCTAGCGGACGTCACGTGTTACAATGTCTGTTAAGCATTGTGTGAATTCACGCGTTGCTTGCAATTCATGTCAGACGCTGTATGCGCTCTTGAATCACAATTCTGCGCTTATCCCACGTACATATCTGAGATCAGGATACAATTGTAGTTTGAGTGGAACGCTAGCGCACGTCACCTTTTACAATCTCTGTTAGGCATTTTGTGAATACACCTGTTGCGATTTGTGTTATGCGCTATGTGTGCGCTTGAATCACAAATCTGCGCTTCTCCACGTGCTAATCAGAGATCGAAACAGAATTGTAGTTTGAGTGCAACTCTAGCGGACGTTACGTGTTACAATTTCTGTTAAGCATTGTGTGAATTCACGCGTTGCTTGCAATTCATGTCAGACGCTGTATGCTCTCTTGAATCACAATTCTGCGCTTATCCCACGTACAAATCAGAGATCAGGATACAATTGTAGTTTGAGTGGAACGCTAGCGCACGTCACGTTTTACAATCTCTGTTAGGCATTTTGTGAATACACCTGTTGCGATTTGTGTTATGCGCTATGTGCGCGCTTGAATCACAAATCTGCGCTTCTCCACGTGCTAATCAGTGATCGCAACAGAATTGTAGTTTGAGTGCAATGCTAGCGGACGTCACGTGTTACAATGTCTGTTAAGCATTGTGTGAATTCACGCGTTGCTTGCAATTTGTGTCAGACGCTGTATGCGCTCTTGAATCACAAATCTGCGCTTCTCCACGTGCTAATCAGAGATCGCAACAGAATTGTAGTTTGAGTGCAAAGCTAGCGGACGTCACGTGTTACAATGTCTGTTAAGCATTGTGTGAATTCACGCGTTGCTTGCAATTCATGTCAGACGCTGTATGCGCTCTTGAATCACAATTCTGCGCTTATCCCACGTACATATCTGAGATCAGGATACAATTGTAGTTTGAGTGGAACGCTAGCGCACGTCACCTTTTACAATCTCTGTTAGGCATTTTGTGAATACACCTGTTGCGATTTGTGTTATGCGCTATGTGTGCGCTTGAATCACAAATCTGCGCTTCTCCACGTGCTAATCAGAGATCGAAACAGAATTGTAGTTTGAGTGCAACTCTAGCGGACGTTACGTGTTACAATTTCTGTTAAGCATTGTGTGAATTCACGCGTTGCTTGCAATTCATGTCAGACGCTGTATGCGCTCTTGAATCACAATTCTGCGCTTATCCCACGTACAAATCAGAGATCAGGATACAATTGTAGTTTGAGTGGAACGCTAGCGCACGTCACGTTTTACAATCTCTGTTAGGCATTTTGTGAATACACCTGTTGCGATTTGTGTTATGCGCTATGTGCGCGCTTGAATCACAAATCTGCGCTTCTCCACGTGCTAATCAGAGATCGAAACAGAATTGTAGTTTGAGTGCAACTCTAGCGGAAGTCACGTGTTACAATGTCTGTTAAGCATTGTGTGAATTCATGCGTTGCTTGCAATTCATGTCAGACGCTATATGCGCTCTTGAATCACAATTCTGCGCTTATCCCACGTACAAACCAGAGATCAGAATACAATTGTAGTTTGAGTGGAACGCTAGCGCACGTCACGTTTTACAATCTCTGTTAGGCATTTTGTGAATACACCTGTTGCGATTTGTGTTATGCGCTATGTGCGCGCTTGAGTCACAAATCTGCGCTTCTCCACGTGCTAATCAGAGATCGAAACACAATTGTAGTTTGAGTGCAACGCTAGCGGACGTCACGTGTTACAATGTCTGTTAAGCATTGTGTGAATTCACGCGTTGCTTGCAATTCATGTCAGACGCTATATGCGCTCTTGAATCACAATTCTGCGCTTATCCCACCTACAAATCAGAGATCAGAATACAATTGTAGTTTGAGTGGAACGCTAGCGCACGTCACGTTTTACAATCTCTGTTAGGCATTTTGTGAATACACCTGTTGCGATTTGTGTTATGCGCTATGTGCGCGCTTGAGTCACAAATCTGCGCTTCTCCAGGTGCTAATCAGAGATCGAAACAGAATTGTAGTTTGAGTGCAACGCTAGCGGACGTCACGTGTTACAATGTCTGTTAAGCATTGTGTGAATTCACGCGTTGCTTGCAATTCATGTCAGACGCTATATGCGCTCTTGAATCACAATTCTGCGATTATCCCACGTACAAATCAGAGATCAGAATACAATTGTAGTTTGAGTGGAACGCTAGCGCACGTCACGTTTTACAATCTCTGTTAGGCATTTTGTGAATACACCTGCTGCGATTCGTGTTATGCGCTATGTGCGCGCTTGAGTCACAAATCTGCGCTTCTCCACGTGCTAATCAGAGATCGAAACAGAATTGCAGTTTGAGTGCAACGCTAGCGGACGTCACGTGTTACAATGTCTGTTAAGCATTGTGTGAATTCACGCGTTGCTTGCAATTCATGTCAGACGCTATATGCGCTCTTGAATCACAATTCTGCGCTTATCCCACGTACAAATCAGAGATCAGAATACAATTGTAGTTTGAGTGGAACGCTAGCGCACGTCACGTTTTACAATCTCTGTTAGGCATTTTGTGAATACACCTGTTGCGATTTGTGTTATGCGCTATGTGCGCGCTTGAGTCACAAATCTGCGCTTCTCCACGTGCTAATCAGAGATCGAAACAGAATTGTAGTTTGAGTGCAAAGCTAGCTGACGTCACGTGTTACAATGTCTGTTAAGCATTGTGTGAATTCACGCGTTGCTTGCAATTCATGTCAGACGCTATATGCGCTCTTGAATCACAATTCTGCGATTATCCCACGTAAAAATCAGAGATCAGAATACAATTGTAGTTTGAGTGGAACGCTAGCGCACGTCACGTTTTACAATCTCTGTTAGGCATTTTGTGAATACACCTGCTGCGATTTGTGTTATGCGCTATGTGCGCGCTTGAGTCACAAATCTGCGCTTCTCCACGTGCTAATCAGAGATCGATACAGAATTGTAGTTTGAGTGCAACGCTAGCGGACGTCACGTGTTACAATGTCTGTTAAGCATTGTGTGAATTCACGCGTTGCTTGCAATTCTTGTCAGACGCTATATGCGCTCTTGAATCACAATTCTGCGCTTATCCCACGTACAAATCAGAGATCAGAATACAATTGTAGTTTGAGTGGAACGCTAGCGCACGTCACGTTTTACAATCTCTGTTAGGCATTTTGTGAATACACCTGTTGCGATTTGTGTTATGCGCTATGTGTGCGCTTGAATCACAAATCTGCGCTTCTCCACGTGCTAATCAGAGATCGAAACAGAATTGTAGTTTGAGTGCAACTCTAGCGGACGTCACGTGTTACAATGTCTGTTAAGCATTGTGTGAATTCACGCGTTGCTTGCAATTCATGTCAGACGCTATATGCGCTCTTGAATCACAATCCTGCGCTTATCCCACGTACAAATCAGAGATCAGGATACAATTGTAGTTTGAGTGGAACGCTAGCGCACGTCACGTTTTACAATCTCTGTTAGGCATTTTGTGAATACACCTGTTGCGATTTGTGTTATGCGCTATGTGCGCGCTTGAATCACAAATCTGCGCTTCTCCACGTGCTAATCAGAGATCGAAACAGAATTGTAGTTTGAGTGCAACTCTAGCGGACGTCACGTGTTACAATGTCTGTTAAGCATTGTGTGAATTCACGCGTTGCTTGCAATTCATGTCAGACGCTATATGCGCTCTTGAATCACAATTCTGCGCTTATCCCACGTACATATGTGAGATCAGGATACAATTGTAGTTTGAGTGGAACGCTAGCGCACGTCACCTTTTACAATCTCTGTTAGGCATTTTGTGAATACACCTGTTGCGATTTGTGTTATGCGCTATGTGCGCGCTTGAATCACAAATCTGCGCTTCTCCACGTGCTAATCAGAGATCGAAACAGAATTGTAGTTTGAGTGCAACGCTAGCAGACGTCACGTGTTACAATGTCTGTTAAGCATTGTGTGAATTCACGCGTTGCTTGCAATTCATGTCAGACGCTATATGCGCTCTTGAATCACAATTCTACGCTTATCCCACGTACAAATCTGAGATCAGGATACAATAGTAGTTTGAGTGGAACGCTAGCGCACGTCACGTTTTACAATCTCTGTTAGGCATTTTGTGAATACACCTGTTGCGATTTGTGTTATGCGCTATGTGCGCGCTTGAGTCACAAATCTGCGCTTCTCCACATGCTAATCAGAGATCGAAACAGAATTGAAGTTTGTGTGCAACGCTATCGGACGTCACGTGTTACAATGTCTGTTAAGCATTGTGTGAATTCATGCGTTGCTTGCAATTCATGTCAGACGCTATATGCGCTCTTGAATCACAATTCTGCGCTTATCCCACGTACAAATCTTAGATCTGGATACAATTGTAGTTTGAGTGGAACGCTAGCGCACGTCACGTTTTACAATCTCTTTTAGGCATTTTGTGAATACACCTGTTGCGATTTGTGTTATGCGCTATGTGCGCGCTTGAATCACAAATCTGCGCTTCTCCACGTGCTAACCAGAGATCGAAACAGAATTGTAGTTTGAGTGCAATGCTAGCGGACGTCACGTGTTACAATGTCTGTTAAGCATTGTGTGAATTCACGCGTTGCTTGCAATTTATGTCAGACGCTGTATGCGCTCTTGAATCACAAATCTGCGCTTCTCCACGTGCTAATCATAGATCGCAACAGAATTGTAGTTTGAGTGCAAAGCTAGCGGACGTCACGTGTTACAATGTCTGTTAAGCATTGTGTGAATTCACGCGTTGCTTGCAATTCATGTGAGACGCTGTATGCGCTCTTGAATCACAATTCTGCGCTTATCCCACGTACATATCTGAGATCAGGATACAATTGTAGTTTGAGTGGAACGCTAGCGCACGTCACCTTTTACAATCTCTGTTAGGCATTTTGTGAATACACCTGTTGCGATTTGTGTTATGCGCTATGTGTGCGCTTGAATCACAAATCTGCGCTTCTCCACGCGCTAATCAGAGATCGAAACAGAATTGTAGTTTGAGTGCAACTCTAGCGGACGTCACGTGTTACAATTTCTGTTAAGCATTGTGTGAATTCACGCGTTGCTTGCAATTCATGTCAGACGCTGTATGCGCTCTTGAATCACAATTCTGCGCTTATCTCACGTACATATCTCAGATCAGGATACAATTGTAGTTTGAGAGGAACGCTAGCGCACGTCACCTTTTACAATCTCTGTTAGGCATTTTGTGAATACACCTGTTGCGATTTGTGTTATGCGCTATGTGTGCGCTTGAATCACAAATCTGCGCTTCTCCACGTGCTAATCAGAGATCGAAACAGAATTGTAGTTTGAGTGCAACTCTAGCGGACGTTACGTGCTACAATTTCTGTTAAGCATTGTGTGAATTCACGCGTTGCTTGCAATTCATGTCAGACGCTGTATGCGCTCTTGAATCACAATTCTGCGCTTATCCCACGTACAAATCAGAGATCAGGATACAATTGTAGTTTGAGTGGAACGCTAGCGCGCGTCACGTTTTACAATCTCTGTTAGGCATTTTGTGAATACTCCTGTTGCGATTTGTGTTATGCGCTATGTGCGCGCTTGAATCACAAATCTGCGCTTCTCCACGTGCTAATCAGAGATCGAAACAGAATTGTAGTTTGAGTGCAACTCTAGCGGAAGTCACGTGTTACAATGTCTGTTAAGCATTGTGTGAATTCATGCGTTGCTTGCAAATTGTGTCAGACGCTATATGCGCTCTTGAATCACAATTCTGCGCTTATCCCACGTACAAACCAGAGATCAGAATACAATTGTAGTTTGAGTGGAACGCTAGCGCACGTCACGTTTTACAATCTCTGTTAGGCATTTTGTGAATACACCTGTAGCGATTTGTGTTATGCGCTATGTGCGCGCTTGAGTCACAAATCTGCGCTTCTCCACGTGCTAATCAGAGATCGAAACACAATTGTAGTTTGAGTGCAACGCTAGCGGACGTCACGTGTTACAATGTCTGTTAAGCATTGTGGGAATTCACGCGTTGCTTGCAATTCATGTCAGACGCTATATGCGCTCTTGAATAAAAATTCTGCGCTTATCCCACGTACAAATCAGAGATCAGAATACAATTGTAGTTTGAGTGGAACGCTAGCGCACGTCACGTTTTACAATCTCTGTTAGGCATTTTGTGAATACACCTGTTGCGATTTGTGTTATGCGCTATGTGCGCGCTTGAGTCACAAATCTGCGCTTCTCCAGGTGCTAATCAGAGATTGAAACAGAATTGTAGTTTGAGTGCAACGCTAGCGGACGTCACGTGTTACAATGTCTGTTAAGCTTTGTGTGAATTCACGCGTTGCTTGCAATTCATGTCAGACGCTATATGCGCTCTTGAATCACAATTCTGCGATTATCCCACGTACAAATCAGAGATCAGAATACAATTGTAGTTTGAGTGGAACGCTAGCGCACGTCACGTTTTACAATCTCTGTTAGGCATTTTGTGAATACACCTGTTGCGATTTGTGTTATGCGCTATATGCGCGCTTGAGTCACAAATCTGCGCTTCTCCACGTGCTAATCAGAGATCGAAACAGAATTGTAGTTTGAGTGCAACTCTAGCGGAAGTCACGTGTTACAATGTCTGTTAAGCATTGTGTGAATTCACGCGTTGCTTGCAATTCATGTCAGACGCTGTATGCGCTCTTGAATCACAAATCTGCGCTTCTCCACGTGCTAATCAGAGATCACAACAGAATTGTAGTTTGAGTGCAAAGCTAGCGGACGTCACGTGTTACAATGTCTGTTAAGCATTGTGTGAATTCACGCGTTGCTTGCAATTCATGTCAGACGCTGCATGCGCTCTTGAATCACAATTCTGCGCTTATCCCACGTACAAATCTGAGATCAGGATACAATTGTAGTTTGAGTGGAACGCTAGCGCACGTCACCTTTTACAATCTCTGTTAGACATTTTGTGAATACACCTGTTGCGATTTTTGTTATGCGCTATGTGTGCGCTTGAATCAAAAATCTGCGCTTCTCCACGTGCTAATCAGAGATCGAAACAGAATTGTAGTTTGAGTGCAACGCTATCGGACGTCACGTGTTACAATGTCTGTTAAGCATTGTGTGAATTCACGCGTTGCTTGCAATTCATGTCAGACGCTATATGCGCTTATTCCACGTACAAATCAGAGATCAGGATACAATTGTAGTTTGAGTGGAACGCTAGCGCACGTCACGTTTTACAATCTCTGTTAGGCATTTTGTGAATACACCTGTTGCGATTTGCGTTATGCGCTATGTGCGCGCTTGAATCACAAATCTGCGCTTCTCCACGTGCTAATCAGAGATCGAAACAGAATTGAAGTTTGTGTGCAACGCTATCGGACGTCACGTGTTACAATGTCTGTTAAGCATTGTGTGAATTCACGCGTTGCTTGCAATTCATGTCAGACGCTATATGTGCTCTTGAATCACAATTCTGCGCTTATCCCACGTACAAATCAGAGATCAGAATACAATTGTAGTTTGAGTGGAACGCTAGCGCCCGTCACGTTTTACAATCTCTGTTAGGCATTTTGTGAATACACCTGTTGCGATTTGTGTTATGCGCTATGTGCGCGCTTGAGTCACAAATCTGCGCTTCTCCACTTGCTAATCAGAGATCGAAACAGAATTGTAGTTTGAGTGCAACGCTAGCGGACGTCACGTGTTACAATGTCTGTTAAGCATTGTGTGAATTCATGCGTTGCTTGCAATTCATGTCAGACGCTATATGCACTCTTGAATCACAATTCTGCGCTTATCCCACGTACAAATCTGAGATCTGGATACAATTGTAGTTTGAGTGGAACTCTAGCGCACGTCACGTTTTACAATATCTGTTAGGCATTTTGTGAATACACCTGTTGCGAATTGTGTTATGCGCTATGTGCGCGCTTGACTCACAAATCTGCGCTTCTCCACGTGCTAATCAGAGATCGAAACAGAATTGAAGTTTGTGTGCAACGCTATCGGACGTCACGTGTTACAATGTCTGTTAAGCATTGTGTGAATTCATGCGTTGCTTGCAATTCATGTCAGACGCTATATGCGCTCTTGAATCACAATTCTGCGCTTATTCCATGTACAAATCAGAGATCAGGATACAATTGTAGTTTGAGTGGAACGCTAGCGCACGTCGCGTTTTACAATCTCTGTTAGGCATTTTGTGAATACACCTGTTGCGATTTGTGTTATGCGCTATGTGCGCGCTTGAATCACAAATCTGCGCTTCTCCACGTGCTAATCAGAGATCGAAACAGAATTGAAGTTTGTGTGCAACGCTATCGGACGTCACGTGTTACAATGTCTGTTAAGCATTGTGTGAATTCACGCGTTGCTTGCAATTCATGTCAGACGCTATATGCGCTCTTGAATCACAATTCTGCGCTTATCCCACGTACAAATCTGAGATCTGGATACAATTGTAGTTTGAGTGGAACGCTAGCGCACGTCACGTTTTACAATCTCTGTTAGGAATTTTGTGAATACACCTGTTGCGATTTGTGTTATGCGCTATGTGCGCGCTTGAATCACAAATCTGCGCTTCTCCACGTGCTAATCAGAGATCGAAACAGAATTGAAGTTTGTGTGCAACGCTATCGGACGTCACGTGTTACAATGTCTGTTAAGCATTGTGTGAATTCATGCGTTGCTTGCAATTCATGTCAGACGCTATATGCGCTCTTGAATCACAATTCTGCGCTTATTCCATGTACAAATCAGAGATCAGGATACAATTGTAGTTTGAGTGGAACGCTAGCGCACGTCGCGTTTTACAATCTCTGTTAGGCATTTTGTGAATACACCTGTTGCGATTTGTGTTATGCGCTATGTGCGCGCTTGAATCACAAATCTGCGCTTCTCCACGTGCTAATCAGAGATCGAAACAGAATTGAAGTTTGTGTGCAACGCTATCGGACGTCACGTGTTACAATGTCTGTTAAGCATTGTGTGAATTCACGCGTTGCTTGCAATTCATGTCAGACGCTATATGCACTCTTGAATCACAATTCTGCGCTTATCCCACGTACAAATCTGAGATCTGGATACAATTGTAGTTTGAGTGGAACTCTAGCGCACGTCACGTTTTACAATATCTGTTAGGCATTTTGTGAATACACCTGTTGCGAATTGTGTTATGCGCTATGTGCGCGCTTGACTCACAAATCTGCGCTTCTCCACGTGCTAATCAGAGATCGAAACAGAATTGAAGTTTGTGTGCAACGCTATCGGACGTCACGTGTTACAATGTCTGTTAAGCATTGTGTGAATTCATGCGTTGCTTGCAATTCATGTCAGACGCTATATGCGCTCTTGAATCACAATTCTGCGCTTATTCCATGTACAAATCAGAGATCAGGATACAATTGTAGTTTGAGTGGAACGCTAGCGCACGTCGCGTTTTACAATCTCTGTTAGGCATTTTGTGAATACACCTGTTGCGATTTGTGTTATGCGCTATGTGCGCGCTTGAATCACAAATCTGCGCTTCTCCACGTGCTAATCAGAGATCGAAACAGAATTGAAGTTTGTGTGCAACGCTATCGGACGTCACGTGTTACAATGTCTGTTAAGCATTGTGTGAATTCACGCGTTGCTTGCAATTCATGTCAGACGCTATATGCGCTCTTGAATCACAATTCTGCGCTTATCCCACGTACAAATCTGAGATCTGGATACAATTGTAGTTTGAGTGGAACGCTAGCGCACGTCACGTTTTACAATCTCTGTTAGGCATTTTGTGAATACACCTGTTGCGATTTGTGTTATGCGCTATGTGCGCGCTTGAATCACAAATCTGCGCTTCTCCACGTGCTAATCAGAGATCGAAACAGAATTGAAGTTTGTGTGCAACGCTATCGGACGTCACGTGTTACAATGTCTGTTAAGCATTGTGTGAATTCATGCGTTGCTTGCAATTCATGTCAGACGCTATATGCGCTCTTGAATCACAATTCTGCGCTTATCCCACGTACAAATCTGAGATCTGGATACAATTGTAGTTTGAGTGGAACGCTAGCGCACGTCACGTTTTACAATCTCTTTTAGGCATTTTGTGAATACACCTGTTGCGATTTGTGTTATGCGCTATGTGCGCGCTTGAATCACAAATCTGCGCTTCTCCACGTGCTAACCAGAGATCGAAACAGAATTGAAGTTTGTGTGCAACGCTATCGGACGTCACGTGTTACAATGTCTGTTAAGCATTGTGTGAATTCATGCGTTGCTTGCAATTCATGTCAGACGCTATATGCGCTCTTGAATCACAATTCTGCGCTTATTCCACGTACAAATCAGAGATCAGGATACAATTGTAGTTTGAGTGGAACGCTAGCGCACGTCACGTTTTACAATCTCTGTTAGGCATTTTGTGAATACACCTGTTGCGATTTGTGTTATGCGCTATGTGCGCGCTTGAATCACAAATCTGCGCTTCCCCACGTGCTAATCAGAGATCGAAACAGAATTGAAGTTTGTGTGCAACGCTATCGGACGTCACGTGTTACAATGTCTGTTAAGCATTGTGTGAATTCACCGTTGCTTGCAATTCATGTCAGACGCTGTATGCGCTCTTGAATCACAATTCTGCGCTTATCCCACGTACAAATCAGAGATCAGAATACAATTGTAGTTTGAGTGGAACGCTAGCGCACGTCACGTTTTACAATCTCTGTTAGGCATTTTGTGAATACACCTGTTGCGATTTGTGTTATGCGCTATGTGCGCGCTTGAATCACAAATCTGCGCTTCTCCACGTGCTAATCAGAGATCGAAACAGAATTGAAGTTTGTGTGCAACGCTATCGGACGTCACGTGTTACAATGTCTTTTAAGCATTGTGTGAATTCACGCGTTGCTTGCAATTCATGTCAGACGCTATATGTGCTCTTGAATCACAATTCTGCGCTTATCCCACGTACAAATCAGAGATCAGAATACAATTGTAGTTTGAGTGGAACGCTAGCGCACGTCACGTTTTACAATCTCTGTTAGGCATTTTGTGAATACACCTGTTGCGATTTGTGTTATGCGCTATGTGCGTGCTTGAGTCACAAATCTGCGCTTCTCCACGTGCTAATCAGAGATCGAAACAGAATTGTAGTTTGAGTGCAACGCTAGCGGACGTCACGTGTTACAATGTCTGTTAAGCATTGTGTGAATTCATGCGTTGCTTGTAATTCATGTCAGACGCTATATGCGCTCTTGAATCACAATTCTGCGCTTATCCCACGTACAAATCTGAGATCTGGATACAATTGTAGTTTGAGTGGAACGCTAGCGCACGTCACGTTTTACAATATCTGTTAGGCATTTTGTGAATACACCTGTTGCGAATTGTGTTATGCGCTATGTGCGCGCTTGACTCACAAATCTGCGCTTCTCCACGTGCTAATCAGAGATCGAAACAGAATTGAAGTTTGTGTGCAACGCTATCGGACGTCACGTGTTACAATGTCTGTTAAGCATTGTGTGAATTCATGCGTTGCTTGCAATTCATGTCAGACGCTATATGCGCTCTTGAATCACAATTCTGCGCTTATTCCACGTACAAATCAGAGATCAGGATACAATTGTAGTTTGAGTGGAACGCTAGCGCACGTCGCGTTTTACAATCTCTGTTAGGCATTTTGTGAATACACCTGTTGCGATTTGTGTTATGCGCTATGTGCGCGCTTGAATCACAAATCTGCGCTTCTCCACGTGCTAATCAGAGATCGAAACAGAATTGAAGTTTGTGTGCAACGCTATCGGACGTCACGTGTTACAATGTCTGTTAAGCATTGTGTGAATTCACGCGTTGCTTGCAATTCATGTCAGACGCTATATGCGCTCTTGAATCACAATTCTGCGCTTATCCCACGTACAAATCTGAGATCTGGATACAATTGTAGTTTGAGTGGAACGCTAGCGCACGTCACGTTTTACAATCTCTGTTAGGCATTTTGTGAATACACCTGTTGCGATTTGTGTTATGCGCTATGTGCGCGCTTGAATCACAAATCTGCGCTTCTCCACGTGCTAATCAGAGATCGAAACAGAATTGAAGTTTGTGTGCAACGCTATCGGACGTCACGTTTTACAATGTCTGTTAAGCATTGTGTGAATTCATGCGTTGCTTGCAATTCATGTCAGACGCTATATGCGCTCTTGAATCATAATTCTGCGCTTATCCCACGTACAAATCTGAGATCTGGATACAATTGTAGTTTGAGTGGAACGCTAGCGCACGTCACGTTTTACAATCTCTTTTAGGCATTTTGTAAATACACCTGTTGCGATTTGTGTTATGCGCTATGTGCGCGCTTGAATCACAAATCTGCGCTTCTCCACGTGCTAACCAGAGATCGAAACAGAATTGAAGTTTGTGTGCAACGCTATCGGACGTCACGTGTTACAATGTCTGTTAAGCATTGTGTGAATTCATGCGTTGCTTGCAATTCATGTCAGACGCTATATGCGCTCTTGAATCACAATTCTGCGCTTATTCCACGTACAAATCAGAGATCAGGATACAATTGTAGTTTGAGTGGAACGCTAGCGCACGTCACGTTTTACAATCTCTGTTAGGCATTTTGTGAATACACCTGTTGCGATTTGTGTTATGCGCTATGTGCGCGCTTGAATCACAAATCTGCGCTTCCCCACGTGCTAATCAGAGATCGAAACAGAATTGAAGTTTGTGTGCAACGCTATCGGACGTCACGTGTTACAATGTCTGTTAAGCATTGTGTGAATTCACCGTTGCTTGCAATTCATGTCAGACGCTGTATGCGCTCTTGAATCACAATTCTGCGCTTATCCCACGTACAAATCAGAGATCAGAATACAATTGTAGTTTGAGTGGAACGCTAGCGCACGTCACGTTTTACAATTTCTGTTAGGCATTTTGTGAATACACCTGTTGCGATTTGTGTTATGCGCTATGTGCGCGCTTGAATCACAAATCTGCGCTTCTCCACGTGCTAATCAGAGATTTAAACAGAATTGTAGTTTGAGTGCAACTCTAGCGGACGTCACGTGTTACAATGTCTGTTAAGCATTGTGTGAATTCATGCGTTGCTTGCAATTCATGTCAGACGCTATATGTGCTCTTGAATCACAATTCTGCGCTTATCCCACGTACAAATCTGAGATCAGGATACAATTGTAGTTTGAGTGGAACGCTAGCGCACGTCACGTTTTACAATCTTTGTTAGGCATTTTGTGAATACACCTGTTGCGATTTGTGTTATGCGCTATGTGCACGCTTGAATCACAAATTTGCGCTTCTCCACGTGCTAATCAGTGATCGCAACAGAATTGTAGTTTGAGTGCAATGCTAGCGGACGTCACGTGTTACAATGTCTGTTAAGCATTGTGTGAATTCACGCGTTGCTTGCAATTTATGTCAGACGCTGTATGCGCTCTTGAATCACAAATCTGCGCTTCTCCACGTGCTAATCAGAGATCGCAACAGAATTGTAGTTTGAGTGCAAAGCTAGCGGACGTCACGTGTTACAATGTCTGTTAAGCATTGTGTGAATTCACGCGTTGCTTGCAATTCATGTGAGACGCTGTATGCGCTCTTGAATCACAATTCTGCGCTTATCCCACGTACATATCTGAGATCAGGATACAATTGTAGTTTGAGTGGAACGCTAGCGCACGTCACCTTTTACAATCTCTGTTAGGCATTTTGTGAATACACCTGTTGCGATTTGTGTTATGCGCTATGTGTGCGCTTGAATCACAAATCTGCGCTTCTCCCCGCGCTAATCAGAGATCGAAACAGAATTGTAGTTTGAGTGCAACTCTAGCGGACGTTACGTGTTACAATTTCTGTTAAGCATTGTGTGAATTCACGCGTTGCTTGCAATTCATGTCAGACGCTGTATGCGCTCTTGAATCACAATTCTGCGCTTATCCCACGTACAAATCAGAGATCAGGATACAATTGTAGTTTGAGTGGAACGCTAGCGCACGTCACGTTTTACAATCTCTGTTAGGCATTTTGTGAATACACCTGTTGCGATTTGTGTTATGCGCTATGTGCGCGCTTGAATCACAAATCTGCGCTTCTCCACGTGCTAATCAGAGATCGAAACAGAATTGTAGTTTGAGTGCAACTCTAGCGGAAGTCACGTGTTACAATGTCTGTTAAGCATTGTGTGAATTCACGCGTTGCTTGCAATTCATGTCAGACGCTATATGCGCTCTTGAATCACAATTCTGCGCTTATCCCACGTACAAATCAGAGATCAGAATACAATTGTAGTTTGAGTGGAACGCTAGCGCACGTCACGTTTTACAATCTCTGTTAGGCATTTTGTGAATACACCTGTTGCGATTTGTGTTATGCGCTATGTGCGCGCTTGAGTCACAAATCTGCGCTTCTCCACGTGCTAATCAGATATCGAAACAGAATTGTAGTTTGAGTGCAACGCTTGCGGACGTCACGTGTTACAATGTCTGTTAAGCATTGTGTGAATTCACGCGTTCCTTGCAATTCATGTCAGACGCTATATGCGCTCTTGAATCACAATTCTGCGCTTATCCCACGTACAAATCAGAGATCAGGATACAATTGTAGTTTGAGTGGAACGCTAGCGCACATCACGTTTTACAATCTCTGTTAGGCATTTTGTGAATACACCTGTTGCGATTTGTGTTATGCGCTATGTGCGCGCTTGAGTCACAAATCTGCGCTTCTCCAGGTGCTAATCAGAGATTGAAACAGAATTGTAGTTTGAGTGCAACGCTAGCGGACGTCACGTGTTACAATGTCTGTTAAGCTTTGTGTGAATTCACGCGTTGCTTGCAATTCATGTCAGACGCTATATGCGCTCTTGAATCACAATTCTGCGATTATCCCACGTACAAATCAGAGATCAGAATACAATTGTAGTTTGAGTGGAACGCTAGCGCACGTCACGTTTTACAATCTCTGTTAGGCATTTTGTGAATACACCTGTTGCGATTTGTGTTATGCGCTATATGCGCGCTTGAGTCACAAATCTGCGCTTCTCCACGTGCTAATCAGAGATCGAAACAGAATTGTAGTTTGAGTGCAACTCTAGCGGAAGTCACGTGTTACAATGTCTGTTAAGCATTGTGTGAATTCACGCGTTGCTTGCAATTCATGTCAGACGCTGTATGCGCTCTTGAATCAAAAATCTGCGCTTCTCCACGTGCTAATCAGAGATCGCAACAGAATTGTAGTTTGAGTGCAAAGCTAGCGGACGTCACGTGTTACAATGTCTGTTAAGCATTGTGTGAATTCACGCGTTGCTTGCAATTCATGTCAGACGCTGCATGCGCTCTTGAATCACAATTCTGCGCTTATCCCACGTACAAATCTGAGATCAGGATACAATTGTAGTTTGAGTGGAACGCTAGCGCACGTCACCTTTTACAATCTCTGTTAGACATTTTGTGAATACACCTGTTGCGATTTTTGTTATGCGCTATGTGTGCGCTTGAATCACAAATCTGCGCTTCTCCACGTGCTAATCAGAGATCGAAACAGAATTGTAGTTTGAGTGCAACGCTATCGGACGTCACGTGTTACAATGTCTGTTAAGCATTGTGTGAATTCACGCGTTGCTTGCAATTCATGTCAGACGCTATATGCGCTTATTCCACGTACAAATCAGAGATCAGGATACAATTGTAGTTTGAGTGGAACGCTAGCGCACGTCACGTTTTACAATCTCTGTTAGGCATTTTGTGAATACACCTGTTGCGATTTGCGTTATGCGCTATGTGCGCGCTTGAATCACAAATCTGCGCTTCTCCACGTGCTAATCAGAGATCGAAACAGAATTGAAGTTTGTGTGCAACGCTATCGGACGTCACGTGTTACAATGTCTGTTAAGCATTGTGTGAATTCACGCGTTGCTTGCAATTCATGTCAGACGCTATATGTGCTCTTGAATCACAATTCTGCGCTTATCCCACGTACAAATCAGAGATCAGAATACAATTGTAGTTTGAGTGGAACGCTAGCGCCCGTCACGTTTTACAATCTCTGTTAGGCATTTTGTGAATACACCTGTTGCGATTTGTGTTATGCGCTATGTGCGCGCTTGAGTCACAAATCTGCGCTTCTCCACTTGCTAATCAGAGATCGAAACAGAATTGTAGTTTGAGTGCAACGCTAGCGGACGTCACGTGTTACAATGTCTGTTAAGCATTGTGTGAATTCATGCGTTGCTTGCAATTCATGTCAGACGCTATATGCACTCTTGAATCACAATTCTGCGCTTATCCCACGTACAAATCTGAGATCTGGATACAATTGTAGTTTGAGTGGAACTCTAGCGCACGTCACGTTTTACAATATCTGTTAGGCATTTTGTGAATACACCTGTTGCGAATTGTGTTATGCGCTATGTGCGCGCTTGACTCACAAATCTGCGCTTCTCCACGTGCTAATCAGAGATCGAAACAGAATTGAAGTTTGTGTGCAACGCTATCGGACGTCACGTGTTACAATGTCTGTTAAGCATTGTGTGAATTCATGCGTTGCTTGCAATTCATGTCAGACGCTATATGCGCTCTTGAATCACAATTCTGCGCTTATTCCATGTACAAATCAGAGATCAGGATACAATTGTAGTTTGAGTGGAACGCTAGCGCACGTCGCGTTTTACAATCTCTGTTAGGCATTTTGTGAATACACCTGTTGCGATTTGTGTTATGCGCTATGTGCGCGCTTGAATCACAAATCTGCGCTTCTCCACGTGCTAATCAGAGATCGAAACAGAATTGAAGTTTGTGTGCAACGCTATCGGACGTCACGTGTTACAATGTCTGTTAAGCATTGTGTGAATTCACGCGTTGCTTGCAATTCATGTCAGACGCTATATGCGCTCTTGAATCACAATTCTGCGCTTATCCCACGTACAAATCTGAGATCTGGATACAATTGTAGTTTGAGTGGAACGCTAGCGCACGTCACGTTTTACAATCTCTGTTAGGCATTTTGTGAATACACCTGTTGCGATTTGTGTTATGCGCTATGTGCGCGCTTGAATCACAAATCTGCGCTTCTCCACGTGCTAATCAGAGATCGAAACAGAATTGAAGTTTGTGTGCAACGCTATCGGACGTCACGTGTTACAATGTCTGTTAAGCATTGTGTGAATTCATGCGTTGCTTGCAATTCATGTCAGACGCTATATGCGCTCTTGAATCACAATTCTGCGCTTATCCCACGTACAAATCTGAGATCTGGATACAATTGTAGTTTGAGTGGAACGCTAGCGCACGTCACGTTTTACAATCTCTTTTAGGCATTTTGTGAATACACCTGTTGCGATTTGTGTTATGCGCTATGTGCGCGCTTGAATCACAAATCTGCGCTTCTCCACGTGCTAACCAGAGATCGAAACAGAATTGAAGTTTGTGTGCAACGCTATCGGACGTCACGTGTTACAATGTCTGTTAAGCATTGTGTGAATTCATGCGTTGCTTGCAATTCATGTCAGACGCTATATGCGCTCTTGAATCACAATTCTGCGCTTATTCCACGTACAAATCAGAGATCAGGATACAATTGTAGTTTGAGTGGAACGCTAGCGCACGTCACGTTTTACAATCTCTGTTAGGCATTTTGTGAATACACCTGTTGCGATTTGTGTTATGCGCTATGTGCGCGCTTGAATCACAAATCTGCGCTTCCCCACGTGCTAATCAGAGATCGAAACAGAATTGAAGTTTGTGTGCAACGCTATCGGACGTCACGTGTTACAATGTCTGTTAAGCATTGTGTGAATTCACCGTTGCTTGCAATTCATGTCAGACGCTGTATGCGCTCTTGAATCACAATTCTGCGCTTATCCCACGTACAAATCAGAGATCAGAATACAATTGTAGTTTGAGTGGAACGCTAGCGCACGTCACGTTTTACAATCTCTGTTAGGCATTTTGTGAATACACCTGTTGCGATTTGTGTTATGCGCTATGTGCGCGCTTGAATCACAAATCTGCGCTTCTCCACGTGCTAATCAGAGATCGAAACAGAATTGAAGTTTGTGTGCAACGCTATCGGACGTCACGTGTTACAATGTCTTTTAAGCATTGTGTGAATTCACGCGTTGCTTGCAATTCATGTCAGACGCTATATGTGCTCTTGAATCACAATTCTGCGCTTATCCCACGTACAAATCAGAGATCAGAATACAATTGTAGTTTGAGTGGAACGCTAGCGCACGTCACGTTTTACAATCTCTGTTAGGCATTTTGTGAATACACCTGTTGCGATTTGTGTTATGCGCTATGTGCGTGCTTGAGTCACAAATCTGCGCTTCTCCACGTGCTAATCAGAGATCGAAACAGAATTGTAGTTTGAGTGCAACGCTAGCGGACGTCACGTGTTACAATGTCTGTTAAGCATTGTGTGAATTCATGCGTTGCTTGTAATTCATGTCAGACGCTATATGCGCTCTTGAATCACAATTCTGCGCTTATCCCACGTACAAATCTGAGATCTGGATACAATTGTAGTTTGAGTGGAACGCTAGCGCACGTCACGTTTTACAATATCTGTTAGGCATTTTGTGAATACACCTGTTGCGAATTGTGTTATGCGCTATGTGCGCGCTTGACTCACAAATCTGCGCTTCTCCACGTGCTAATCAGAGATCGAAACAGAATTGAAGTTTGTGTGCAACGCTATCGGACGTCACGTGTTACAATGTCTGTTAAGCATTGTGTGAATTCATGCGTTGCTTGCAATTCATGTCAGACGCTATATGCGCTCTTGAATCACAATTCTGCGCTTATTCCACGTACAAATCAGAGATCAGGATACAATTGTAGTTTGAGTGGAACGCTAGCGCACGTCGCGTTTTACAATCTCTGTTAGGCATTTTGTGAATACACCTGTTGCGATTTGTGTTATGCGCTATGTGCGCGCTTGAATCACAAATCTGCGCTTCTCCACGTGCTAATCAGAGATCGAAACAGAATTGAAGTTTGTGTGCAACGCTATCGGACGTCACGTGTTACAATGTCTGTTAAGCATTGTGTGAATTCACGCGTTGCTTGCAATTCATGTCAGACGCTATATGCGCTCTTGAATCACAATTCTGCGCTTATCCCACGTACAAATCTGAGATCTGGATACAATTGTAGTTTGAGTGGAACGCTAGCGCACGTCACGTTTTACAATCTCTGTTAGGCATTTTGTGAATACACCTGTTGCGATTTGTGTTATGCGCTATGTGCGCGCTTGAATCACAAATCTGCGCTTCTCCACGTGCTAATCAGAGATCGAAACAGAATTGAAGTTTGTGTGCAACGCTATCGGACGTCACGTTTTACAATGTCTGTTAAGCATTGTGTGAATTCATGCGTTGCTTGCAATTCATGTCAGACGCTATATGCGCTCTTGAATCATAATTCTGCGCTTATCCCACGTACAAATCTGAGATCTGGATACAATTGTAGTTTGAGTGGAACGCTAGCGCACGTCACGTTTTACAATCTCTTTTAGGCATTTTGTAAATACACCTGTTGCGATTTGTGTTATGCGCTATGTGCGCGCTTGAATCACAAATCTGCGCTTCTCCACGTGCTAACCAGAGATCGAAACAGAATTGAAGTTTGTGTGCAACGCTATCGGACGTCACGTGTTACAATGTCTGTTAAGCATTGTGTGAATTCATGCGTTGCTTGCAATTCATGTCAGACGCTATATGCGCTCTTGAATCACAATTCTGCGCTTATTCCACGTACAAATCAGAGATCAGGATACAATTGTAGTTTGAGTGGAACGCTAGCGCACGTCACGTTTTACAATCTCTGTTAGGCATTTTGTGAATACACCTGTTGCGATTTGTGTTATGCGCTATGTGCGCGCTTGAATCACAAATCTGCGCTTCCCCACGTGCTAATCAGAGATCGAAACAGAATTGAAGTTTGTGTGCAACGCTATCGGACGTCACGTGTTACAATGTCTGTTAAGCATTGTGTGAATTCACCGTTGCTTGCAATTCATGTCAGACGCTGTATGCGCTCTTGAATCACAATTCTGCGCTTATCCCACGTACAAATCAGAGATCAGAATACAATTGTAGTTTGAGTGGAACGCTAGCGCACGTCACGTTTTACAATTTCTGTTAGGCATTTTGTGAATACACCTGTTGCGATTTGTGTTATGCGCTATGTGCGCGCTTGAATCACAAATCTGCGCTTCTCCACGTGCTAATCAGAGATTTAAACAGAATTGTAGTTTGAGTGCAACTCTAGCGGACGTCACGTGTTACAATGTCTGTTAAGCATTGTGTGAATTCATGCGTTGCTTGCAATTCATGTCAGACGCTATATGTGCTCTTGAATCACAATTCTGCGCTTATCCCACGTACAAATCTGAGATCAGGATACAATTGTAGTTTGAGTGGAACGCTAGCGCACGTCACGTTTTACAATCTTTGTTAGGCATTTTGTGAATACACCTGTTGCGATTTGTGTTATGCGCTATGTGCACGCTTGAATCACAAATTTGCGCTTCTCCACGTGCTAATCAGTGATCGCAACAGAATTGTAGTTTGAGTGCAATGCTAGCGGACGTCACGTGTTACAATGTCTGTTAAGCATTGTGTGAATTCACGCGTTGCTTGCAATTTATGTCAGACGCTGTATGCGCTCTTGAATCACAAATCTGCGCTTCTCCACGTGCTAATCAGAGATCGCAACAGAATTGTAGTTTGAGTGCAAAGCTAGCGGACGTCACGTGTTACAATGTCTGTTAAGCATTGTGTGAATTCACGCGTTGCTTGCAATTCATGTGAGACGCTGTATGCGCTCTTGAATCACAATTCTGCGCTTATCCCACGTACATATCTGAGATCAGGATACAATTGTAGTTTGAGTGGAACGCTAGCGCACGTCACCTTTTACAATCTCTGTTAGGCATTTTGTGAATACACCTGTTGCGATTTGTGTTATGCGCTATGTGTGCGCTTGAATCACAAATCTGCGCTTCTCCACGCGCTAATCAGAGATCGAAACAGAATTGTGGTTTGAGTGCAACTCTAGCGGACGTTACGTGTTACAATTTCTGTTAAGCATTGTGTGAATTCACGCGTTGCTTGCAATTCATGTCAGACGCTGTATGCGCTCTTGAATCACAATTCTGCGCTTATCCCACGTACAAATCAGAGATCAGGATACAATTGTAGTTTGAGTGGAACGCTAGCGCACGTCACGTTTTACAATCTCTGTTAGGCATTTTGTGAATACACCTGTTGCGATTTGTGTTATGCGCTATGTGCGCGCTTGAATCACAAATCTGCGCTTCTCCACGTGCTAATCAGAGATCGAAACAGAATTGTAGTTTGAGTGCAACTCTAGCGGAAGTCACGTGTTACAATGTCTGTTAAGCATTGTGTGAATTCACGCGTTGCTTGCAATTCATGTCAGACGCTATATGCGCTCTTGAATCACAATTCTGCGCTTATCCCACGTACAAATCAGAGATCAGAATACAATTGTAGTTTGAGTGGAACGCTAGCGCACGTCACGTTTTACAATCTCTGTTAGGCATTTTGTGAATACACCTGTTGCGATTTGTGTTATGCGCTATGTGCGCGCTTGAGTCACAAATCTGCGCTTCTCCACGTGCTAATCAGATATCGAAACAGAATTGTAGTTTGAGTGCAACGCTAGCGGACGTCACGTGTTACAATGTCTGTTAAGCATTGTGTGAATTCACGCGTTCCTTGCAATTCATGTCAGACGCTATATGCGCTCTTGAATCACAATTCTGCGCTTATCCCACGTACAAATCAGAGATCAGGATACAATTGTAGTTTGAGTGGAACGCTAGCGCACGTCACGTTTTACAATCTCTGTTAGGCATTTTGTGAATACACCTGTTGCGATTTGTGTTATGCGCTATGTGCGCGCTTGAGTCACAAATCTGCGCTTCTCCAGGTGCTAATCAGAGATCGAAACAGAATTGTAGTTTGAGTGCAACGATAGCGGACGTCACGTGTTACAATGTCTGTTAAGCATTGTGTGAATTCACGCGTTGCTTGCAATTCATGTCAGACGCTATATGCGCTCTTGAATCACAATTCTGCGCTTATCCCACGTACAAATCAGAGATCAGGATACAATTGTAGTTTGAGTGGAACGCTAGCGCACGTCACGTTTTACAATCTCTGTTAGGCATTTTGTGAATACACCTGTTGCGATTTGTGTTATGCGCTATGTGTGCGCTCGAATCACAAATCTGCGCTTCTCCACGTGCTAATCAGAGATCGAAACAGAATTGTAGTTTGAGTGCAACTCTAGCGGACGTCACGTGTTACAATGTCTGTTAAGCATTGTGTGAATTCACGCGTTGCTTGCAATTCATGTCAGACGCTATATGCGCTCTTGAATCACAATCCTGCGCTTATCCCACGTACAAATCAGAGATCAGGATACAATTGTAGTTTGAGTGGAACGCTAGCGCACGTCACGTTTTACAATCTCTGTTAGGCATTTTGTGAATACACCTGTTGCGATTTGTGTTATGCGCTATGTGCGCGCTTGAATCACAAATCTGCGCTTCTCCACGTGCTAATCAGAGATCGAAACAGAATTGTAGTTTGAGTGCAACTCTAGCGGACGTCACGTGTTACAATGTCTGTTAAGCATTGTGTGAATTCACGCGTTGCTTGCAATTCATGTCAGACGCTATATGCGCTCTTGAATCACAATTCTGCGCTTATCCCACGTACAAATCAGAGATCAGGATACAATTGTAGTTTGAGTGGAACGCTAGCGCACGTCACGTTTTACAATCTCTGTTAGGCATTTTGTGAATACACCTGTTGCGATTTGTGTTATGCGCTATGTGCGCGCTTGAGTCACAAATCTGCGCTTCTCCACGTGCTAATCAGAGATCGAAACAGAATTGTAGTTTGAGTGCAACGCTAGCGGACGTCACGTGTTACAATGTCTGTTAAGCATTGTGTGAATTCACGCGTTGCTTGCAATTCATGTCAGACGCTATATGCGCTCTTGAATCACAATTCTACGCTTATCCCACGTACAAATCTGAGATCAGGATACAATAGTAGTTTGAGTGGAACGCTAGCGCACGTCACGTTTTACAATCTCTGTTAGGCATTTTGTGAATACACCTGTTGCGATTTGTGTTATGCGCTATGTGCGCGCTTGAATCTCAAATCTGCGCTTCTCCACGTGCTAATCAGAGATCGCAACAGAATTGTAGTTTGAGTGCAAAGCTAGCTGACGTCACGTGTTACAATGTCTGTTAAGCATTGTGTGAATTCACGCGTTGCTTGCAATTCATGTCAGACGCTGTATGCGCTCTTGAATCACAATTCTACGCTTATCCCACGTACAAATCTGAGATCAGGATACAATAGTAGTTTGAGTGGAACGCTAGCGCACGTCACGTTTTACAATCTCTGTTAGGCATTTTGTGAATACACCTGTTGCGATTTGTGTTATGCGCTATGTGCGCGCTTGAGTCACAAATCTGCGCTTCTCCACGTGCTAATCAGAGATCGAAACACAATTGTAGTTTGAGTGCAACGCTAGCGGACGTCACGTGTTACAATGTCTGTTAAGCATTGTGTGAATTCACGCGTTGCTTGCAATTCATGTCAGACGCTGTATGCGCTCTTGAATCACAATTCTGCGCTTATCCCACGTACATATCTGAGATCAGGATACAATTGTAGTTTGAGTGGAACGCTAGCGCACGTCACCTTTTACAATCTCTGTTAGGCATTTTGTGAATACACCTGTTGCGATTTGTGTTATGCGCTATGTGCGCGCTTGAATCACAAATCTGCGCTTCTCCACGTGCTAATCAGAGATCGAAACAGAATTGTAGTTTGAGTGCAACGCTAGCGGACGTCACGTGTCACAATGTCTGTTAAGCATTGTGTGAATTCACGCGTTGCTTCCAATTCATGTCAGACGCTGTATGCGCTCTTGAATCACAATTCTGCGCTTATCCCACGTACAAATCAGAGATCAGAATACAATTGTAGTTTGAGTGGAACGCTAGCGCACGTCACGTTTTACAATCTCTGTTAGGCATTTTGTGAATACACCTGTTGCGATTTGTGTTATGCGCTATGTGCGCGCTTGAGTCACAAATCTGCGCTTCTCCACGTGCTAATCAGAGATCGAAACAGAATTGTAGTTTGAGTGCAACGCTAGCGGACGTCACGTGTTACAATGTCTGTTAAGCATTGTGTGAATTCACGCGTTCCTTGCAATTCATGTCAGATGCTATATGCGCTCTTGAATCACAATTCTGCGCTTATCCCACGTACAAATCAGAGATCAGGATACAATTGTAGTTTGAGTGGAACGCTAGCGCACGTCACGTTTTACAATCTCTGTTAGGCATTTTGTGAATACACCTGTTGCGATTTGTGTTATGCGCTATGTGCGCGCTTGAGTCACAAATCTGCGCTTCCCCAGGTGCTAATCAGAGATCGAAACAGAATTGTAGTTTGAGTGCAACGCTAGCGGACGTCACGTGTTACAATGTCTGTTAAGCATTGTGTGAATTCACGCGTTGCTTGCAATTCATGTCAGACGCTATATGCGCTCTTGAATCACAATTCTGCGCTTATCCCACGTACAAATTTGGGATCAGGATACAATTGTAGTTTGAGTGGAACGCTAGCGCACGTCACGTTTTACAATCTTTGTTAGGCATTTTGTGAATACACCTGTTGCGATTTGTGTTATGCGCTATGTGCGCGCTTGAATCACAAATCTGCGCTTCTCCACGTGCTAATCAGTGATCGCAACAGAATTGTAGTTTGAGTGCAATGCTAGCGGACGTCACGTGTTACAATGTCTGTTAAGCATTGTGTGAATTCACGCGTTGCTTGCAATTTGTGTCAGACGCTGTATGCGCTCTTGAATCACAAATCTGCGCTTCTCCACGTGCTAATCAGAGATCGCAACAGAATTGTAGTTTGAGTGCAAAGCTAGCGGACGTCACGTGTTACAATGTCTGTTAAGCATTGTGTGAATTCACGCGTTGCTTGCAATTCATGTCAGACGCTGTATGCGCTCTTGAATCACAATTCTGCGCTTATCCCACGTACATATCTGAGATCAGGATACAATTGTAATTTGAGTGGAACGCTAGCGCACGTCACCTTTTACAATCTCTGTTAGGCATTTTGTGAATACACCTGTTGCGATTTGTGTTATGCGCTATGTGTGCGCTTGAATCACAAATCTGCGCTTCTCCACGTGCTAATCAGAGATCGAAACAGAATTGTAGTTTGAGTGCAACTCTAGCGGACGTTACGTGTTACAATTTCTGTTAAGCATTGTGTGAATTCACGCGTTGCTTGCAATTCATGTCAGACGCTGTATGCGCTCTTGAATCACAATTCTGCGCTTATCCCACGTACAAATCAGAGATCAGGATACAATTGTAGTTTGAGTGGAACGCTAGCGCACGTCACGTTTTACAATCTCTGTTAGGCATTTTGTGAATACACCTGTTGCGATTTGTGTTATGCGCTATGTGCGCGCTTGAATCACAAATCTGCGCTTCTCCACGTGCTAATCAGTGATCGCAACAGAATTGTAGTTTGAGTGCAATGCTAGCGGACGTCACGTGTTACAATGTCTGTTAAGCATTGTGTGAATTCACGCGTTGCTTGCAATTTGTGTCAGACGCTGTATGCGCTCTTGAATCACAAATCTGCGCTTCTCCACGTGCTAATCAGAGATCGCAACAGAATTGTAGTTTGAGTGCAAAGCTAGCGGACGTCACGTGTTACAATGTCTGTTAAGCATTGTGTGAATTCACGCGTTGCTTGCAATTCATGTCAGACGCTGTATGCGCTCTTGAATCACAATTCTGCGCTTATCCCACGTACATATCTGAGATCAGGATACAATTGTAGTTTGAGTGGAACGCTAGCGCACGTCACCTTTTACAATCTCTGTTAGGCATTTTGTGAATACACCTGTTGCGATTTGTGTTATGCGCTATGTGTGCGCTTGAATCACAAATCTGCGCTTCTCCACGTGCTAATCAGAGATCGAAACAGAATTGTAGTTTGAGTGCACCTCTAGCGGACGTTACGTGTTACAATTTCTGTTAAGCATTGTGTGAATTCACGCGTTGCTTGCAATTCATGTCAGACGCTGTATGCGCTCTTGAATCACAATTCTGCGCTTATCCCACGTACAAATCAGAGATCAGGATACAATTGTAGTTTGAGTGGAACGCTAGCGCACGTCACGTTTTACAATCTCTGTTAGGCATTTTGTGAATACACCTGTTGCGATTTGTGTTATGCGCTATGTGCGCGCTTGAATCACAAATCTGCGCTTCTCCACGTGCTAATCAGAGATCGAAACAGAATTGTAGTTTGAGTGCAACTCTAGCGGAAGTCACGTGTTACAATGTCTGTTAAGCATTGTGTGAATTCATGCGTTGCTTGCAATTCATGTCAGACGCTATATGCGCTCTTGAATCACAATTCTGCGCTTATCCCACGTACAAACCAGAGATCAGAATACAATTGTAGTTTGAGTGGAACGCTAGCGCACGTCACGTTTTACAATCTCTGTTAGGCATTTTGTGAATACACCTGTTGCGATTTGTGTTATGCGCTATGTGCGCGCTTGAGTCACAAATCTGCGCTTCTCCACGTGCTAATCAGAGATCGAAACACAATTGTAGTTTGAGTGCAACGCTAGCGGACGTCACGTGTTACAATGTCTGTTAAGCATTGTGTGAATTCACGCGTTGCTTGCAATTCATGTCAGACGCTATATGCGCTCTTGAATCACAATTCTGCGCTTATCCCACGTACAAATCAGAGATCAGAATACAATTGTAGTTTGAGTGGAACGCTAGCGCACGTCACGTTTTACAATCTCTGTTAGGCATTTTGTGAATACACCTGTTGCGATTTGTTTTATGCGCTATGTGCGCGCTTGAGTCACAAATCTGCGCTTCTCCAGGTGCTAATCAGAGATCGAAACAGAATTGTAGTTTGAGTGCAACGCTAGCGGACGTCACGTGTTACAATGTCTGTTAAGCATTGTGTGAATTCACGCGTTGCTTGCAATTCATGTCAGACGCTATATGCGCTCTTGAATCACAATTCTGCGATTATCCCACGTACAAATCAGAGATCAGAATATAATTGTAGTTTGAGTGGAACGCTAGCGCACGTCACGTTTTACAATCTCTGTTAGGCATTTTGTGAATACACCTGCTGCGATTCGTGTTATGCGCTATGTGCGCGCTTGAGTCACAAATCTGCGCTTCTCCACGTGCTAATCAGAGATCGAAACAGAATTGCAGTTTGAGTGCAACGCTAGCGGACGTCACGTGTTACAATGTCTGTTAAGCATTGTGTGAATTCACGCGTTGCTTGCAATTCATGTCAGACGCTATATGCGCTCTTGAATCACAATTCTGCGCTTATCCCACGTACAAATCAGAGATCAGAATACAATTGTAGTTTGAGTGGAACGCTAGCGCACGTCACGTTTTACAATCTCTGTTAGGCATTTTGTGAATACACCTGTTGCGATTTGTGTTATGCGCTATGTGCGCGCTTGAGTCACAAATCTGCGCTTCTCCACGTGCTAATCAGAGATCGAAACAGAATTGTAGTTTGAGTGCAAAGCTAGCTGACGTCACGTGTTACAATGTCTGTTAAGCATTGTGTGAATTCACGCGTTGCTTGCAATTCATGTCAGACGCTATATGCGCTCTTGAATCACAATTCTGCGATTATCCCACGTAAAAATCAGAGATCAGAATACAATTGTAGTTTGAGTGGAACGCTAGCGCACGTCACGTTTTACAATCTCTGTTAGGCATTTTGTGAATACACCTGCTGCGATTTGTGTTATGCGCTATGTGCGCGCTTGAGTCACAAATCTGCGCTTCTCCACGTGCTAATCAGAGATCGATACAGAATTGTAGTTTGAGTGCAACGCTAGCGGACGTCACGTGTTACAATGTCTGTTAAGCATTGTGTGAATTCACGCGTTGCTTGCAATTCTTGTCAGACGCTATATGCGCTCTTGAATCACAATTCTGCGCTTATCCCACGTACAAATCAGAGATCAGAATACAATTGTAGTTTGAGTGGAACGCTAGCGCACGTCACGTTTTACAATCTCTGTTAGGCATTTTGTGAATACACCTGTTGCGATTTGTGTTATGCGCTATGTGTGCGCTTGAATCACAAATCTGCGCTTCTCCACGTGCTAATCAGAGATCGAAACAGAATTGTAGTTTGAGTGCAACTCTAGCGGACGTCACGTGTTACAATGTCTGTTAAGCATTGTGTGAATTCACGCGTTGCTTGCAATTCATGTCAGACGCTATATGCGCTCTTGAATCACAATCCTGCGCTTATCCCACGTACAAATCAGAGATCAGGATACAATTGTAGTTTGAGTGGAACGCTAGCGCACGTCACGTTTTACAATCTCTGTTAGGCATTTTGTGAATACACCTGTTGCGATTTGTGTTATGCGCTATGTGCGCGCTTGAATCACAAATCTGCGCTTCTCCACGTGCTAATCAGAGATCGAAACAGAATTGTAGTTTGAGTGCAACTCTAGCGGACGTCACGTGTTACAATGTCTGTTAAGCATTGTGTGAATTCACGCGTTGCTTGCAATTCATGTCAGACGCTATATGCGCTCTTGAATCACAATTCTGCGCTTATCCCACGTACATATGTGAGATCAGGATACAATTGTAGTTTGAGTGGAACGCTAGCGCACGTCACGTTTTACAATCTCTGTTAGGCATTTTGTGAATACACCTGTTGCGATTTGTGTTATGCGCTATGTGCGCGCTTGAGTCACAAATCTGCGCTTCTCCACGTGCTAATCAGAGATCGAAACAGAGTTGTAGTTTGAGTGCAACGCTAGCAGACGTCACGTGTTACAATGTCTGTTAAGCATTGTGTGAATTCACGCGTTGCTTGCAATTCATGTCAGACGCTATATGCGCTCTTGAATCACAATTCTACGCTTATCCCACGTACAAATCTGAGATCAGGATACAATAGTAGTTTGAGTGGAACGCTAGCGCACGTCACGTTTTACAATCTCTGTTAGGCATTTTGTGAATACACCTGTTGCGATTTGTGTTATGCGCTATGTGCGCGCTTGAGTCACAAATCTGCGCTTCTCCACGTGCTAATCAGAGATCGAAACAGAGTTGTAGTTTGAGTGCAACGCTAGCAGACGTCACGTGTTACAATGTCTGTTAAGCATTGTGTGAATTCACGCGTTGCTTGCAATTCATGTCAGACGCTATATGCGCTCTTGAATCACAATTCTACGCTTATCCCACGTACAAATCTGAGATCAGGATACAATAGTAGTTTGAGTGGAACGCTAGCGCACGTCACGTTTTACAATCTCTGTTAGGCATTTTGTGAATACACCTGTTGCGATTTGTGTTATGCGCTATGTGCGCGCTTGAATCTCAAATCTGCGCTTCTCCACGTGCTAATCAGAGATCGCAACAGAATTGTAGTTTGAGTGCAAAGCTAGCTGACGTCACGTGTTACAATGTCTGTTAAGCATTGTGTGAATTCACGCGTTGCTTTCAATTCATGTCAGACGCTGTATGCGCTCTTGAATCACAATTCTACGCTTATCCCACGTACAAATCTGAGATCAGGATACAATAGTAGTTTGAGTGGAACGCTAGCGCACGTCACGTTTTACAATCTCTGTTAGGCATTTTGTGAATACACCTGTTGCGATTTGTGTTATGCGCTATGTGCGCGCTTGAGTCACAAATCTGCGCTTCTCCACGTGCTAATCAGAGATCGAAACACAATTGTAGTTTGAGTGCAACGCTAGCGGACGTCACGTGTTACAATGTCTGTTAAGCATTGTGTGAATTCACGCGTTGCTTGCAATTCATGTCAGACGCTGTATGCGCTCTTGAATCACAATTCTGCGCTTATCCCACGTACATATCTGAGATCAGGATACAATTGTAGTTTGAGTGGAACGCTAGCGCACGTCACCTTTTACAATCTCTGTTAGGCATTTTGTGAATACACCTGTTGCGATTTGTGTTATGCGCTATGTGCGCGCTTGAATCACAAATCTGCGCTTCTCCACGTGCTAATCAGAGATCGAAACAGAATTGTAGTTTGAGTGCAACGCTAGCGGATGTCACGTGTCACAATGTCTGTTAAGCATTGTGTGAATTCACGCGTTGCTTGCAATTCATGTCAGACGCTGTATGCGCTCTTGAATCACAATTCTGCGCTTATCCCACGTACAAATCAGAGATCAGAATACAATTGTAGTTTGAGTGGAACGCTAGCGCACGTCACGTTTTACAATCTCTGTTAGGCATTTTCTGAATACACCTGTTGCGATTTGTGTTTTACGCTATGTGCGCGCTTGAGTCACAAATCTGCGCTTCTCCACGTGCTAATCAGAGATCGAAACAGAATTGTAGTTTGAGTGCAACGCTAGCGGACGTCACGTGTTACAATGTCTGTTAAGCATTGTGTGAATTCACGCGTTCCTTGCAATTCATGTCAGACGCTATATGCGCTCTTGAATCACAATTCTGCGCTTATCCCACGTACAAATCAGAGATCAGGATACAATTGTAGTTTGAGTGGAACGCTAGCGCACGTCACGTTTTACAATCTCTGTTAGGCATTTTGTGAATACACCTGTTGCGATTTGTGTTATGCGCTATGTGCGCGCTTGAGTCACAAATCTGCGCTTCTCCAGGTGCTAATCAGAGATCGAAACAGAATTGTAGTTTGAGTGCAACGCTAGCGGACGTCACGTGTTACAATGTCTGTTAAGCATTGTGTGAATTCACGCGTTCCTTGCAATTCATGTCAGATGCTATATGCGCTCTTGAATCACAATTCTGCGCTTATCCCACGTACAAATCAGAGATCAGGATACAATTGTAGTTTGAGTGGAACGCTAGCGCACGTCACGTTTTACAATCTCTGTTAGGCATTTTGTGAATACACCTGTTGCGATTTGTGTTATGCGCTATGTGCGCGCTTGAGTCACAAATCTGCGCTTCCCCAGGTGCTAATCAGAGATCGAAACAGAATTGTAGTTTGAGTGCAACGCTAGCGGACGTCACGTGTTACAATGTCTGTTAAGCATTGTGTGAATTCACGCGTTGCTTGCAATTCATGTCAGACGCTATATGCGCTCTTGAATCACAATTCTGCGCTTATCCCACGTACAAATTTGGGATCAGGATACAATTGTAGTTTGAGTGGAACGCTAGCGCACGTCACGTTTTACAATCTTTGTTAGGCATTTTGTGAATACACCTGTTGCGATTTGTGTTATGCGCTATGTGCGCGCTTGAATCACAAATCTGCGCTTCTCCACGTGCTAATCAGTGATCGCAACAGAAGTGTAGTTTGAGTGCAATGCTAGCGGACGTCACGTGTTACAATGTCTGTTAAGCATTGTGTGAATTCACGCGTTGCTTGCAATTTGTGTCAGACGCTGTATGCGCTCTTGAATCACAAATCTGCGCTTCTCCACGTGCTAATCAGAGATCGCAACCGAATTGTAGTTTGAGTGCAAAGCTAGCGGACGTCACGTGTTACAATGTCTGTTAAGCATTGTGTGAATTCACGCGTTGCTTGCAATTCATGTCAGACGCTGTATGCGCTCTTGAATCACAATTCTGCGCTTATCCCACGTACATATCTGAGATCAGGATACAATTGTAGTTTGAGTGGAACGCTAGCGCACGTCACCTTTTACAATCTCTGTTAGGCATTTTGTGAATACACCTGTTGCGATTTGTGTTATGCGCTATGTGTGCGCTTGAATCACAAATCTGCGCTTCTCCACGTGCTAATCAGAGATCGAAACAGAATTGTAGTTTGAGTGCAACTCTAGCGGACGTTACGTGTTACAATTTCTGTTAAGCATTGTGTGAATTCACGCGTTGCTTGCAATTCATGTCAGACGCTGTATGCGCTCTTGAATCACAATTCTGCGCTTATCCCACGTACAAATCAGAGATCAGGATACAATTGTAGTTTGAGTGGAACGCTAGCGCACGTCACGTTTTACAATCTCTGTTAGGCATTTTGTGAATACACCTGTTGCGATTTGTGTTATGCGCTATGTGCGCGCTTGAATCACAAATCTGCGCTTCTCCACGTGCTAATCAGTGATCGCAACAGAATTGTAGTTTGAGTGCAATGCTAGCGGACGTCACGTGTTACAATGTCTGTTAAGCATTGTGTGAATTCACGCGTTGCTTGCAATTTGTGTCAGACGCTGTATGCGCTCTTGAATCACAAATCTGCGCTTCTCCACGTGCTAATCAGAGATCGCAACAGAATTGTAGTTTGAGTGCAAAGCTAGCGGACGTCACGTGTTACAATGTCTGTTAAGCATTGTGTGAATTCACGCGTTGCTTGCAATTCATGTCAGACGCTGTATGCGCTCTTGAATCACAATTCTGCGCTTATCGCACGTACATATCTGAGATCAGGATACAATTGTAGTTTGAGTGGAACGCTAGCGCACGTCACCTTTTACAATCTCTGTTAGGCATTTTGTGAATACACCTGTTGCGATTTGTGTTATGCGCTATGTGTGCGCTTGAATCACAAATCTGCGCTTCTCCACGTGCTAATCAGAGATCGAAACAGAATTGTAGTTTGAGTGCAACTCTAGCGGACGTTACGTGTTACAATTTCTGTTAAGCATTGTGTGAATTCACGCGTTGCTTGCAATTCATGTCAGACGCTGTATGCGCTCTTGAATCACAATTCTGCGCTTATCCCACGTACAAATCAGAGATCAGGATACAATTGTAGTTTGAGTGGAACGCTAGCGCACGTCACGTTTTACAATCTCTGTTAGGCATTTTGTGAATACACCTGTTGCGATTTGTGTTATGCGCTATGTGCGCGCTTGAATCACAAATCTGCGCTTCTCCACGTGCTAATCAGAGATCGAAACAGAATTGTAGTTTGAGTGCAACTCTAGCGGAAGTCACGTGTTACAATGTCTGTTAAGCATTGTGTGAATTCATGCGTTGCTTGCAATTCATGTCAGACGCTATATGCGCTCTTGAATCACAATTCTGCGCTTATCCCACGTACAAACCAGAGATCAGAATACAATTGTAGTTTGAGTGGAACGCTAGCGCACGTCACGTTTTACAATCTCTGTTAGGCATTTTGTGAATACACCTGTTGCGATTTGTGTTATGCGCTATGTGCGCGCTTGAGTCACAAATCTGCGCTTCTCCACGTGCTAATCAGAGATCGAAACACAATTGTAGTTTGAGTGCAACGCTAGCGGACGTCACGTGTTACAATGTCTGTTAAGCATTGTGTGAATTCACGCGTTGCTTGCAATTCATGTCAGACGCTATATGCGCTCTTGAATCACAATTCTGCGCTTATCCCACGTACAAATCAGAGATCAGAATACAATTGTAGTTTGAGTGGAACGCTAGCGCACGTCACGTTTTACAATCTCTGTTAGGCATTTTGTGAATACACCTGTTGCGATTTGTGTTATGCGCTATGTGCGCGCTTGAGTCACAAATCTGCGCTTCTCCAGGTGCTAATCAGAGATCGAAACAGAATTGTAGTTTGAGTGCAACGCTAGCGGACGTCACGTGTTACAATGTCTGTTAAGCATTGTGTGAATTCACGCGTTGCTTGCAATTCATGTCAGACGCTATATGCGCTCTTGAATCACAATTCTGCGATTATCCCACGTACAAATCAGAGATCAGAATACAATTGTAGTTTGAGTGGAACGCTAGCGCACGTCACGTTTTACAATCTCTGTTAGGCATTTTGTGAATACACCTGCTGCGATTCGTGTTATGCGCTATGTGCGCGCTTGAGTCACAAATCTGCGCTTCTCCACGTGCTAATCAGAGATCGAAACAGAATTGCAGTTTGAGTGCAACGCTAGCGGACGTCACGTGTTACAATGTCTGTTAAGCATTGTGTGAATTCACGCGTTGCTTGCAATTCATGTCAGACGCTATATGCGCTCTTGAATCACAATTCTGCGCTTATCCCACGTACAAATCAGAGATCAGAATACAATTGTAGTTTGAGTGGAACGCTAGCGCACGTCACGTTTTACAATCTCTGTTAGGCATTTTGTGAATACACCTGTTGCGATTTGTGTTATGCGCTATGTGCGCGCTTGAGTCACAAATCTGCGCTTCTCCACGTGCTAATCAGAGATCGAAACAGAATTGTAGTTTGAGTGCAAAGCTAGCTGACGTCACGTGTTACAATGTCTGTTAAGCATTGTGTGAATTCACGCGTTGCTTGCAATTCATGTCAGACGCTATATGCGCTCTTGAATCACAATTCTGCGATTATCCCACGTAAAAATCAGAGATCAGAATACAATTGTAGTTTGAGTGGAACGCTAGCGCACGTCACGTTTTACAATCTCTGTTAGGCATTTTGTGAATACACCTGCTGCGATTTGTGTTATGCGCTATGTGCGCGCTTGAGTCACAAATCTGCGCTTCTCCACGTGCTAATCAGAGATCGATACAGAATTGTAGTTTGAGTGCAACGCTAGCGGACGTCACGTGTTACAATGTCTGTTAAGCATTGTGTGAATTCACGCGTTGCTTGCAATTCTTGTCAGACGCTATATGCGCTCTTGAATCACAATTCTGCGCTTATCCCACGTACAAATCAGAGATCAGAATACAATTGTAGTTTGAGTGGAACGCTAGCGCACGTCACGTTTTACAATCTCTGTTAGGCATTTTGTGAATACACCTGTTGCGATTTGTGTTATGCGCTATGTGTGCGCTTGAATCACAAATCTGCGCTTCTCCACGTGCTAATCAGAGATCGAAACAGAATTGTAGTTTGAGTGCAACTCTAGCGGACGTCACGTGTTACAATGTCTGTTAAGCATTGTGTGAATTCACGCGTTGCTTGCAATTCATGTCAGACGCTATATGCGCTCTTGAATCACAATCCTGCGCTTATCCCACGTACAAATCAGAGATCAGGATACAATTGTAGTTTGAGTGGAACGCTAGCGCACGTCACGTTTTACAATCTCTGTTAGGCATTTTGTGAATACACCTGTTGCGATTTGTGTTATGCGCTATGTGCGCGCTTGAATCACAAATCTGCGCTTCTCCACGTGCTAATCAGAGATCGAAACAGAATTGTAGTTTGAGTGCAACTCTAGCGGACGTCACGTGTTACAATGTCTGTTAAGCATTGTGTGAATTCACGCGTTGCTTGCAATTCATGTCAGACGCTATATGCGCTCTTGAATCACAATTCTGCGCTTATCCCACGTACATATGTGAGATCAGGATACAATTGTAGTTTGAGTGGAACGCTAGCGCACGTCACCTTTTACAATCTCTGTTAGGCATTTTGTGAATACACCTGTTGCGATTTGTGTTATGCGCTATGTGCGCGCTTGAATCACAAATCTGCGCTTCTCCACGTGCTAATCAGAGATCGAAACAGAATTGTAGTTTGAGTGCAACGCTAGCAGACGTCACGTGTTACAATGTCTGTTAAGCATTGTGTGAATTCACGCGTTGCTTGCAATTCATGTCAGACGCTATATGCGCTCTTGAATCACAATTCTACGCTTATCCCACGTACAAATCTGAGATCAGGATACAATAGTAGTTTGAGTGGAACGCTAGCGCACGTCACGTTTTACAATCTCTGTTAGGCATTTTGTGAATACACCTGTTGCGATTTGTGTTATGCGCTATGTGCGCGCTTGAGTCACAAATCTGCGCTTCTCCACGTGCTAATCAGAGATCGAAACAGAGTTGTAGTTTGAGTGCAACGCTAGCAGACGTCACGTGTTACAATGTCTGTTAAGCATTGTGTGAATTCACGCGTTGCTTGCAATTCATGTCAGACGCTATATGCGCTCTTGAATCACAATTCTACGCTTATCCCACGTACAAATCTGAGATCAGGATACAATAGTAGTTTGAGTGGAACGCTAGCGCACGTCACGTTTTACAATCTCTGTTAGGCATTTTGTGAATACACCTGTTGCGATTTGTGTTATGCGCTATGTGCGCGCTTGAATCTCAAATCTGCGCTTCTCCACGTGCTAATCAGAGATCGCAACAGAATTGTAGTTTGAGTGCAAAGCTAGCTGACGTCACGTGTTACAATGTCTATTAAGCATTGTGTGAATTCACGCGTTGCTTTCAATTCATGTCAGACGCTGTATGCGCTCTTGAATCACAATTCTACGCTTATCCCACGTACAAATCTGAGATCAGGATACAATAGTAGTTTGAGTGGAACGCTAGCGCACGTCACGTTTTACAATCTCTGTTAGGCATTTTGTGAATACACCTGTTGCGATTTGTGTTATGCGCTATGTGCGCGCTTGAGTCACAAATCTGCGCTTCTCCACGTGCTAATCAGAGATCGAAACACAATTGTAGTTTGAGTGCAACGCTAGCGGACGTCACGTGTTACAATGTCTGTTAAGCATTGTGTGAATTCACGCGTTGCTTGCAATTCATGTCAGACGCTGTATGCGCTCTTGAATCACAATTCTGCGCTTATCCCACGTACATATCTGAGATCAGGATACAATTGTAGTTTGAGTGGAACGCTAGCGCACGTCACCTTTTACAATCTCTGTTAGGCATTTTGTGAATACACCTGTTGCGATTTGTGTTATGCGCTATGTGCGCGCTTGAATCACAAATCTGCGCTTCTCCACGTGCTAATCAGAGATCGAAACAGAATTGTAGTTTGAGTGCAACGCTAGCGGACGTCACGTGTCACAATGTCTGTTAAGCATTGTGGTAATTCACGCGTTGCTTGCAATTCATGTCAGACGCTGTATGCGCTCTTGAATCACAATTCTGCGCTTATCCCACGTACAAATCAGAGATCAGAATACAATTGTAGTTTGAGTGGAACGCTAGCGCACGTCACGTTTTACAATCTCTGTTAGGCATTTTCTGAATACACCTGTTGCGATTTGTGTTTTACGCTATGTGCGCGCTTGAGTCACAAATCTGCGCTTCTCCACGTGCTAATCAGAGATCGAAACAGAATTGTAGTTTGAGTGCAACGCTAGCGGACGTCACGTGTTACAATGTCTGTTAAGCATTGTGTGAATTCACGCGTTCCTTGCAATTCATGTCAGACGCTATATGCGCTCTTGAATCACAATTCTGCGCTTATCCCACGTACAAATCAGAGATCAGGATACAATTGTAGTTTGAGTGGAACGCTAGCGCACGTCACGTTTTACAATCTCTGTTAGGCATTTTGTGAATACACCTGTTGCGATTTGTGTTATGCGCTATGTGCGCGCTTGAGTCACAAATCTGCGCTTCTCCAGGTGCTAATCAGAGATCGAAACAGAATTGTAGTTTGAGTGCAACGCTAGCGGACGTCACGTGTTACAATGTCTGTTAAGCATTGTGTGAATTCACGCGTTGCTTGCAATTCATGTCAGACGCTATATGCGCTCTTGAATCACAATTCTGCGCTTATCCCACGTACAAATCAGAGATCAGGATACAATTGTAGTTTGAGTTGAACGCTAGCGCACGTCACGTTTTACAATCTCTGTTAGGCATTTTGTGAATACACCTGTTGCGATTTGTGTTATGCGCTATGTGTGCGCTTGAGTCACAAATCTGCGCTTCTCCACGTGCTAATCAGAGATCGAAACAGAATTGTAGTTTGAGTGCAACTCTAGCGGACGTTACGTGTTACAATGTCTGTTAAGCATTGTGTGAATTCACGCGTTGCTTGCAATTCATGTCAGACGCTATATGCGCTCTTGAATCACAATTCTGCGCTTATCCCACGTACAAATCAGAGATCAGGATACAATTGTGGTTTGAGTAGAACGCTAGCGCACGTCACGTTTTACAATCTCTGTTAGGCATTTTGTGAATACACCTGTTGCGATTTGTGTTATGCGCTATGTGCGCGCTTGAGTCACAAATCTGCGCTTCTCCACGTGCTAATCAGAGATCGAAACAGAATTGTAGTTTGAGTGCAACGCTAGCGGACGTCACGTGTTTCAATGTCTGTTAAGCATTGTGTGAATTCACGCGTTGCTTGCAATTCATGTCAGACGCTATATGCGCTCTTGAATCACAATTCTGCGCTTATCCCACGTACAAATCTGAGATCAGGATACAATAGTAGTTTGAGTGGAACGCTAGCGCACGTCACGTTTTACAATCTCTGTTAGGCATTTTGTGAATACACCTGTTGCGATTTGTGTTATGCGCTATGTGCGCGCTTGAGTCACAAATCTGCGCTTCTCCACGTGCTAATCAGAGATCGAAACAGAATTGTAGTTTGAGTGCAAAGCTAGCTGACGTCACGTGTTACAATGTCTGTTAAGCATTGTGTGAATTCACGCGTTGCTTGCAATTCATGTCAGACGCTATATGCGCTCTTGAATCACAATTCTGCGATTATCCCACGTAAAAATCAGAGATCAGAATACAATTGTAGTTTGAGTGGAACGCTAGCGCACGTCACGTTTTACAATCTCTGTTAGGCATTTTGTGAATACACCTGTTGCGATTTGTGTTATGCGCTATGTGCGCGCTTGAGTCACAAATCTGCGCTTCTCCACGTGCTAATCAGAGATCGAAACAGAATTGTAGTTTGAGTGCTACGCTAGCGGACGTCACGTGTTACAATGTCTGTTAAGCATTGTGTGAATTCACGCGTTGCTTGCAATTCATGTCAGACGCTATATGCGCTCTTGAATCACAATTCTACGCTTATCCCACGTACAAATCTGAGATCAGGATACAATAGTAGTTTGAGTGGAACGCTAGCGCACGTCACGTTTTACAATCTCTGTTAGGCGTTGTGTGAATACACCTGTTGCGATTTGTGTTATGCGCTATGTGCGCGCTTGAATCACAAATCTGCGCTTCTCCACGTGCTAATCAGAGATCGGAACAGAATAGTAGTTTGTGTGCAACGCTAGCGGACGTCACGTGTTACAATGTCTGTTAAGCATTGTGTGAATTCACGCGTTGCTTGCAATTCATGTCAGACCCTATATGCGCTCTTGAATCACAATTCTATGCTTATCCCACGTACAAATCTGAGATCAGGATACAATAGTAGTTTGAGTGGAACGCTAGCGCACGTCACGTTTTACAATCTCTGTTAGGCATTTTGTGAATACACCTGTTGCGATTTGTGTTATGCGCTATGTGTGCGCTTGAGTCACAAACCTGCGCTTCTCCACGTGCTAATCAGAGATCGAAACAGAATTGTAGTTTGAGTGCAACTCTAGCGGACGTTACGTGTTACAATGTCTGTTAAGCATTGTGTGAATTCACGCGTTGCTTGCAATTCATGTCAGACGCTATATGCGCTCTTGAATCACAATTCTGCGCTTATCCCACGTACAAATCAGAGATCAGGATACAATTGTAGTTTGAGTAGAACGCTAGCGCACGTCACGTTTTACAATCTCTGTTAGGCATTTTGTGAATACACCTGTTGCGATTTGTGTTATGCGCTATGTGCGCGCTTGAGTCACAAATCTGCGCTTCTCCACGTGCTAATCAGAGATCGAAACAGAATTGTAGTTTGAGTGCAACGCTAGCGGACGTCACGTGTTACAATGTCTGTTAAGCATTGTGTGAATTCACGCGTTGCTTGCAATTCATGTCAGACGCTATATGCGCTCTTGAATCACAATTCTGCGCTTATCCCACGTACAAATCTGAGATCAGGATACAATAGTAGTTTGAGTGGAACGCTAGCGCACGTCACGTTTTACAATCTCTGTTAGGCATTTTGTGAATACACCTGTTGCGATTTGTGTTATGCGCTATGTGCGCGCTTGAGTCACAAATCTGCGCTTCTCCACGTGCTAATCAGAGATCGAAACAGAATTGTAGTTTGAGTGCAAAGCTAGCTGACGTCACGTGTTACAATGTCTGTTAAGCATTGTGTGAATTCACGCGTTGCTTGCAATTCATGTCAGACGCTATATGCGCTCTTGAATCACAATTCTGCGATTATCCCACGTAAAAATCAGAGATCAGAATACAATTGTAGTTTGAGTGGAACGCTAGCGCACGTCACGTTTTACAATCTCTGTTAGGCATTTTGTGAATACACCTGTTGCGATTTGTGTTATGCGCTATGTGCGCGCTTGAGTCACAAATCTGCGCTTCTCCACGTGCTAATCAGAGATCGAAACAGAATTGTAGTTTGAGTGCTACGCTAGCGGACGTCACGTGTTACAATGTCTGTTAAGCATTGTGTGAATTCACGCGTTGCTTGCAATTCATGTCAGACGCTATATGCGCTCTTGAATCACAATTCTACGCTTATCCCACGTACAAATCTGAGATCAGGATACAATAGTAGTTTGAGTGGAACGCTAGCGCACGTCACGTTTTACAATCTCTGTTAGGCGTTGTGTGAATACACCTGTTGCGATTTGTGTTATGCGCTATGTGCGCGCTTGAATCACAAATCTGCGCTTCTCCACGTGCTAATCAGAGATCGGAACAGAATAGTAGTTTGAGTGCAACGCTAGCGGACGTCACGTGTTACAATGTCTGTTAAGCATTGTGTGAATTCACGCGTTGCTTGCAATTCATGTCAGACCCTATATGCGCTCTTGAATCACAATTCTACGCTTATCCCACGTACAAATCTGAGATCAGGATACAATAGTAGTTTGAGTGGAACGCTAGCGCACGTCACGTTTTACAATCTCTGTTAGGCGTTGTGTGAATACACCTGTTGCGATTTGTGTTATGCGCTATGTGCGCGCTTGAATCACAAATCTGCGCTTCTCCACGTGCTAATCAGAGATCGAAACACAATTGTAGTTTGAGTGCAGCGCTAGCGGACGTCACGTGTTACAATGTCTGTTAAGCATTGTGTGAATTCACGCGTTGCTTGCAATTCATGTCAGACGCTATATGCGCTCTTGAATCACAATTCTACGCTTATCCCACGTACAAATCTGAGATCAGGATACAATAGTAGTTTGAGTGGAACGCTAGCGCACGTCACGTTTTACAATCTCTGTTAGGCGTTGTGTGAATACACCTGTTGCGATTTGTGTTATGCGCTATGTGCGCGCTTGAATCACAAATCTGCGCTTCTCCACGTGCTAATCAGAGATCGAAACAGAATTGTAGTTTGAGTGCAACGCTAGCGGACGTCACGTGTCACAATGTCTGTTAAGCATTGTGTGAATTCACGCGTTGCTTGCAATTCATGTCAGACGCTGTATGCGCTCTTGAATCACAATTCTGCGCTTATCCCACGTACAAATCAGAGATCAGAATACAATTGTAGTTTGAGTGGAACGCTAGCGCACGTCACGTTTTACAATCTCTGTTAGGCATTTTGTGAATACACCTGTTGCGATTTGTGTTATGCGCTATGTGCGCGCTTGAGTCACAAATCTGCGCTTCTCCACGTGCTAATCAGAGATCGAAACAGAATTGTAGTTTGAGTGCTACGCTAGCGGACGTCACGTGTTACAATGTCTGTTAAGCATTGTGTGAATTCACGCGTTGCTTGCAATTCATGTCAGACGCTATATGCGCTCTTGAATCACAATTCTACGCTTACCCACGTACAAATCTGAGATCAGGATACAATAGTAGTTTGAGTGGAACGCTAGCGCACGTCACGTTTTACAATCTCTGTTAGGCGTTGTGTGAATACACCTGTTGCGATTTGTGTTATGCGCTATGTGCGCGCTTGAGTCACAAATCTGCGCTTCTCCAGGTGCTAATCAGAGATCGAAACAGAATTGTAGTTTGAGTGCAACGCTAGCGGACGTCACGTGTTACAATGTCTGTTAAGCATTGTGTGAATTCACGCGTTGCTTGCAATTCATGTCAGACGCTATATGCGCTCTTGAATCACAATTCTGCGCTTATCCCACGTACAAATCAGAGATCAGGATACAATTGTAGTTTGAGTTGAACGCTAGCGCACGTCACGTTTTACAATCTCTGTTAGGCATTTTGTGAATACACCTGTTGCGATTTGTGTTATGCGCTATGTGTGCGCTTGAGTCACAAATCTGCGCTTCTCCACGTGCTAATCAGAGATCGAAACAGAATTGTAGTTTGAGTGCAACTCTAGCGGACGTTACGTGTTACAATGTCTGTTAAGCATTGTGTGAATTCACGCGTTGCTTGCAATTCATGTCAGACGCTATATGCGCTCTTGAATCACAATTCTGCGCTTATCCCACGTACAAATCAGAGATCAGGATACAATTGTGGTTTGAGTAGAACGCTAGCGCACGTCACGTTTTACAATCTCTGTTAGGCATTTTGTGAATACACCTGTTGCGATTTGTGTTATGCGCTATGTGCGCGCTTGAGTCACAAATCTGCGCTTCTCCACGTGCTAATCAGAGATCGAAACAGAATTGTAGTTTGAGTGCAACGCCAGCGGACGTCACGTGTTTCAATGTCTGTTAAGCATTGTGTGAATTCACGCGTTGCTTGCAATTCATGTCAGACGCTATATGCGCTCTTGAATCACAATTCTGCGCTTATCCCACGTACAAATCTGAGATCAGGATACAATAGTAGTTTGAGTGGAACGCTAGCGCACGTCACGTTTTACAATCTCTGTTAGGCATTTTGTGAATACACCTGTTGCGATTTGTGTTATGCGCTATGTGCGCGCTTGAGTCACAAATCTGCGCTTCTCCACGTGCTAATCAGAGATCGAAACAGAATTGTAGTTTGAGTGCAAAGCTAGCTGACGTCACGTGTTACAATGTCTGTTAAGCATTGTGTGAATTCACGCGTTGCTTGCAATTCATGTCAGACGCTATATGCGCTCTTGAATCACAATTCTGCGATTATCCCACGTAAAAATCAGAGATCAGAATACAATTGTAGTTTGAGTGGAACGCTAGCGCACGTCACGTTTTACAATCTCTGTTAGGCATTTTGTGAATACACCTGTTGCGATTTGTGTTATGCGCTATGTGCGCGCTTGAGTCACAAATCTGCGCTTCTCCACGTGCTAATCAGAGATCGAAACAGAATTGTAGTTTGAGTGCTACGCTAGCGGACGTCACGTGTTACAATGTCTGTTAAGCATTGTGTGAATTCACGCGTTGCTTGCAATTCATGTCAGACGCTATATGCGCTCTTGAATCACAATTCTACGCTTATCCCACGTACAAATCTGAGATCAGGATACAATAGTAGTTTGAGTGGAACGCTAGCGCACGTCACGTTTTACAATCTCTGTTAGGCGTTGTGTGAATACACCTGTTGCGATTTGTGTTATGCGCTATGTGCGCGCTTGAATCACAAATCTGCGCTTCTCCACGTGCTAATCAGAGATCGGAACAGAATAGTAGTTTGTGTGCAACGCTAGCGGACGTCACGTGTTACAATGTCTGTTAAGCATTGTGTGAATTCACGCGTTGCTTGCAATTCATGTCAGACCCTATATGCGCTCTTGAATCACAATTCTACGCTTATCCCACGTACAAATCTGAGATCAGGATACAATAGTAGTTTGAGTGGAACGCTAGCGCACGTCACGTTTTACAATCTCTGTTAGGCATTTTGTGAATACACCTGTTGCGATTTGTGTTATGCGCTATGTGTGCGCTTGAGTCACAAATCTGCGCTTCTCCACGTGCTAATCAGAGATCGAAACAGAATTGTAGTTTGAGTGCAACTCTAGCGGACGTTACGTGTTACAATGTCTGTTAAGCATTGTGTGAATTCACGCGTTGCTTGCAATTCATGTCAGACGCTATATGCGCTCTTGAATCACAATTCTGCGCTTATCCCACGTACAAATCAGAGATCAGGATACAATTGTAGTTTGAGTAGAACGCTAGCGCACGTCACGTTTTACAATCTCTGTTAGGCATTTTGTGAATACACCTGTTGCGATTTGTGTTATGCGCTATGTGCGCGCTTGAGTCACAAATCTGCGCTTCTCCACGTGCTAATCAGAGATCGAAACAGAATTGTAGTTTGAGTGCAACGCTAGCGGACGTCACGTGTTACAATGTCTGTTAAGCATTGTGTGAATTCACGCGTTGCTTGCAATTCATGTCAGACGCTATATGCGCTCTTGAATCACAATTCTGCGCTTATCCCACGTACAAATCTGAGATCAGGATACAATAGTAGTTTGAGTGGAACGCTAGCGCACGTCACGTTTTACAATCTCTGTTAGGCATTTTGTGAATACACCTGTTGCGATTTGTGTTATGCGCTATGTGCGCGCTTGAGTCACAAATCTGCGCTTCTCCACGTGCTAATCAGAGATCGAAACAGAATTGTAGTTTGAGTGCAAAGCTAGCTGACGTCACGTGTTACAATGTCTGTTAAGCATTGTGTGAATTCACGCGTTGCTTGCAATTCATGTCAGACGCTATATGCGCTCTTGAATCACAATTCTGCGATTATCCCACGTAAAAATCAGAGATCAGAATACAATTGTAGTTTGAGTGGAACGCTAGCGCACGTCACGTTTTACAATCTCTGTTAGGCATTTTGTGAATACACCTGTTGCGATTTGTGTTATGCGCTATGTGCGCGCTTGAGTCACAAATCTGCGCTTCTCCACGTGCTAATCAGAGATCGAAACAGAATTGTAGTTTGAGTGCTACGCTAGCGGACGTCACGTGTTACAATGTCTGTTAAGCATTGTGTGAATTCACGCGTTGCTTGCAATTCATGTCAGACGCTATATGCGCTCTTGAATCACAATTCTACGCTTATCCCACGTACAAATCTGAGATCAGGATACAATAGTAGTTTGAGTGGAACGCTAGCGCACGTCACGTTTTACAATCTCTGTTAGGCGTTGTGTGAATACACCTGTTGCGATTTGTGTTATGCGCTATGTGCGCGCTTGAATCACAAATCTGCGCTTCTCCACGTGCTAATCAGAGATCGGAACAGAATAGTAGTTTGAGTGCAACGCTAGCGGACGTCACGTGTTACAATGTCTGTTAAGCATTGTGTGAATTCACGCGTTGCTTGCAATTCATGTCAGACCCTATATGCGCTCTTGAATCACAATTCTACGCTTATCCCACGTACAAATCTGAGATCAGGATACAATAGTAGTTTGAGTGGAACGCTAGCGCACGTCACGTTTTACAATCTCTGTTAGGCGTTGTGTGAATACACCTGTTGCGATTTGTGTTATGCGCTATGTGCGCGCTTGAATCACAAATCTGCGCTTCTCCACGTGCTAATCAGAGATCGAAACACAATTGTAGTTTGAGTGCAGCGCTAGCGGACGTCACGTGTTACAATGTCTGTTAAGCATTGTGTGAATTCACGCGTTGCTTGCAATTCATGTCAGACGCTATATGCGCTCTTGAATCACAATTCTACGCTTATCCCACGTACAAATCTGAGATCAGGATACAATAGTAGTTTGAGTGGAACGCTAGCGCACGTCACGTTTTACAATCTCTGTTAGGCGTTGTGTGAATACACCTGTTGCGATTTGTGTTATGCGCTATGTGCGCGCTTGAATCACAAATCTGCGCTTCTCCACGTGCTAATCAGAGATCGAAACAGAATTGTAGTTTGAGTGCAACGCTAGCGGACGTCACGTGTCACAATGTCTGTTAAGCATTGTGTGAATTCACGCGTTGCTTGCAATTCATGTCAGACGCTGTATGCGCTCTTGAATCACAATTCTGCGCTTATCCCACGTACAAATCAGAGATCAGAATACAATTGTAGTTTGAGTGGAACGCTAGCGCACGTCACGTTTTACAATCTCTGTTAGGCATTTTCTGAATACACCTGTTGCGATTTGTGTTTCACGCTATGTGCGCGCTTGAGTCACAAATCTGCGCTTCTCCACGTGCTAATCAGAGATCGAAACAGAATTGTAGTTTGAGTGCAACGCTAGCGGACGTCACGTGTTACAATGTCTGTTAAGCATTGTGTGAATTCACGCGTTGCTTGCAATTCATGTCAGACGCTATATGCGCTCTTGAATCACAATTCTGCGCTTATCCCACGTACAAATCAGAGATCAGGATACAATTGTAGTTTGAGTGGAACGCTAGCGCACGTCACGTTTTACAATCTCTGTTAGGCATTTTGTGAATACACCTGTTGCGATTTGTGTTATGCGCTATGTGCGCGCTTGAGTCACAAATCTGCGCTTCTCCAGGTGCTAATCAGAGATCGAAACAGAATTGTAGTTTGAGTGCAACGCTAGCGGACGTCACGTGTTACAATGTCTGTTAAGCATTGTGTGAATTCACGCGTTGCTTGCAATTCATGTCAGACGCTATATGCGCTCTTGAATCACAATTCTGCGCTTATCCCACGTACAAATCAGAGATCAGGATACAATTGTAGTTTGAGTGGAACGCTAGCGCACGTCACGTTTTACAATCTCTGTTAGGCATTTTGTGAATACACCTGTTGCGATTTGTGTTATGCGCTATGTGTGCGCTTGAGTCACAAATCTGCGCTTCTCCACGTGCTAATCAGAGATCGAAACAGAATTGTAGTTTGAGTGCAACTCTAGCGGACGTTACGTGTTACAATGTCTGTTAAGCATTGTGTGAATTCACGCGTTGCTTGCAATTCATGTCAGACGCTATATGCGCTCTTGAATCACAATTCTGCGCTTATCCCACGTACAAATCAGAGATCAGGATACAATTGTAGTTTGAGTAGAACGCTAGCGCACGTCACGTTTTACAATCTCTGTTAGGCATTTTGTGAATACACCTGTTGCGATTTGTGTTATGCGCTATGTGCGCGCTTGAGTCACAAATCTGCGCTTCTCCACGTGCTAATCAGAGATCGAAACAGAATTGTAGTTTGCGTGCAACGCTAGCGGACGTCACGTGTTACAATGTCTGTTAAGCATTGTGTGAATTCACGCGTTGCTTGCAATTCATGTCAGACGCTATATGCGCTCTTGAATCACAATTCTGCGCTTATCCCACGTACAAATCTGAGATCAGGATACAATAGTAGTTTGAGTGGAACGCTAGCGCACGTCACGTTTTACAATCTCTGTTAGGCATTTTGTGAATACACCTGTTGCGATTTGTGTTATGCGCTATGTGCGCGCTTGAGTCACAAATCTGCGCTTCTCCACGTGCTAATCAGAGATCGAAACAGAATTGTAGTTTGAGTGCTACGCTAGCGGACGTCACGTGTTACAATGTCTGTTAAGCATTGTGTGAATTCACGCGTTGCTTGCAATTCATGTCAGACGCTATATGCGCTCTTGAATCACAATTCTACGCTTATCCCACGTACAAATCTGAGATCAGGATACAATAGTAGTTTGAGTGGAACGCTAGCGCACGTCACGTTTTACAATCTCTGTTAGGCGTTGTGTGAATACACCTGTTGCGATTTGTGTTATGCGCTATGTGCGCGCTTGAGTCACAAATCTGCGCTTCTCCACGTGCTAATCAGAGATCGAAACAGAATTGTAGTTTGAGTGCAAAGCTAGCTGACGTCACGTGTTACAATGTCTGTTAAGCATTGTGTGAATTCACGCGTTGCTTGCAATTCATGTCAGACCCTATATGCGCTCTTGAATCACAATTCTGCGATTATCCCACGTAAAAATCAGAGATCAGAATACAATTGTAGTTTGAGTGGAACGCTAGCGCACGTCACGTTTTACAATCTCTGTTAGGCATTTTGTGAATACACCTGTTGCGATTTGTGTTATGCGCTATGTGCGCGCTTGAGTCACAAATCTGCGCTTCTCCACGTGCTAATCAGAGATCGAAACAGAATTGTAGTTTGAGTGCTACGCTAGCGGACGTCACGTGTTACAATGTCTGTTAAGCATTGTGTGAATTCACGCGTTGCTTGCAATTCATGTCAGACGCTATATGCGCTCTTGAATCACAATTCTGCGATTATCCCACGTAAAAATCAGAGATCAGAATACAATTGTAGTTTGAGTGGAACGCTAGCGCACGTCACGTTTTACAATCTCTGTTAGGCATTTTGTGAATACACCTGTTGCGATTTGTGTTATGCGCTATGTGCGCGCTTGAGTCACAAATCTGCGCTTCTCCACGTGCTAATCAGAGATCGAAACAGAATAGTAGTTTGAGTGCAACGCTAGCGGACGTCACGTGTTACAATGTCTGTTAAGCATTGTGTGAATTCACGCGTTGCTTGCAATTCATGTCAGACCCTATATGCGCTCTTGAATCACAATTCTACGCTTATCCCACGTACAAATCTGAGATCAGGATACAATAGTAGTTTGAGTGGAACGCTAGCGCACGTCACGTTTTACAATCTCTGTTAGGCATTTTGTGAATACACCTGTTGCGATTTGTGTTATGCGCTATGTGCGCGCTTGAGTCACAAATCTGCGCTTCTCCACGTGCTAATCAGAGATCGAAACAGAATAGTAGTTTGAGTGCAACGCTAGCGGACGTCACGTGTTACAATGTCTGTTAAGCATTGTGTGAATTCACGCGTTGCTTGCAATTCATGTCAGACCCTATATGCGCTCTTGAATCACAATTCTACGCTTATCCCACGTACAAATCTGAGATCAGGATACAATAGTAGTTTGAGTGGAACGCTAGCGCACGTCACGTTTTACAATCTCTGTTAGGCGTTGTGTGAATACACCTGTTGCGATTTGTGTTATGCGCTATGTGCGCGCTTGAATCACAAATCTGCGCTTCTCCACGTGCTAATCAGAGATCGGAACAGAATAGTTGTTTGAGTGCAACGCTAGCGGACGTCACGTGTTACAATGTCTGTTAAGCATTGTGTGAATTCACGCGTTGCTTGCAATTCATGTCAGACCCTATATGCGCTCTTGAATCACAATTCTACGCTTATCCCACGTACAAATCTGAGATCAGGATACAATAGTAGTTTGAGTGGAACGCTAGCGCACGTCACGTTTTACAATCTCTGTTAGGCATTTTGTGAATACACCTGTTGCGATTTGTGTTATGCGCTGTGTGCGCGCTTGAGTCACAAATCTGCGCTTCTCCACGTGCTAATCAGAGATCGAAACAGAATAGTAGTTTGAGTGCAACGCTAGCGGACGTCACGTGTTACAATGTCTGTTAAGAATTGTGTGAATTCACGCGTTGCTTGCAATTCATGTCAGACCCTATATGCGCTCTTGAATCACAATTCTACGCTTATCCCACGTACAAATCTGAGATCAGGATACAATAGTAGTTTGAGTGGAACGCTAGCGCACGTCACGTTTTACAATCTCTGTTAGGCATTTTGTGAATACACCTGTTGCGATTTGTGTTATGCGCTATGTGCGCGCTTGAGTCACAAATCTGCGCTTCTCCACGTGCTAATCAGAGATCGAAACAGAATTGTAGTTTGAGTGCAAAGCTAGCTGACGTCACGTGTTACAATGTCTGTTAAGCATTGTGTGAATTCACGCGTTGCTTGCAATTCATGTCAGACGCTATATGCGCTCTTGAATCACAATTCTGCGATTATCCCACGTAAAAATCAGAGATCAGAATACAATTGTAGTTTGAGTGGAACGCTAGCGCACGTCACGTTTTACAATCTCTGTTAGGCATTTTGTGAATACACCTGTTGCGATTTGTGTTATGCGCTATGTGCGCGCTTGAGTCACAAATCTGCGCTTCTCCACGTGCTAATCAGAGATCGAAACAGAATTGTAGTTTGAGTGCTACGCTAGCGGACGTCACGTGTTACAATGTCTGTTAAGCATTGTGTGAATTCACGCGTTGCTTGCAATTCATGTCAGACGCTATATGCGCTCTTGAATCACAATTCTGCGATTATCCCACGTAAAAATCAGAGATCAGAATACAATTGTAGTTTGAGTGGAACGCTAGCGCACGTCACGTTTTACAATCTCTGTTAGGCATTTTGTGAATACACCTGTTGCGATTTGTGTTATGCGCTATGTGCGCGCTTGAGTCACAAATCTGCGCTTCTCCACGTGCTAATCAGAGATCGAAACAGAATTGTAGTTTGAGTGCTACGCTAGCGGACGTCACGTGTTACAATGTCTGTTAAGCATTGTGTGAATTCACGCGTTGCTTGCAATTCATGTCAGACGCTATATGCGCTCTTGAATCACAATTCTGCGATTATCCCACGTAAAAATCAGAGATCAGAATACAATTGTAGTTTGAGTGGAACGCTAGCGCACGTCACGTTTTACAATCTCTGTTAGGCGTGTGAATACACCTGTTGCGATTTGTGTTATGCGCTATGTGCGCGCTTGAATCACAAATCTGCGCTTCTCCACGTGCTAATCAGAGATCGAAACAGAATTGTAGTTTGAGTGCAAAGCTAGCTGACGTCACGTGTTACAATGTCTGTTAAGCATTGTGTGAATTCACGCGTTGCTTGCAATTCATGTCAGACGCTATATGCGCTCTTGAATCACAATTCTGCGATTATCCCACGTAAAAATCAGAGATCAGAATACAATTGTACTTTGAGTGGAACGCTAGCGCACGTCACGTTTTACAATCTCTGTTAGGCGTTGTGTGAATACACCTGTTGCGATTTGTGTTATGCGCTATGTGCGCGCTTGAATCACAAATCTGCGCTTCTCCACGTGCTAATCAGAGATCGGAACAGAATAGTTGTTTGAGTGCAACGCTAGCGGACGTCACGTGTTACAATGTCTGTTAAGCATTGTGTGAATTCACGCGTTGCTTGCAATTCATGTCAGACCCTATATGCGCTCTTGAATCACAATTCTGCGCTTATCCCACGTACAAATCTGAGATCAAGATACAATTGTAGTTTGAGTGGAACGCTAGCGCACGTCACGTTTTACAATCTCTGTTAGGCATTTTGTGAATACACCTGTTGTGATTTGTGTTATGCGCTATGTGCGCGCTTGAGTCACAAATCTGCGCTTCTCCACGTGCTAATCAGAGATCGAAACACAATTGTAGTTTGAGTGCAACGCTAGCGGACGTCACGTGTTACAATGTCTGTTAAGCATTGTGTGAATTCACGCGTTGCTTGCAATTCATGTCAGACGCTATATGCGCTCTTGAATCACAATTCTGCGCTTATCCCACGTACAAATCAGAGATCAGGATACAATTGTAGTTTGAGTGGAACGCTAGCGCACATCACGTTTTACAATCTCTGTTAGGCATTTTGTGAATACACCTGTTGCGATTTGTGTTATGCGCTATGTGCGCGCTTGAGTCACAAATCTGCGCTTCTCCACGTGCTAATCATAGATCGAAACACAATTGTAGTTTGAGTGCAACGCTAGCGCACGTCACGTGTTACAATGTCTGTTAAGCATTGTGTGAATTCACGCGTTGCTTGCACTTCCTGTCAGACGCTATATGCGCTCTTGAATCCCAATTCTGCGCTTATCGAACGTACAAATCAGAGATGAGGATACAATTGTAGTTTGAGTGGAACGCTAGCGCACATCATGTTTTACAATCTCTGTTAGGCATTTTGTGAATACACCTGTTGCGATTTGTGTTATGCGCTATGTGCGCACTTGAGTCACAAATCTGCGCTTCTCCACGTGCTAATCATAGATCGAAACACAATTGTAGTTTGAGTGCAACGCTAGCGCACGTCACGTGTTACAATGTCTGTTAAGCATTGTGTGAATTCACGCGTTGCTTGCACTTCCTGTCAGACGCTATATGCGCTCTTGAATCCCAATTCTGCGCTTATCGAACGTACAAATCAGAGATGAGGATACAATTGTAGTTTGAGTGGAACGCTAGCGCACGTCACGTTTTACAATCTCTGTTAGGCGTTGTGTGAATACACCTGTTGCGATTTGTGTTATGCGCTATGTGCGCGCTTGAGTCACAAATCTGCGCTTCTCCACGTGCTAATCAGAGATCGAAACAGAATTGTAGTTTGAGTGCAACGCTAGCGGACGTCACGTGTTACAATGTCTGTTAAGCATTGTGTGAATTCACGCGTTGCTTGCAATTCATGTCAGACGCTATATGCGCTCTTGAATCACAATTCTACGCTTATCCCACGTACAAATCTGAGATCAGGATACAATAGTAGTTTGAGTGGAACGCTAGCGCACGTCACGTTTTACAATCTCTGTTAGGCGTTGTGTGAATACACCTGTTGCGATTAGTGTTATGCGCTATGTGCGCGCTTGAATCACAAATCTGCGCTTCTCCACGTGCTAATAAGAGATCGAAACACAATTGTAGTTTGAGTGCAACGCTAGCGGACGTCACGTGTTACAATGTCTGTTAAGCATTGTGTGAATTCACGCGTTGCTTGCAATTCATGTCAGACCCTATATGCGCTCTTGAATCACAATTCTACCCTTATCCCACGTACAAATCTGAGATCAGGATACAATAGTAGTTTGAGTGGAACGCTAGCGCACGTCACGTTTTACAATCTCTGTTAGGCGTTGTGTGAATACACCTGTTGCGATTTGTGCTATGCGCTATGTGCGCGCTTGAGTCACAAATCTGCGCTTCTCCACGTGCTAATCAGAGATCGAAACAGAATTGTAGTTTGAGTGCAACGCTAGCGGACGTCACGTGTTACAATGTCTGTTAAGCATTGTGTGAATTCACGCGTTGCTTGCAATTCATGTCAGACGCTATATGCGCTCTTGAATCACAATTCTACGCTTATCCCACGTACAAATCTGAGATCAGGATACAATAGTAGTTTGAGTGGACCGCTAGCGCACGTCACGTTTTACAATCTCTGTTAGGCGTTCTGTGAATACACCTGTTGCGATTTGTGTTATGCGCTATGTGCGCGCTCGAGTCACAAATCTGCGCTTCTCCACGTGCTAATCATAGATCGAAACACAATTGTAGTTTGAGTGCAACGCTAGCGCACGTCACGTGTTACAATGTCTGTTAAGCATTGTATGAATTCACGCGTTGCTTGCACTTCCGGTCAGACGCTATATGCGCTCTTGAATCCCAATTCTGCGCTTATCGAACGTACAAATCAGAGATGAGGATACAATTGTAGTTTGAGTGGAACGCTAGCGCACATCATGTTTTACAATCTCTGTTAGGCATTTTGTGAATACACCTGTTGCGATTTGTGTTATGCGCTATGTGCGCACTTGAGTCACAAATCTGCGCTTCTCCACGTGCTAATCATAGATCGAAACACAATTGTAGTTTGAGTGCAACGCTAGCGCACGTCACGTGTTACAATGTCTGTTAAGCATTGTGTGAATTCACGCGTTGCTTGCAATTCCTGTCAGACGCTATATGCGCTCTTGAATCCCAATTCTGCGCTTATCCCACGTACAAATCAGGTCAGGATACAATTGTAGTTTGAGTGGAACGCTAGCGCACATCACGTTTTACAATCTCTGCTAGGCATTTTGTGAATACACCTGTTGCGATTTGTGTTATGCGCTATGTGCGCGCTTGAGTCACAAATCTGCGCTTCTCCACGTGCTAATCAGAGATCGAAACACAATTGTAGTTTGAGTGCAACGCTAGCGGACGTCACGTGTTACAATGTCTGTTAAGCATTGTGTGAATTCACGCGTTGCTTGCAATTCATGTCAGACGCTATATGCGCTCTTGAATCACAATTCTACGCTTATCCCACGTACAAATCTGAGATCAGGATACAATAGTAGTTTGAGTGGAACGCTAGCGCACGTCACGTTTTACAATCTCTGTTAGGCATTTTGTGAATACACCTGTTGCGATTTGTGTTATGCGCTATGTGCGCGCTTGAGTCACAAATCTGCGCTTCTCCCCGTGCTAATCAGAGATCGAAACACAATTGTAGTTTGAGTGCAACGCTAGCGGACGTCACGTGTTACAATGTCTGTTAAGCATTGTGTGAATTCACGCGTTGCTTGCAATTCATGTCAGACGCTATATGCGCTCTTGAATCACAATTCTACGCTTATCCCACGTACAAATCTGAGATCAGGATACAATAGTAGTTTGAGTGGAACGCTAGCGCACGTCACGTTTTACAATCTCTGTTAGGCATTTTGTGAATACACCTGTTGCGATTTGTGTTATGCGCTATGTGCGCGCTTGAGTCACAAATCTGCGCTTCTCCACGTGCTAATCTGAGATCGAAACAGAATTGTAGTTTGAGTGCAACGCTAGCGGACGTCACGTGTTACAATGTCTGTTAAGCATTGTGTGAATTCACGCGTTGCTTGCAATTCATGTCAGACGCTATATGCGCTCTTGAATCACAATTCTACGCTTATCCCACGTACAAATCTGAGATCAGGATACAATAGTAGTTTGAGTGGAACGCTAGCGCACGTCACGTTTTACAATCTCTGTTAGGCGTTGTGTGAATACACCTGTTGCGATTTGTGTTATGCGCTATGTGCGCGCTTGAATCACAAATCTGCGCTTCTCCACGTGCTAATCAGAGATCGAAACACAATTGTAGTTTGAGTGCAACGCTAGCGGACGTCACGTGTTACAATGTCTGTTAAGCATTGTGTGAATTCACGCGTTGCTTGCAATTCATGTCAGACCCTATATGCGCTCTTGAATCACAATTCTACGCTTATCCCACGTACAAATTTGAGATCAGGATACAATAGTAGTTTGAGTGGAACGCTAGCGCACGTCACGTTTTACAATCTCTGTTAGGCGTTGTGTGAATACACCTGTTGCGATTTGTGTTATGCGCTATGTGCGCGCTTGAGTCACAAATCTGCGCTTCTCCACGTGCTAATCAGAGATCGAAACAGAATTGTAGTTTGAGTGCAACGCTAGCGGACGTCACGTGTTACAATGTCTGTTAAGCATTGTGTGAATTCACGCGTTGCTTGCAATTCATGTCAGACGCTATATGCGCTCTTGAATCACAATTCTACGCTTATCCCACGTACAAATCTGAGATCAGGATACAATAGTAGTTTGAGTGGAACGCTAGCGCACGTCACGTTTTACAATCTCTGTTAGGCGTTGTGTGAATACACCTGTTGCGATTAGTGTTATGCGCTATGTGCGCGCTTGAATCACAAATCTGCGCTTCTCCACGTGCTAATAAGAGATCGAAACACAATTGTAGTTTGAGTGCAACGCTAGCGGACGTCACGTGTTACAATGTCTGTTAAGCATTGTGTGAATTCACGCGTTGCTTGCAATTCATGTCAGACCCTATATGCGCTCTTGAATCACAATTCTACCCTTATCCCACGTACAAATCTGAGATCAGGATACAATAGTAGTTTGAGTGGAACGCTAGCGCACGTCACGTTTTACAATCTCTGTTAGGCGTTGTGTGAATACACCTGTTGCGATTTGTGCTATGCGCTATGTGCGCGCTTGAGTCACAAATCTGCGCTTCTCCACGTGCTAATCAGAGATCGAAACAGAATTGTAGTTTGAGTGCAACGCTAGCGGACGTCACGTGTTACAATGTCTGTTAAGCATTGTGTGAATTCACGCGTTGCTTGCAATTCATGTCAGACGCTATATGCGCTCTTGAATCACAATTCTACGCTTATCCCACGTACAAATCTGAGATCAGGATACAATAGTAGTTTGAGTGGACCGCTAGCGCACGTCACGTTTTACAATCTCTGTTAGGCGTTCTGTGAATACACCTGTTGCGATTTGTGTTATGCGCTATGTGCGCGCTCGAGTCACAAATCTGCGCTTCTCCACGTGCTAATCATAGATCGAAACACAATTGTAGTTTGAGTGCAACGCTAGCGCACGTCACGTGTTACAATGTCTGTTAAGCATTGTATGAATTCACGCGTTGCTTGCACTTCCGGTCAGACGCTATATGCGCTCTTGAATCCCAATTCTGCGCTTATCGAACGTACAAATCAGAGATGAGGATACAATTGTAGTTTGAGTGGAACGCTAGCGCACATCATGTTTTACAATCTCTGTTAGGCATTTTGTGAATACACCTGTTGCGATTTGTGTTATGCGCTATGTGCGCACTTGAGTCACAAATCTGCGCTTCTCCACGTGCTAATCATAGATCGAAACACAATTGTAGTTTGAGTGCAACGCTAGCGCACGTCACGTGTTACAATGTCTGTTAAGCATTGTGTGAATTCACGCGTTGCTTGCAATTCCTGTCAGACGCTATATGCGCTCTTGAATCCCAATTCTGCGCTTATCCCACGTACAAATCAGGTCAGGATACAATTGTAGTTTGAGTGGAACGCTAGCGCACATCACGTTTTACAATCTCTGCTAGGCATTTTGTGAATACACCTGTTGCGATTTGTGTTATGCGCTATGTGCGCGCTTGAGTCACAAATCTGCGCTTCTCCACGTGCTAATCAGAGATCGAAACACAATTGTAGTTTGAGTGCAACGCTAGCGGACGTCACGTGTTACAATGTCTGTTAAGCATTGTGTGAATTCACGCGTTGCTTGCAATTCATGTCAGACGCTATATGCGCTCTTGAATCACAATTCTACGCTTATCCCACGTACAAATCTGAGATCAGGATACAATAGTAGTTTGAGTGGAACGCTAGCGCACGTCACGTTTTACAATCTCTGTTAGGCATTTTGTGAATACACCTGTTGCGATTTGTGTTATGCGCTATGTGCGCGCTTGAGTCACAAATCTGCGCTTCTCCCCGTGCTAATCAGAGATCGAAACACAATTGTAGTTTGAGTGCAACGCTAGCGGACGTCACGTGTTACAATGTCTGTTAAGCATTGTGTGAATTCACGCGTTGCTTGCAATTCATGTCAGACGCTATATGCGCTCTTGAATCACAATTCTACGCTTATCCCACGTACAAATCTGAGATCAGGATACAATAGTAGTTTGAGTGGAACGCTAGCGCACGTCACGTTTTACAATCTCTGTTAGGCATTTTGTGAATACACCTGTTGCGATTTGTGTTATGCGCTATGTGCGCGCTTGAGTCACAAATCTGCGCTTCTCCACGTGCTAATCTGAGATCGAAACAGAATTGTAGTTTGAGTGCAACGCTAGCGGACGTCACGTGTTACAATGTCTGTTAAGCATTGTGTGAATTCACGCGTTGCTTGCAATTCATGTCAGACGCTATATGCGCTCTTGAATCACAATTCTACGCTTATCCCACGTACAAATCTGAGATCAGGATACAATAGTAGTTTGAGTGGAACGCTAGCGCACGTCACGTTTTACAATCTCTGTTAGGCGTTGTGTGAATACACCTGTTGCGATTTGTGTTATGCGCTATGTGCGCGCTTGAATCACAAATCTGCGCTTCTCCACGTGCTAATCAGAGATCGAAACACAATTGTAGTTTGAGTGCAACGCTAGCGGACGTCACGTGTTACAATGTCTGTTAAGCATTGTGTGAATTCACGCGTTGCTTGCAATTCATGTCAGACCCTATATGCGCTCTTGAATCACAATTCTACCCTTATCCCACGTACAAATCTGAGATCAGGATACAATAGTAGTTTGAGTGGAACGCTAGCGCACGTCACGTTTTACAATCTCTGTTAGGCGTTGTGTGAATACACCTGTTGCGATTTGTGCTATGCGCTATGTGCGCGCTTGAGTCACAAATCTGCGCTTCTCCACGTGCTAATCAGAGATCGAAACAGAATTGTAGTTTGAGTGCAACGCTAGCGGACGTCACGTGTTACAATGTCTGTTAAGCATTGTGTGAATTCACGCGTTGCTTGCAATTCATGTCAGACGCTATATGCGCTCTTGAATCACAATTCTACGCTTATCCCACGTACAAATCTGAGATCAGGATACAATAGTAGTTTGAGTGGAACGCTAGCGCACGTCACGTTTTACAATCTCTGTTAGGCGTTGTGTGAATACACCTGTTGCGATTTGTGTTATGCGCTATGTGCGCGCTTGAATCACAAATCTGCGCTTCTCCACGTGCTAATCAGAGATCGGAACAGAATAGTAGTTTGAGTGCAACGCTAGCGGACGTCACGTGTTACAATGTCTGTTAAGCATTGTGTGAATTCACGCGTTGCTTGCAATTCATGTCAGACCCTATATGCGCTCTTGAATCACAATTCTGCGCTTATCCCACGTACAAATCTGAGATCAGGATGCAATAGTAGTTTGAGTGGAACGCTAGCGCACGTCACGTTTTACAATCTCTGTTAGGCGTTGTGTGAATACCCCTGTTGCGATTTGTGTTATGCGCTATGTGCGCGCTTGAATCACAAATCTGCGCTTCTCCACGTGCTAATCAGAGATCGAAACACAATTGTAGTTTGAGTGCAACGCTAGCGGACGTCACGTGTTACAATGTCTGTTAAGCATTGTGTGAATTCACGCGTTGCTTGCAATTCATGTCAGACCCTATATGCGCTCTTGAATCACAATTCTACGCTTATCCCACGTACAAATTTGAGATCAGGATACAATAGTAGTTTGAGTGGAACGCTAGCGCACGTCACGTTTTACAATCTCTGTTAGGCGTTGTGTGAATACACCTGTTGCGATTTGTGTTATGCGCTATGTGCGCGCTTGAGTCACAAATCTGCGCTTCTCCACGTGCTAATCAGAGATCGAAACAGATTGTAGTTTGAGTGCAACGCTAGCGGACGTCACGTGTTACAATGTCTGTTAAGCATTGTGTGAATTCACGCGTTGCTTGCAATTCATGTCAGACGCTATATGCGCTCTTGAATCACAATTCTGCGCTTATCCCACGTACAAATCAGATCAGGATACAATTGTAGTTTGAGTGGAACGCTAGCGCACATCACGTTTTACAATCTCTGTTAGGCATTTTGTGAATACACCTGTTGCGATTTGTGTTATGCGCTATGTGCGCGCTTGAGTCACAAATCTGCGCTTCTCCACGTGCTAATCATAGATCGAAACACAATTGTAGTTTGAGTGCAACGCTAGCGCACGTCACGTGTTACAATGTCTGTTAAGCATTGTGTGAATTCACGCGTTGCTTGCACTTCCTGTCAGACGCTATATGCGCTCTTGAATCCCAATTCTGCGCTTATCGAACGTACAAATCAGAGATGAGGATACAATTGTAGTTTGAGTGGAACGCTAGCGCACATCATGTTTTACAATCTCTGTTAGGCATTTTGTGAATACACCTGTTGCGATTTGTGTTATGCGCTATGTGCGCACTTGAGTCACAAATCTGCGCTTCTCCACGTGCTAATCATAGATCGAAACACAATTGTAGTTTGAGTGCAACGCTAGCGCACGTCACGTGTTACAATGTCTGTTAAGCATTGTATGAATTCACGCGTTGCTTGCACTTCCTGTCAGACGCTATATGCGCTCTTGAATCCCAATTCTGCGCTTATCGAACGTACAAATCAGAGATGAGGATACAATTGTAGTTTGAGTGGAACGCTAGCGCACATCATGTTTTACAATCTCTGTTAGGCATTTTGTGAATACACCTGTTGCGATTTGTGTTATGCGCTATGTGCGCACTTGAGTCACAAATCTGCGCTTCTCCACGTGCTAATCATAGATCGAAACACAATTGTAGTTTGAGTGCAACGCTAGCGCACGTCACGTGTTACAATGTCTGTTAAGCATTGTGTGAATTCACGCGTTGCTTGCAATTCCTGTCAGACGCTATATGCGCTCTTGAATCCCAATTCTGCGCTTATCCCACGTACAAATCAGGTCAGGATACAATTGTAGTTTGAGTGGAACGCTAGCGCACGTCACGTTTTACAATCTCTGTTAGGCATTTTGTGAATACACCTGTTGCGATTTGTGTTATGCGCTATGTGCGCGCTTGAGTCACAAATCTGCGCTTCTCCACGTGCTAATCAGAGATCGAAACACAATTGTAGTTTGAGTGCAACGCTAGCGGACGTCACGTGTTACAATGTCTGTTAAGCATTGTGTGAATTCACGCGTTGCTTGCAATTCATGTCAGACGCTATATGCGCTCTTGAATCACAATTCTACGCTTATCCCACGTACAAATCTGAGATCAGGATACAATAGTAGTTTGAGTGGAACGCTAGCGCACGTCACGTTTTACAATCTCTGTTAGGCATTTTGTGAATACACCTGTTGCGATTTGTGTTATGCGCTATGTGCGCGCTTGAGTCACAAATCTGCGCTTCTCCACGTGCTAATCAGAGATCGAAACAGAATTGTAGTTTGAGTGCAACGCTAGCGGACGTCACGTGTTACAATGTCTGTTAAGCATTGTGTGAATTCACGCGTTGCTTGCAATTCATGTCAGACGCTATATGCGCTCTTGAATCACAATTCTACGCTTATCCCACGTACAAATCTGAGATCAGGATACAATAGTAGTTTGAGTGGAACGCTAGCGCACGTCACGTTTTACATCTCTGTTAGGCGTTGTGTGAATACACCTGTTGCGATTTGTGTTATGCGCTATGTGCGCGCTTGAATCACAAATCTGCGCTTCTCCACGTGCTAATCAGAGATCGGAACAGAATAGTAGTTTGAGTGCAACGCTAGCGGACGTCACGTGTTACAATGTCTGTTAAGCATTGTGTGAATTCACGCGTTGCTTGCAATTCATGTCAGACCCTATATGCGCTCTTGAATCACAATTCTGCGCTTATCCCACGTACAAATCTGAGATCAGGATGCAATAGTAGTTTGAGTGGAACGCTAGCGCACGTCACGTTTTACAATCTCTGTTAGGCGTTGTGTGAATACCCCTGTTGCGATTTGTGTTATGCGCTATGTGCGCGCTTGAATCACAAATCTGCGCTTCTCCACGTGCTAATCAGAGATCGAAACACAATTGTAGTTTGAGTGCAACGCTAGCGGACGTCACGTGTTACAATGTCTGTTAAGCATTGTGTGAATTCACGCGTTGCTTGCAATTCATGTCAGACCCTATATGCGCTCTTGAATCACAATTCTACGCTTATCCCACGTACAAATTTGAGATCAGGATACAATAGTAGTTTGAGTGGAACGCTAGCGCACGTCACGTTTTACAATCTCTGTTAGGCGTTGTGTGAATACACCTGTTGCGATTTGTGTTATGCGCTATGTGCGCGCTTGAGTCACAAATCTGCGCTTCTCCACGTGCTAATCAGAGATCGAAACAGATTGTAGTTTGAGTGCAACGCTAGCGGACGTCACGTGTTACAATGTCTGTTAAGCATTGTGTGAATTCACGCGTTGCTTGCAATTCATGTCAGACGCTATATGCGCTCTTGAATCACAATTCTGCGCTTATCCCACGTACAAATCAGAGATCAGGATACAATTGTAGTTTGAGTGGAACGCTAGCGCACATCACGTTTTACAATCTCTGTTAGGCATTTTGTGAATACACCTGTTGCGATTTGTGTTATGCGCTATGTGCGCGCTTGAGTCACAAATCTGCGCTTCTCCACGTGCTAATCATAGATCGAAACACAATTGTAGTTTGAGTGCAACGCTAGCGCACGTCACGTGTTACAATGTCTGTTAAGCATTGTGTGAATTCACGCGTTGCTTGCACTTCCTGTCAGACGCTATATGCGCTCTTGAATCCCAATTCTGCGCTTATCGAACGTACAAATCAGAGATGAGGATACAATTGTAGTTTGAGTGGAACGCTAGCGCACATCATGTTTTACAATCTCTGTTAGGCATTTTGTGAATACACCTGTTGCGATTTGTGTTATGCGCTATGTGCGCACTTGAGTCACAAATCTGCGCTTCTCCACGTGCTAATCATAGATCGAAACACAATTGTAGTTTGAGTGCAACGCTAGCGCACGTCACGTGTTACAATGTCTGTTAAGCATTGTGTGAATTCACGCGTTGCTTGCACTTCCTGTCAGACGCTATATGCGCTCTTGAATCCCAATTCTGCGCTTATCGAACGTACAAATCAGAGATGAGGATACAATTGTAGTTTGAGTGGAACGCTAGCGCACATCATGTTTTACAATCTCTGTTAGGCATTTTGTGAATACACCTGTTGCGATTTGTGTTATGCGCTATGTGCGCACTTGAGTCACAAATCTGCGCTTCTCCACGTGCTAATCATAGATCGAAACACAATTGTAGTTTGAGTGCAACGCTAGCGCACGTCACGTGTTACAATGTCTGTTAAGCATTGTGTGAATTCACGCGTTGCTTGCAATTCCTGTCAGACGCTATATGCGCTCTTGAATCCCAATTCTGCGCTTATCCCACGTACAAATCAGGTCAGGATACAATTGTAGTTTGAGTGGAACGCTAGCGCACGTCACGTTTTACAATCTCTGTTAGGCATTTTGTGAATACACCTGTTGCGATTTGTGTTATGCGCTATGTGCGCGCTTGAGTCACAAATCTGCGCTTCTCCACGTGCTAATCAGAGATCGAAACACAATTGTAGTTTGAGTGCAACGCTAGCGGACGTCACGTGTTACAATGTCTGTTAAGCATTGTGTGAATTCACGCGTTGCTTGCAATTCATGTCAGACGCTATATGCGCTCTTGAATCACAATTCTACGCTTATCCCACGTACAAATCTGAGATCAGGATACAATAGTAGTTTGAGTGGAACGCTAGCGCACGTCACGTTTTACAATCTCTGTTAGGCATTTTGTGAATACACCTGTTGCGATTTGTGTTATGCGCTATGTGCGCGCTTGAGTCACAAATCTGCGCTTCTCCACGTGCTAATCAGAGATCGAAACAGAATTGTAGTTTGAGTGCAACGCTAGCGGACGTCACGTGTTACAATGTCTGTTAAGCATTGTGTGAATTCACGCGTTGCTTGCAATTCATGTCAGACGCTATATGCGCTCTTGAATCACAATTCTACGCTTATCCCACGTACAAATCTGAGATCAGGATACAATAGTAGTTTGAGTGGAACGTTAGCGCACGTCACGTTTTACAATCTCTGTTAGGCGTTGTGTGAATACACCTGTTGCGATTTGTGTTATGCGCTATGTGCGCGCTTGAATCACAAATCTGCGCTTCTCCACGTGCTAATAAGAGATCGAAACACAATTGTAGTTTGAGTGCAACGCTAGCGGACGTCACGTGTTACAATGTCTGTTAAGCATTGTGTGAATTCACGCGTTGCTTGCAATTCATGTCAGACCCTATATGCGCTCTTGAATCACAATTCTACCCTTATCCCACGTACAAATCTGAGATCAGGATACAATAGTAGTTTGAGTGGAACGCTAGCGCACGTCACGTTTTACAATCTCTGTTAGGCGTTGTGTGAATACACCTGTTGCGATTTGTGCTATGCGCTATGTGCGCGCTTGAGTCACAAATCTGCGCTTCTCCACGTGCTAATCAGAGATCGAAACAGAATTGTAGTTTGAGTGCAACGCTAGCGGACGTCACGTGTTACAATGTCTGTTAAGCATTGTGTGAATTCACGCGTTGCTTGCAATTCATGTCAGACGCTATATGCGCTCTTGAATCACAATTCTACGCTTATCCCACGTACAAATCTGAGATCAGGATACAATAGTAGTTTGAGTGGAACGCTAGCGCACGTCACGTTTTACAATCTCTGTTAGGCATTTTGTGAATACACCTGTTGCGATTTGTGTTATGCGCTATGTGCGCGCTTGAGTCACAAATCTGCGCTTCTCCACGTGCTAATCAGAGATCGAAACACAATTGTAGTTTGAGTGCAACGCTAGCGGACGTCACGTGTTACAATGTCTGTTAAGCATTGTGTGAATTCACGCGTTGCTTGCAATTCATGTCAGACGCTATATGCGCTCTTGAATCACAATTCTACGCTTATCCCACGTACAAATCTGAGATCAGGATACAATAGTAGTTTGAGTGGAACGCTAGCGCACGTCACGTTTTACAATCTCTGTTAGGCATTTTGTGAATACACCTGTTGCGATTTGTGTTATGCGCTATGTGCGCGCTTGAATCACAAATCTGCGCTTCTCCACGTGCTAATCAGAGATCGAAACAGAATTGAAGTTTGTGTGCAACGCTATCGGACGTCACGTGTTACAATGTCTGTTAAGCATTGTGTGAATTCACGCGTTGCTTGCAATTCATGTCAGACGCTATATGTGCTCTTGAATCACAATTCTGCGCTTATCCCACGTACAAATCAGAGATCAGAATACAATTGTAGTTTGAGTGGAACGCTAGCGCCCGTCACGTTTTACAATCTCTGTTAGGCATTTTTTGAATACACCTGTTGCGATTTGTGTTATGCGCTATGTGCGCGCTTGAGTCACAAATCTGCGCTTCTCCACGTGCTAATCAGAGATCGAAACAGAATTGTAGTTTGAGTGCAACGCTAGCGGACGTCACGTGTTACAATGTCTGTTAAGCATTGTGTGAATTCATGCGTTGCTTGCAATTCATGTCAGACGCTATATGCGCTCTTGAATCACAATTCTGCGCTTATCCCACGTACAAATCTGAGATCTGGATACAATTGTAGTTTGAGTGGAACGCTAGCGCACGTCACGTTTTACAATATCTGTTAGGCATTTTGTGAATACACCTGTTGCGAATTGTGTTATGCGCTATGTGCACGCTTGACTCACAAATCTGCGCTTCTCCACGTGCTAATCAGAGATCGAAACAGAATTGAAGTTTGTGTGCAACGCTATCGGACGTCACGTGTTACAATGTCTGTTAAGCATTGTGTGAATTCATGCGTTGCTTGCAATTCATGTCAGACGCTATATGCGCTCTTGAATCACAATTCTGCGCTTATTCCATGTACAAATCAGAGATCAGGATACAATTGTAGTTTGAGTGGAACGCTAGCGCACGTCGCGTTTTACAATCTCTGTTAGGCATTTTGTGAATACACCTGTTGCGATTTGTGTTATGCGCTATGTGCGCGCTTGAATCACAAATCTGCGCTTCTCCACGTGCTAATCAGAGATCGAAACAGAATTGAAGTTTGTGTGCAACGCTATCGGACGTCACGTGTTACAATGTCTGTTAAGCATTGTGTGAATTCACGCGTTGCTTGCAATTCATGTCAGACGCTATATGCGCTCTTGAATCACAATTCTGCGCTTATCCCACGTACAAATCTGAGATCTGGATACAATTGTAGTTTGAGTGGAACGCTAGCGCACGTCACGTTTTACAATCTCTGTTAGGCATTTTGTGAATACACCTGTTGCGATTTGTGTTATGCGCTATGTGCGCGCTTGAATCACAAATCTGCGCTTCTCCACGTGCTAATCAGAGATCGAAACAGAATTGAAGTTTGTGTGCAACGCTATCGGACGTCACGTGTTACAATGTCTGTTAAGCATTGTGTGAATTCATGCGTTGCTTGCAATTCATGTCAGACGCTATATGCGCTCTTGAATCACAATTCTGCGCTTATCCCACGTACAAATCTGAGATCTGGATACAATTGTAGTTTGAGTGGAACGCTAGCGCACGTCACGTTTTACAATCTCTTTTAGGCATTTTGTGAATACACCTGTTGCGATTTGTGTTATGCGCTATGTGCGCGCTTGAATCACAAATCTGCGCTTCTCCACGTGCTAACCAGAGATCGAAACAGAATTGAAGTTTGTGTGCAACGCTATCGGACGTCACGTGTTACAATGTCTGTTAAGCATTGTGTGAATTCATGCGTTGCTTGCAATTCATGTCAGACGCTATATGCGCTCTTGAATCACAATTCTGCGGTTATTCCACGTACAAATCAGAGATCAGGATACAATTGTAGTTTGAGTGGAACGCTAGCGCACGTCACGTTTTACAATCTCTGTTAGGCATTTTGTGAATACACCTGTTGCGATTTGTGTTATGCGCTATGTGCGCGCTTGAATCACAAATCTGCGCTTCCCCACGTGCTAATCAGAGATCGAAACAGAATTGAAGTTTGTGTGCAACGCTATCGGACGTCACGTGTTACAATGTCTGTTAAGCATTGTGTGAATTCACCGTTGCTTGCAATTCATGTCAGACGCTGTATGCGCTCTTGAATCACAAATCTGCGCTTCTCCACGTGCTAATCAGAGATCGCAACAGAATTGTAGTTTGAGTGCAAAGCTAGCGGACGTCACGTGTTACAATGTCTGTTAAGCATTGTGTGAATTCACGCGTTGCTTGCAATTCATGTCAGACGCTGTATGCGCTCTTGAATCACAATTCTGCGCTTATCTCACGTACATATCTGAGATCAGGATACAATTGTAGTTTGAGTGGAACGCTAGCGCACGTCACCTTTTACAATCTCTGTTAGGCATTTTGTGAATACACCTGTTGCGATTTGTGTTATGCGCTATGTGTGCGCTTGAATCACAAATCTGCGCTTCTCCACGTGCTAATCAGAGATCGAAACAGAATTGTAGTTTGAGTGCAACTCTAGCGGACGTTACGTGTTACAATTTCTGTTAAGCATTGTGTGAATTCACGCGTTGCTTGCAATTCATGTCAGACGCTGTATGCGCTCTTGAATCACAATTCTGCGCTTATCCCACGTACAAATCAGAGATCAGGATACAATTGTAGTTTGAGTGGAACACTAGCGCGCGTCACGTTTTACAATCTCTGTTAGGCATTTTGTGAATACACCTGTTGCGATTTGTGTTATGCGCTATGTGCGCGCTTGAATCACAAATCTGCGCTTCTCCACGTGCTAATCAGAGATCGAAACAGAATTGTAGTTTGAGTGCAACTCTAGCGGAAGTCACGTGTTACAATGTCTGTTAAGCATTGTGTGAATTCATGCGTTGCTTGCAAATTGTGTCAGACGCTATATGCGCTCTTGAATCACAATTCTGCGCTTATCCCACGTACAAACCAGAGATCAGAATACAATTGTAGTTTGAGTGGAACGCTAGCGCACGTCACGTTTTACAATCTCTGTTAGGCATTTTGTGAATACACCTGTAGCGATTTGTGTTATGCGCTATGTGCGCGCTTGAGTCACAAATCTGCGCTTCTCCACGTGCTAATCAGAGATCGAAACACAATTGTAGTTTGAGTGCAACGCTAGCGGACGTCACGTGTTACAATGTCTGTTAAGCATTGTGGGAATTCACGCGTTGCTTGCAATTCATGTCAGACGCTATATGCGCTCTTGAATCACAATTCTGCGCTTATCCCACGTACAAATCAGAGATCAGAATACAATTGTAGTTTGAGTGGAACGCTAGCGCACGTCACGTTTTACAATCTCTGTTAGGCATTTTGTGAATACACCTGTTGCGATTTGTGTTATGCGCTATGTGCGCGCTTGAGTCACAAATCTGCGCTTCTCCAGGTGCTAATCAGAGATCGAAACAGAATTGTAGTTTGAGTGCAACGCTAGCGGACGTCACGTGTTACAATGTCTGTTAAGCATTGTGTGAATTCACGCGTTGCTTGCAATTCATGTCAGACGCTATATGCGCTCTTGAATCACAATTCTGCGATTATCCCACGTACAAATCAGAGATCAGAATACAATTGTAGTTTGAGTGGAACGCTAGCGCACGTCACGTTTAAAAATCTCTGTTAGGCACTTTGTGAATACACCTGCTGCGATTTGTGTTATGCGCTATGTGCGCGCTTGTGTCACAAATCTGCGCTTCTCCACGTGCTAATCAGAGATCGAAACAGAATTGTAGTTTGAGTGCAACGCTAGCGGACGTCACGTGTTACAATGTCTGTTAAGCATTGCGTGAATTCACGCGTTGCTTGCAATTCATGTCAGACGCTATATGCGCTCTTGAATCACAATTCTGCGCTTATCCCACGTACAAATCAGAGATCAGAATACAATTGTAGTTTGAGTGGAACGCTAGCGCACGTCACGTTTTACAATCTCTGTTAGGCATTTTGTGAATACACCTGTTGCGATCTGTGTTATGCGCTATATGCGCGCTTGAGTCACAAATCTGCGCTTCTCCACGTGCTAATCAGAGATCGAAACAGAATTGTAGTTTGAGTGCAACTCTAGCGGAAGTCACGTGTTACAATATCTGTTAAGCATTGTGTGAATTCACGCGTTGCTTGCAATTCATGTCAGACGCTGTATGCGCTCTTGAATCACAAATCTGCGCTTCTCCACGTGCTAATCAGAGATCGCAACAGAATTGTAGTTTGAGTGCAAAGCTAGCGGACGTCACGTGTTACAATGTCTGTTAAGCATTGTGTGAATTCACGCGTTGCTTGCAATTCATGTCAGACGCTGCATGCGCTCTTGAATCACAATTCTGCGCTTATCCCACGTACAAATCTGAGATCAGGATACAATTGTAGTTTGAGTGGAACGCTAGCGCACGTCACCTTTTACAATCTCTGTTAGACATTTTGTGAATACACCTGTTGCGATTTTTGTTATGCGCTATGTGTGCGCTTGAATCACAAATCTGCGCTTCTCCACGTGCTAATCAGAGATCGAAACAGAATTGTAGTTTGAGTGCAACTCTAGCGGACGTCACGTGTTACAATGTCTGTTAAGCATTGTGTGAATTCACGCGTTGCTTGCAATTCATGTCAGACGCTATATGCGCTCTTGAATCACAATTCTGCGCTTATCCCACGTACAAATCAGAGATCAGGATACAATTGTAGTTTGAGTGGAACGCTAGCGCACGTCACGTTTTACAATCTCTGTTAGGCATTTTGTGAATACACCTGTTGCGATTTGTGTTATGCGCTATGTGCGCGCTTGAATCACAAATCTGCGCTTCTCCACGTGCTAATCAGAGATTGAAACAGAATTGTAGTTTGAGTGCAACTCTAGCGGACGTCACGTGTTACAATGTCTGTTAAGCATTGTGTGAATTCATGCGTTGCTTGCAATTCATGTCAGACGCTATATGCGCTCTTGAATCACAATTATGCGCTTATTCCACGTACAAATCAGAGATCAGGATACAATTGTAGTTTGAGTGGAACGCTAGCGCACGTCACGTTTTACAATCTCTGTTAGGCATTTTGTGAATACACCTGTTGCGATTTGTGTTATGCGCTATGTGCGCGCTTGAAACACAAATCTGCGCTTCTCCACGTGCTAATCAGAGATCGAAACAGAATTGAAGTTTGTGTGCAACGCTATCGGACGTCACGTGTTACAATGTCTGTTAAGCATTGTGTGAATTCACGCGTTGCTTGCAATTCATGTCAGACGCTATATGTGCTCTTGAATCACAATTCTGCGCTTATCCCACGTACAAATCAGAGATCAGAATACAATTGTAGTTTGAGTGGAACGCTAGCGCCCGTCACGTTTTACAATCTCTGTTAGGCATTTTGTGAATACACCTGTTGCGATTTGTGTTATGCGCTATGTGCGCGCTTGAGTCACAAATCTGCGCTTCTCCACTTGCTAATCAGAGATCGAAACAGAATTGTAGTTTGAGTGCAACGCTAGCGGACGTCACGTGTTACAATGTCTGTTAAGCATTGTGTGAATTCATGCGTTGCTTGCAATTCATGTCAGACGCTATATGCGCTCTTGAATCACAATTCTGCGCTTATCACACGTACAAATCTGAGATCTGGATACAATTGTAGTTTGAGTGGAACGCTAGCGCACGTCACGTTTTACAATATCTGTTAGGCATTTTGTGAATACACCTGTTGCGAATTGTGTTATGCGCTATGTGCACGCTTGACTCACAAATCTGCGCTTCTCCACGTGCTAATCAGAGATCGAAACAGAATTGAAGTTTGTGTGCAACGCTATCGGACGTCACGTGTTACAATGTCTGTTAAGCATTGTGTGAATTCATGCGTTGCTTGCAATTCATGTCGGACGCTATATGCGCTCTTGAATCACAATTCTGCGCTTATTCCATGTACAAATCAGAGATCAGGATACAATTGTAGTTTGAGTGGAACGCTAGCGCACGTCGCGTTTTACAATCTCTGTTAGGCATTTTGTGAATACACCTGTTGCGATTTGTGTTATGCGCTATGTGCGCGCTTGAATCACAAATCTGCGCTTCTCCACGTGCTAATCAGAGATCGAAACAGAATTGAAGTTTGTGTGCAACGCTATCGGACGTCACGTGTTACAATGTCTGTTAAGCATTGTGTGAATTCACGCGTTGCTTGCAATTCATGTCAGACGCTATATGCGCTCTTGAATCACAATTCTGCGCTTATCCCACGTACAAATCTGAGATCTGGATACAATTGTAGTTTGAGTGGAACGCTAGCGCACGTCACGTTTTACAATCTCTGTTAGGCATTTTGTGAATACACCTGTTGCGATTTGTGTTATGCGCTATGTGCGCGCTTGAATCACAAATCTGCGCTTCTCCACGTGCTAATCAGAGATCGAAACAGAATTGAAGTTTGTGTGCAACGCTATCGGACGTCACGTGTTACAATGTCTGTTAAGCATTGTGTGAATTCATGCGTTGCTTGCAATTCATGTCAGACGCTATATGCGCTCTTGAATCACAATTCTGCGCTTATCCCACGTACAAATCTGAGATCTGGATAAAATTGTAGTTTGAGTGGAACGCTAGCGCACGTCACGTTTTACAATCTCTTTTAGGCATTTTGTGAATACACCTGTTGCGATTTGTGTTATGCGCTATGTGCGCGCTTGAATCACAAATCTGCGCTTCTCCACGTGCTAACCAGAGATCGAAACAGAATTGAAGTTTGTGTGCAACGCTATCGGACGTCACGTGTTACAATGTCTGTTAAGCATTGTGTGAATTCATGCGTTGCTTGCAATTCATGTCAGACGCTATATGCGCTCTTGAATCACAATTCTGCGGTTATTCCACGTTCAAATCAGAGATCAGGATACAATTGTAGTTTGAGTGGAACGCTAGCGCACGTCACGTTTTACAATCTCTGTTAGGCATTTTGTGAATACACCTGTTGCGATTTGTGTTATGCGCTATGTGCGCGCTTGAATCACAAATCTGCGCTTCCCCACGTGCTAATCAGAGATCGAAACAGAATTGAAGTTTGTGTGCAACGCTATCGGACGTCACGTGTTACAATGTCTGTTAAGCATTGTGTGAATTCACCGTTGCTTGCAATTCATGTCAGACGCTGTATGCGCTCTTGAATCACAAATCTGCGCTTCTCCACGTGCTAATCAGAGATCGCAACAGAATTGTAGTTTGAGTGCAAAGCTAGCGGACGTCACGTGTTACAATGTCTGTTAAGCATTGTGTGAATTCACGCGTTGCTTGCAATTCATGTCAGACGCTGTATGCGCTCTTGAATCACAATTCTGCGCTTATCTCACGTACATATCTGAGATCAGGATACAATTGTAGTTTGAGTGGAACGCTAGCGCACGTCACCTTTTACAATCTCTGTTAGGCATTTTGTGAATACACCTGTTGCGATTTGTGTTATGCGCTATGTGTGCGCTTGAATCACAAATCTGCGCTTCTCCACGTGCTAATCAGAGATCGAAACAGAATTGTAGTTTGAGTGCAACTCTAGCGGACGTTACGTGTTACAATTTCTGTTAAGCATTGTGTGAATTCACGCGTTGCTTGCAATTCATGTCAGACGCTGTATGCGCTCTTGAATCACAATTCTGCGCTTATCCCACGTACAAATCAGAGATCAGGATACAATTGTAGTTTGAGTGGAACACTAGCGCGCGTCACGTTTTACAATCTCTGTTAGGCATTTTGTGAATACACCTGTTGCGATTTGTGTTATGCGCTATGTGCGCGCTTGAATCACAAATCTGCGCTTCTCCACGTGCTAATCAGAGATCGAAACAGAATTGTAGTTTGAGTGCAACTCTAGCGGAAGTCACGTGTTACAATGTCTGTTAAGCATTGTGTGAATTCATGCGTTGCTTGCAAATTGTGTCAGACGCTATATGCGCTCTTGAATCACAATTCTGCGCTTATCCCACGTACAAACCAGAGATCAGAATACAATTGTAGTTTGAGTGGAACGCTAGCGCACGTCACGTTTTACAATCTCTGTTAGGCATTTTGTGAATACACCTGTAGCGATTTGTGTTATGCGCTATGTGCGCGCTTGAGTCACAAATCTGCGCTTCTCCACGTGCTAATCAGAGATCGAAACACAATTGTAGTTTGAGTGCAACGCTAGCGGACGTCACGTGTTACAATGTCTGTTAAGCATTGTGGGAATTCACGCGTTGCTTGCAATTCATGTCAGACGCTATATGCGCTCTTGAATCACAATTCTGCGCTTATCCCACGTACAAATCAGAGATCAGAATACAATTGTAGTTTGAGTGGAACGCTAGCGCACGTCACGTTTTACAATCTCTGTTAGGCATTTTGTGAATACACCTGTTGCGATTTGTGTTATGCGCTATGTGCGCGCTTGAGTCACAAATCTGCGCTTCTCCAGGTGCTAATCAGAGATCGAAACAGAATTGTAGTTTGAGTGCAACGCTAGCGGACGTCACGTGTTACAATGTCTGTTAAGCATTGTGTGAATTCACGCGTTGCTTGCAATTCATGTCAGACGCTATATGCGCTCTTGAATCACAATTCTGCGATTATCCCACGTACAAATCAGAGATCAGAATACAATTGTAGTTTGAGTGGAACGCTAGCGCACGTCACGTTTAAAAATCTCTGTTAGGCACTTTGTGAATACACCTGCTGCGATTTGTGTTATGCGCTATGTGCGCGCTTGTGTCACAAATCTGCGCTTCTCCACGTGCTAATCAGAGATCGAAACAGAATTGTAGTTTGAGTGCAACGCTAGCGGACGTCACGTGTTACAATGTCTGTTAAGCATTGCGTGAATTCACGCGTTGCTTGCAATTCATGTCAGACGCTATATGCGCTCTTGAATCACAATTCTGCGCTTATCCCACGTACAAATCAGAGATCAGAATACAATTGTAGTTTGAGTGGAACGCTAGCGCACGTCACGTTTTACAATCTCTGTTAGGCATTTTGTGAATACACCTGTTGCCATCTGTGTTATGCGCTATATGCGCGCTTGAGTCACAAATCTGCGCTTCTCCACGTGCTAATCAGAGATCGAAACAGAATTGTAGTTTGAGTGCAACTCTAGCGGAAGTCACGTGTTACAATGTCTGTTAAGCATTGTGTGAATTCACGCGTTGCTTGCAATTCATGTCAGACGCTGTATGCGCTCTTGAATCACAAATCTGCGCTTCTCCACGTGCTAATCAGAGATCGCAACAGAATTGTAGTTTGAGTGCAAAGCTAGCGGACGTCACGTGTTACAATGTCTGTTAAGCATTGTGTGAATTCACGCGTTGCTTGCAATTCATGTCAGACGCTGCATGCGCTCTTGAATCACAATTCTGCGCTTATCCCACGTACAAATCTGAGATCAGGATACAATTGTAGTTTGAGTGGAACGCTAGCGCACGTCACCTTTTACAATCTCTGTTAGACATTTTGTGAATACACCTGTTGCGATTTTTGTTATGCGCTATGTGTGCGCTTGAATCACAAATCTGCGCTTCTCCACGTGCTAATCAGAGATCGAAACAGAATTGTAGTTTGAGTGCAACTCTAGCGGACGTCACGTGTTACAATGTCTGTTAAGCATTGTGTGAATTCACGCGTTGCTTGCAATTCATGTCAGACGCTATATGCGCTCTTGAATCACAATTCTGCGCTTATCCCACGTACAAATCAGAGATCAGGATACAATTGTAGTTTGAGTGGAACGCTAGCGCACGTCACGTTTTACAATCTCTGTTAGGCATTTTGTGAATACACCTGTTGCGATTTGTGTTATGCGCTATGTGCGCGCTTGAATCACAAATCTGCGCTTCTCCACGTGCTAATCAGAGATTGAAACAGAATTGTAGTTTGAGTGCAACTCTAGCGGACGTCACGTGTTACAATGTCTGTTAAGCATTGTGTGAATTCATGCGTTGCTTGCAATTCATGTCAGACGCTATATGCGCTCTTGAATCACAATTATGCGCTTATTCCACGTACAAATCAGAGATCAGGATACAATTGTAGTTTGAGTGGAACGCTAGCGCACGTCACGTTTTACAATCTCTGTTAGGCATTTTGTGAATACACCTGTTGCGATTTGTGTTATGCGCTATGTGCGCGCTTGAAACACAAATCTGCGCTTCTCCACGTGCTAATCAGAGATCGAAACAGAATTGAAGTTTGTGTGCAACGCTATCGGACGTCACGTGTTACAATGTCTGTTAAGCATTGTGTGAATTCACGCGTTGCTTGCAATTCATGTCAGACGCTATATGTGCTCTTGAATCACAATTCTGCGCTTATCCCACGTACAAATCAGAGATCAGAATACTATTGTAGTTTGAGTGGAACGCTAGCGCCCGTCACGTTTTACAATCTCTGTTAGGCATTTTGTGAATACACCTGTTGCGATTTGTGTTATGCGCTATGTGCGCGCTTGAGTCACAAATCTGCGCTTCTCCACTTGCTAATCAGAGATCGAAACAGAATTGTAGTTTGAGTGCAACGCTAGCGGACGTCACGTGTTACAATGTCTGTTAAGCATTGTGTGAATTCATGCGTTGCTTGCAATTCATGTCAGACGCTATATGCGCTCTTGAATCACAATTCTGCGCTTATCACACGTACAAATCTGAGATCTGGATACAATTGTAGTTTGAGTGGAACTCTAGCGCACGTCACGTTTTACAATATCTGTTAGGCATTTTGTGAATACACCTGTTGCGAATTGTGTTATGCGCTATGTGCGCGCTTGACTCACAAATCTGCGCTTCTCCACGTGCTAATCAGAGATCGAAACAGAATTGAAGTTTGTGTGCAACGCTATCGGACGTCACGTGTTACAATGTCTGTTAAGCATTGTGTGAATTCATGCGTTGCTTGCAATTCATGTCAAACGCTATATGCGCTCTTGAATCACAATTCTGCGCTTATTCCATGTACAAATCAGAGATCAGGATACAATTGTAGTTTGAGTGGAACGCTAGCGCACGTCGCGTTTTACAATCTCTGTTAGGCATTTTGTGAATACACCTGTTGCGATTTGTGTTATGCGCTATGTGCGCGCTTGAATCACAAATCTGCGCTTCTCCACGTGCTAATCAGAGATCGAAACAGAATTGAAGTTTGTGTGCAACGCTATCGGACGTCACGTGTTACAATATCTGTTAAGCATTGTGTGAATTCACGCGTTGCTTGCAATTCATGTCAGACGCTATATGCGCTCTTGAATCACAATTCTGCGCTTATCCCACGTACAAATCTGAGATCTGGATACAATTGTAGTTTGAGTGGAACGCTAGCGCACGTCACGTTTTACAATCTCTGTTAGGCATTTTGTGAATACACCTGTTGCGATTTGTGTTATGCGCTATGTGCGCGCTTGAATCACAAATCTGCGCTTCTCCACGTGCTAATCAGAGATCGAAACAGAATTGAAGTTTGTGTGCAACGCTATCGGACGTCACGTGTTACAATGTCTGTTAAGCATTGTGTGAATTCATGCGTTGCTTGCAATTCATGTCAGACGCTATATGCGCTCTTGAATCACAATTCTGCGCTTATCCCACGTACAAATCTGAGATCTGGATACAATTGTAGTTTGAGTGGAACGCTAGCGCACGTCACGTTTTATAATCTCTTTTAGGCATTTTGTGAATACACCTGTTGCGATTTGTGTTATGCGCTATGTGCGCGCTTGAATCACAAATCTGCGCTTCTCCACGTGCTAACCAGAGATCGAAACAGAATTGAAGTTTGTGTGCAACGCTATCGGACGTCACGTGTTACAATGTCTGTTAAGCATTGTGTGAATTCATGCGTTGCTTGCAATTCATGTCAGACGCTATATGCGCTCTTGAATCACAATTCTGCGCTTATTCCACGTACAAATCAGAGATCAGGATACAATTGTAGTTTGAGTGGAACGCTAGCGCACGTCACGTTTTACAATCTCTGTTAGGCATTTTGTGAATACACCTGTTGCGATTTGTGTTATGCGCTATGTGCGCGCTTGAATCACAAATCTGCGCTTCCCCACGTGCTAATCAGAGATCGAAACAGAATTGAAGTTTGTGTGCAACGCTATCGGACGTCACGTGTTACAATGTCTGTTAAGCATTGTGTGAATTCACGCGTTGCTTGCAATTCATGTCAGACGCTATATGTGCTCTTGAATCACAATTCTGCGCTTATCCCACGTACAAATCAGAGATCAGAATACAATTGTAGTTTGAGTGGAACGCTAGCGCACGTCACGTTTTACAATCTCTGTTAGGCATTTTGTGAATACACCTGTTGCGATTTGTGTTATGCGCTATGTGCGTGCTTGAGTCACAAATCTGCGCTTCTCCACGTGCTAATCAGAGATCGAAACAGAATTGTAGTTTGAGTGCAACGCTAGCGGACGTCACGTGTTACAATGTCTGTTAGGCATTGTGTGAATTCATGCGTTGCTTGCAATTCATGTCAGACGCTATATGCGCTCTTGAATCACAATTCTGCGCTTATCCCACGTACAAATCTGAGATCTGGATACAATTGTAGTTTGAGTGGAACGCTAGCGCACGTCACGTTTTACAATATCTGTTAGGCATTTTGTGAATACACCTGTTGCGAATTGTGTTATGCGCTATGTGCGCGCTTGACTCACAAATCTGCGCTTCTCCACATGCTAATCAGAGATCGAAACAGAATTGAAGTTTGTGTGCAACGCTATCGGACGTCACGTGTTACAATGTCTGTTAAGCATTGTGTGAATTCATGCGTTGCTTGCAATTCATGTCAGACGCTATATGCGCTCTTGAATCACAATTCTGCGCTTATCCCACGTACAAATCTGAGATCTGGATACAATTGTAGTTTGAGTGGAACGCTAGCGCACGTCACGTTTTACAATCTCTTTTAGGCATTTTGTAAATACACCTGTTGCGATTTGTGTTATGCGCTATGTGCGCGCTTGAATCACAAATCTGCGCTTCTCCACGTGCTAACCAGAGATCGAAACAGAATTGAAGTTTGTGTGCAACGCTATCGGACGTCACGTGTTACAATGTCTGTTAAGCATTGTGTGAATTCATGCGTTGCTTGCAATTCATGTCAGACGCTATATGCGCTCTTGAATCACAATTCTGCGCTTATCCCACGTACAAATCAGAGATCAGAATACAATTGTAGTTTGAGTGGAACGCTAGCGCACGTCACGTTTTACAATTTCTGTTAGGCATTTTGTGAATACACCTGTTGCGATTTGTGTTATGCGCTATGTGCGCGCTTGAATCACAAATCTGCGCTTCTCCACGTGCTAATCAGAGATTTAAACAGAATTGTAGTTTGAGTGCAACTCTAGCGGACGTCACGTGTTACAATGTCTGTTAAGCATTGTGTGAATTCATGCGTTGCTTGCAATTCATGTCAGACGCTATATGTGCTCTTGAATCACAATTCTGCGCTTATCCCACGTACAAATCTGAGATCAGGATACAATTGTAGTTTGAGTGGAACGCTAGCGCACGTCACGTTTTACAATCTTTGTTAGGCATTTTGTGAATACACCTGTTGCGATTTGTGTTATGCGCTATGTGCACGCTTGAATCACAAATTTGCGCTTCTCCACGTGCTAATCAGTGATCGCAACAGAATTGTAGTTTGAGTGCAATGCTAGCGGACGTCACGTGTTACAATGTCTGTTAAGCATTGTGTGAATTCACGCGTTGCTTGCAATTTATGTCAGACGCTGTATGCGCTCTTGAATCACAAATCTGCGCTTCTCCACGTGCTAATCAGAGATCGCAACAGAATTGTAGTTTGAGTGCAAAGCTAGCGGACGTCACGTGTTACAATGTCTGTTAAGCATTGTGTGAATTCACGCGTTGCTTGCAATTCATGTGAGACGCTGTATGCGCTCTTGAATCACAATTCTGCGCTTATCCCACGTACATATCTGAGATCAGGATACAATTGTAGTTTGAGTGGAACGCTAGCGCACGTCACCTTTTACAATCTCTGTTAGGCATTTTGTGAATACACCTGTTGCGATTTGTGTTATGCGCTATGTGTGCGCTTGAATCACAAATCTGCGCTTCTCCACGTGCTAATCAGAGATCGAAACAGAATTGTAGTTTGAGTGCAACTCTAGCGGACGTTACGTGTTACAATTTCTGTTAAGCATTGTGTGAATTCACGCGTTGCTTGCAATTCATGTCAGACGCTGTATGCGCTCTTGAATCACAATTCTGCGCTTATCCCACGTACAAATCAGAGATCAGGATACAATTGTAGTTTGAGTGGAACGCTAGCGCACGTCACGTTTTACAATCTCTGTTAGGCATTTTGTGAATACACCTGTTGCGATTTGTGTTATGCGCTATGTGCGCGCTTGAATCACAAATCTGCGCTTCTCCACGTGCTAATCAGAGATCGAAACAGAATTGTAGTTTGAGTGCAACGCTAGCGGACGTCACGTGTTACAATGTCTGTTAAGCATTGTGTGAATTCATGCGTTGCTTGCAATTCATGTCAGACGCTATATGCGCTCTTGAATCACAATTCTGCGCTTATCACACGTACAAATCTGAGATCTGGATACAATTGTAGTTTGAGTGGAACTCTAGCGCACGTCACGTTTTACAATATCTGTTAGGCATTTTGTGAATACACCTGTTGCGAATTGTGTTATGCGCTATGTGCGCGCTTGACTCACAAATCTGCGCTTCTCCACGTGCTAATCAGAGATCGAAACAGAATTGAAGTTTGTGTGCAACGCTATCGGACGTCACGTGTTACAATGTCTGTTAAGCATTGTGTGAATTCATGCGTTGCTTGCAATTCATGTCAAACGCTATATGCGCTCTTGAATCACAATTCTGCGCTTATTCCATGTACAAATCAGAGATCAGGATACAATTGTAGTTTGAGTGGAACGCTAGCGCACGTCGCGTTTTACAATCTCTGTTAGGCATTTTGTGAATACACCTGTTGCGATTTGTGTTATGCGCTATGTGCGCGCTTGAATCACAAATCTGCGCTTCTCCACGTGCTAATCAGAGATCGAAACAGAATTGAAGTTTGTGTGCAACGCTATCGGACGTCACGTGTTACAATATCTGTTAAGCATTGTGTGAATTCACGCGTTGCTTGCAATTCATGTCAGACGCTATATGCGCTCTTGAATCACAATTCTGCGCTTATCCCACGTACAAATCTGAGATCTGGATACAATTGTAGTTTGAGTGGAACGCTAGCGCACGTCACGTTTTACAATCTCTGTTAGGCATTTTGTGAATACACCTGTTGCGATTTGTGTTATGCGCTATGTGCGCGCTTGAATCACAAATCTGCGCTTCTCCACGTGCTAATCAGAGATCGAAACAGAATTGAAGTTTGTGTGCAACGCTATCGGACGTCACGTGTTACAATGTCTGTTAAGCATTGTGTGAATTCATGCGTTGCTTGCAATTCATGTCAGACGCTATATGCGCTCTTGAATCACAATTCTGCGCTTATCCCACGTACAAATCTGAGATCTGGATACAATTGTAGTTTGAGTGGAACGCTAGCGCACGTCACGTTTTATAATCTCTTTTAGGCATTTTGTGAATACACCTGTTGCGATTTGTGTTATGCGCTATGTGCGCGCTTGAATCACAAATCTGCGCTTCTCCACGTGCTAACCAGAGATCGAAACAGAATTGAAGTTTGTGTGCAACGCTATCGGACGTCACGTGTTACAATGTCTGTTAAGCATTGTGTGAATTCATGCGTTGCTTGCAATTCATGTCAGACGCTATATGCGCTCTTGAATCACAATTCTGCGCTTATTCCACGTACAAATCAGAGATCAGGATACAATTGTAGTTTGAGTGGAACGCTAGCGCACGTCACGTTTTACAATCTCTGTTAGGCATTTTGTGAATACACCTGTTGCGATTTGTGTTATGCGCTATGTGCGCGCTTGAATCACAAATCTGCGCTTCCCCACGTGCTAATCAGAGATCGAAACAGAATTGAAGTTTGTGTGCAACGCTATCGGACGTCACGTGTTACAATGTCTGTTAAGCATTGTGTGAATTCACGCGTTGCTTGCAATTCATGTCAGACGCTATATGTGCTCTTGAATCACAATTCTGCGCTTATCCCACGTACAAATCAGAGATCAGAATACAATTGTAGTTTGAGTGGAACGCTAGCGCACGTCACGTTTTACAATCTCTGTTAGGCATTTTGTGAATACACCTGTTGCGATTTGTGTTATGCGCTATGTGCGTGCTTGAGTCACAAATCTGCGCTTCTCCACGTGCTAATCAGAGATCGAAACAGAATTGTAGTTTGAGTGCAACGCTAGCGGACGTCACGTGTTACAATGTCTGTTAGGCATTGTGTGAATTCATGCGTTGCTTGCAATTCATGTCAGACGCTATATGCGCTCTTGAATCACAATTCTGCGCTTATCCCACGTACAAATCTGAGATCTGGATACAATTGTAGTTTGAGTGGAACGCTAGCGCACGTCACGTTTTACAATATCTGTTAGGCATTTTGTGAATACACCTGTTGCGAATTGTGTTATGCGCTATGTGCGCGCTTGACTCACAAATCTGCGCTTCTCCACATGCTAATCAGAGATCGAAACAGAATTGAAGTTTGTGTGCAACGCTATCGGACGTCACGTGTTACAATGTCTGTTAAGCATTGTGTGAATTCATGCGTTGCTTGCAATTCATGTCAGACGCTATATGCGCTCTTGAATCACAATTCTGCGCTTATCCCACGTACAAATCTGAGATCTGGATACAATTGTAGTTTGAGTGGAACGCTAGCGCACGTCACGTTTTACAATCTCTTTTAGGCATTTTGTAAATACACCTGTTGCGATTTGTGTTATGCGCTATGTGCGCGCTTGAATCACAAATCTGCGCTTCTCCACGTGCTAACCAGAGATCGAAACAGAATTGAAGTTTGTGTGCAACGCTATCGGACGTCACGTGTTACAATGTCTGTTAAGCATTGTGTGAATTCATGCGTTGCTTGCAATTCATGTCAGACGCTATATGCGCTCTTGAATCACAATTCTGCGCTTATCCCACGTACAAATCAGAGATCAGAATACAATTGTAGTTTGAGTGGAACGCTAGCGCACGTCACGTTTTACAATTTCTGTTAGGCATTTTGTGAATACACCTGTTGCGATTTGTGTTATGCGCTATGTGCGCGCTTGAATCACAAATCTGCGCTTCTCCACGTGCTAATCAGAGATTTAAACAGAATTGTAGTTTGAGTGCAACTCTAGCGGACGTCACGTGTTACAATGTCTGTTAAGCATTGTGTGAATTCATGCGTTGCTTGCAATTCATGTCAGACGCTATATGTGCTCTTGAATCACAATTCTGCGCTTATCCCACGTACAAATCTGAGATCAGGATACAATTGTAGTTTGAGTGGAACGCTAGCGCACGTCACGTTTTACAATCTTTGTTAGGCATTTTGTGAATACACCTGTTGCGATTTGTGTTATGCGCTATGTGCACGCTTGAATCACAAATTTGCGCTTCTCCACGTGCTAATCAGTGATCGCAACAGAATTGTAGTTTGAGTGCAATGCTAGCGGACGTCACGTGTTACAATGTCTGTTAAGCATTGTGTGAATTCACGCGTTGCTTGCAATTTATGTCAGACGCTGTATGCGCTCTTGAATCACAAATCTGCGCTTCTCCACGTGCTAATCAGAGATCGCAACAGAATTGTAGTTTGAGTGCAAAGCTAGCGGACGTCACGTGTTACAATGTCTGTTAAGCATTGTGTGAATTCACGCGTTGCTTGCAATTCATGTGAGACGCTGTATGCGCTCTTGAATCACAATTCTGCGCTTATCCCACGTACATATCTGAGATCAGGATACAATTGTAGTTTGAGTGGAACGCTAGCGCACGTCACCTTTTACAATCTCTGTTAGGCATTTTGTGAATACACCTGTTGCGATTTGTGTTATGCGCTATGTGTGCGCTTGAATCACAAATCTGCGCTTCTCCACGTGCTAATCAGAGATCGAAACAGAATTGTAGTTTGAGTGCAACTCTAGCGGACGTTACGTGTTACAATTTCTGTTAAGCATTGTGTGAATTCACGCGTTGCTTGCAATTCATGTCAGACGCTGTATGCGCTCTTGAATCACAATTCTGCGCTTATCCCACGTACAAATCAGAGATCAGGATACAATTGTAGTTTGAGTGGAACGCTAGCGCACGTCACGTTTTACAATCTCTGTTAGGCATTTTGTGAATACACCTGTTGCGATTTGTGTTATGCGCTATGTGCGCGCTTGAATCACAAATCTGCGCTTCTCCACGTGCTAATCAGAGATCGAAACAGAATTGTAGTTTGAGTGCAACGCTAGCGGACGTCACGTGTTACAATGTCTATTAAGCATTGTGTGAATTCACGCGTTGCTTGCAATTCATGTCAGACGCTATATGCGCTCTTGAATCACAATTCTGCGATTATCCCACGTACAAATCAGAGATCAGAATACAATTGTAGTTTGAGTGGAACGCTAGCGCACGTCACGTTTTACAATCTCTGTTAGGCATTTTGTGAATACACCTGCTGCGATTTGTGTTATGCGCTATGTGCGCGCTTGAGTCACAAATCTGCGCTTCTCCACGTGCTAATCAGAGATCGAAACAGAATTGTAGTTTGAGTGCAACGCTAGCGGACGTCACGTGTTACAATGTCTGTTAAGCATTGTGTGAATTCACGCGTTGCTTGCAATTCATGTCAGACGCTATATGTGCTCTTGAATCACAATTCTGCGCTTATCCCACGTACAAATCAGAGATCAGAATACAATTGTAGTTTGAGTGGAACGCTAGCGCACGTCACGTTTTACAATCTCTGTTAGGCATTTTGTGAATACACCTGTTGCGATTTGTGTTATGCGCTATGTGCGCGCTTGAGTCACAAATCTGCGCTTCTCCACGTGCTAATCAGAGATCGAAACAGAATTGTAGTTTGAGTGCAAAGCTAGCTGACGTCACGTGTTACAATGTCTGTTAAGCATTGTGTGAATTCACGCGTTGCTTGCAATTCATGTCAGACGCTATATGCGCTCTTGAATCACAATTCTGCGATTATCCCACGTAAAAATCAGAGATCAGAATACAATTGTAGTTTGAGTGGAACGCTAGCGCACGTCACGTTTTACAATCTCTGTTAGGCATTTTGTGAATACACCTGCTGCGATTTGTGTTATGCGCTATGTGCGCGCTTGAGTCACAAATCTGCGCTTCTCCACGTGCTAATCAGAGATCGATACAGAATTGTAGTTTGAGTGCAACGCTAGCGGACGTCACGTGTTACAATGTCTGTTAAGCATTGTGTGAATTCACGCGTTGCTTGCAATTCATGTCAGACGCTATATGCGCTCTTGAATCACAATTCTGCGCTTATCCCACGTACAAATCAGAGATCAGAATACAATTGTAGTTTGAGTGGAACGCTAGCGCACGTCATGTTTTACAATCTCTGTTAGGCATTTTGTGAATACACCTGTTGCGATTTGTGTTATGCGCTATGTGCGCGCTTGAGTCACAAATCTGCGCTTCTCCACGTGCTAATCAGATATCGAAACAGAATTGTAGTTTGAGTGCAAAGCTAGCTGACGTCACGTGTTACAATGTCTGTTAAGCATTGTGTGAATTCACGCGTTGCTTGCAATTCATGTCAGACGCTATATGCGCTCTTGAATCACAATTCTGCGATTATCCCACGTAAAAATCAGAGATCAGAATACAATTGTAGTTTGAGTGGAACGCTAGCGCACGTCACGTTTTACAATCTCTGTTAGGCATTTTGTGAATACACCTGCTGCGATTTGTGTTATGCGCTATGTGCGCGCTTGAGTCACAAATCTGCGCTTCTCCACGTGCTAATCAGAGATCGATACAGAATTGTAGTTTGAGTGCAACGCTAGCGGACGTCACGTGTTACAATGTCTGTTAAGCATTGTGTGAATTCACGCGTTGCTTGCAATTCATGTCAGACGCTATATGCGCTCTTGAATCACAATTCTGCGCTTATCCCACGTACAAATCAGAGATCAGGATACAATTGTAGTTTGAGTGGAACGCTAGCGCACGTCACGTTTTACAATCTCTGTTAGGCATTTTGTGAATACACCTGTTGCGATTTGTGTTATGCGCTATGTGCGCGCTTGAGTCACAAATCTGCGCTTCTCCAGGTGCTAATCAGAGATCGAAACAGAATTGTAGTTTGAGTGCAACGCTAGCGGACGTCACGTGTTACAATGTGTGTTAAGCATTGTGTGAATTCACGCGTTGCTTGCAATTCATGTCAGACGCTATATGCGCTCTTGAATCACAATTCTGCGCTTATCCCACGTACAAATCAGAGATCAGGATACAATTGTAGTTTGAGTGGAACGCTAGCGCACGTCACGTTTTACAATCTCTGTTAGGCATTTTGTGAATACACCTGTTGCGATTTGTGTTATGCGCTATGTGCGCGCTTGAGTCACAAATCTGCGCTTCTCCAGGTGCTAATCAGAGATCGAAACAGAATTGTAGTTTGAGTGCAACGCTAGCGGACGTCACGTGTTACAATGTGTGTTAAGCATTGTGTGAATTCACGCGTTGCTTGCAATTCATGTCAGACGCTATATGCGCTCTTGAATCACAATTCTGCGCTTATCCCACGTACAAATCAGAGATCAGGATACAATTGTAGTTTGAGTGGAACGCTAGCGCACGTCACGTTTTACAATCTCTGTTAGGCATTTTGTGAATACACCTGTTGCGATTTGTGTTATGCGCTATGTGTGCGCTTGAATCACAAATCTGCGCTTCTCCACGTGGTAATCAGAGATCGAAACAGAATTGTAGTTTGAGTGCAACTCTAGCGGACGTCACGTGTTACAATGTCTGTTAAGCATTGTGTGAATTCACGCGTTGCTTGCAATTCATGTCAGACGCTATATGCGCTCTTGAATCACAATCCTGCGCTTATCCCACGTACAAATCAGAGATCAGGATACAATTGTAGTTTGAGTGGAACGCTAGCGCACGTCACGTTTTACAATCTCTGTTAGGCATTTTGTGAATACACCTGTTGCGATTTGTGTTATGCGCTATGTGCGCGCTTGAATCACAAATCTGCGCTTCTCCACGTGCTAATCAGAGATCGAAACAGAATTGTAGTTTGAGTGCAACTCTAGCGGACGTCACGTGTTACAATGTCTGTTAAGCATTGTGTGAATTCACGCGTTGCTTGCAATTCATGTCAGACGCTATATGCGCTCTGAAACACAATTCTGCGCTTATCCCACGTACAAATCAGAGATCAGGATACAATTGTAGTTTGAGTGGAACGCTAGCGCACGTCACGTTTTACAATCTCTGTTAGGCATTTTGTGAATACACCTGTTGCGATTTGTGTTATGCGCTATGTGCGCGCTTGAGTCACAAATCTGCGCTTCTCCACGTGCTAATCAGAGATCGAAACAGAATTGTAGTTTGAGTGCAACGCTAGCGGACGTCACGTGTTACAACGTCTGTTAAGCATTGTGTGAATTCACGCGTTGCTTGCAATTCATGTCAGACGCTATATGCGCTCTTGAATCACAATTCTACGCTTATCCCACGTACAAATCTGAAATCAGGATACAATAGTAGTTTGAGTGGAACGCTAGCGCACGTCACGTTTTACAATCTCTGTTAGGCATTTTGTGAATACACCTGTTGCGATTTGTGTTATGCGCTATGTGCGCGCTTGAATCTCAAATCTGCGCTTCTCCACGTGCTAATCAGAGATCGCAACAGAATTGTAGTTTGAGTGCAAAGCTAGCTGACGTCACGTGTTACAATGTCTGTTAAGCATTGTGTGAATTCACGCGTTGCTTGCAATTCATGTCAGACGCTGTATGCGCTCTTGAATCACAATTCTACGCTTATCCCACGTACAAATCTGAGATCAGGATACAATAGTAGTTTGAGTGGAACGCTAGCGCACGTCACGTTTTACAATCTCTGTTAGGCATTTTGTGAATACACCTGTTGCGATTTGTGTTATGCGCTATGTGCGCGCTTGAGTCACAAATCTGCGCTTCTCCACGTGCTAATCAGAGATCGAAACACAATTGTAGTTTGAGTGCAACGCTAGCGGACGTCACGTGTTACAATGTCTGTTAAGCATTGTGTGAATTCACGCGTTGCTTGCAATTCATGTCAGACGCTGTATGCGCTCTTGAATCACAATTCTGCGCTTATCCCACGTACATATCTGAGATCAGGATACAATTGTAGTTTGAGTGGAACGCTAGCGCACGTCACGTTTTACAATCTCTGTTAGGCATTTTGTGAATACACCTGTTGCGATTTGTGTTATGCGCTATGTGCGCGCTTGAATCACAAATCTGCGCTTCTCCACGTGCTAATCAGAGATCGAAACAGAATTGTAGTTTGAGTGCAACTCTAGCGGACGTCACGTGTTACAATGTCTGTTAAGCATTGTGTGAATTCACGCGTTGCTTGCAATTCATGTCAGACGCTATATGCGCTCTTGAATCACAATTCTGCGCTTATCCCACGTACAAATCAGAGATCAGGATACAATTGTAGTTTGAGTGGAACGCTAGCGCACGTCACGTTTTACAATCTCTGTTAGGCATTTTGTGAATACACCTGTTGCGATTTGTGTTATGCGCTATGTGCGCGCTTGAGTCACAAATCTGCGCTTCTCCACGTGCTAATCAGAGATCGAAACAGAATTGTAGTTTGAGTGCAACGCTAGCGGACGTCACGTGTTACAATGTCTGTTAAGCATTGTGTGAATTCACGCGTTGCTTGCAATTCATGTCAGACGCTATATGCGCTCTTGAATCACAATTCTACGCTTATCCCACGTACAAATCTGAGATCAGGATACAATAGTAGTTTGAGTGGAACGCTAGCGCACGTCACGTTTTACAATCTCTGTTAGGCATTTTGTGAATACACCTGTTGCGATTTGTGTTATGCGCTATGTGCGCGCTTGAATCTCAAATCTGCGCTTCTCCACGGGCTAATCAGAGATCGCAACAGAATTGTAGTTTGAGTGCAAAGCTAGCTGACGTCACGTGTTACAATGTCTGTTAAGCATTGTGTGAATTCACGCGTTGCTTGCAATTCATGTCAGACGCTGTATGCGCTCTTGAATCACAATTCTACGCTTATCCCACGTACAAATCTGAGATCAGGATACAATAGTAGTTTGAGTGGAACGCTAGCGCACGTCACGTTTTACAATCTCTGTTAGGCATTTTGTGAATACACCTGTTGCGATTTGTGTTATGCGCTATGTGCGCGCTTGAGTCACAAATCTGCGCTTCTCCACGTGCTAATCAGAGATCGAAACACAATTGTAGTTTGAGTGCAACGCTAGCGGACGTCACGTGTTACAATGTCTGTTAAGCATTGTGTGAATTCACGCGTTGCTTGCAATTCATGTCAGACGCTGTATGCGCTCTTGAATCACAATTCTGCGCTTATCCCACGTACATATCTGAGATCAGGATACAATTGTAGTTTGAGTGGAACGCTAGCGCACGTCACCTTTTACAATCTCTGTTAGGCATTTTGTGAATACACCTGTTGCGATTTGTGTTATGCGCTATGTGCGCGCTTGAATCACAAATCTGCGCTTCTCCACGTGCTAATCAGAGATCGAAACAGAATTGTAGTTTGAGTGCTACGCTAGCGGACGTCACGTGTCACAATGTCTGTTAAGCATTGTGTGAATTCACGCGTTGCTTGCAATTCATGTCAGGCGCTGTATGCGCTCTTGAATCACAATTCTGCGCTTATCCCACGTACAAATCAGAGATCAGAATACAATTGTAGTTTGAGTGGAACGCTAGCGCACGTCACGTTTTACAATCTCTGTTAGGCATTTTGTGAATACACCTGTTGCGATTTGTGTTATGCGCTATGTGCGCGCTTGAGTCACAAATCTGCGCTTCTCCACGTGCTAATCAGAGATCGAAACAGAATTGTAGTTTGAGTGCAACGCTAGCGGACGTCACGTGTTACAATGTCTGTTAAGCATTGTGTGAATTCACGCGTTCCTTGCAATTCATGTCAGATGCTATATGCGCTCTTGAATCACAATTCTGCGCTTATCCCACGTACAAATCAGAGATCAGGATACAATTGTAGTTTGAGTGGAACGCTAGCGCACGTCACGTTTTACAATCTCTGTTAGGCATTTTGTGAATACACCTGTTGCGATTTGTGTTATGCGCTATGTGCGCGCTTGAGTCACAAATCTGCGCTTCTCCAGGTGCTAATCAGAGATCGAAACAGAATTGTAGTTTGAGTGAAACGCTAGCGGACATCACGTGTTACAATGTCTGTTAAGCATTGTGTGAATTCACGCGTTGCTTGCAATTCATGTCAGACGCTATATGCGCTCTTGAATCACAATTCTGCGCTTATCCCACGTACAAATCAGAGATCAGAATACAATTGTAGTTTGAGTGGAACGCTAGCGCACGTCACGTTTTACAATCTCTGTTAGGCATTTTGTGAATACACCTGTTGCGATTTGTGTTATGCGCTATGTGCGCGCTTGAATCACAAATCTGCGCTTCTCCACGTGCTAATCAGAGATTGAAAGAGAATTGTAGTTTGAGTGCAACTCTAGCGGACGTCACGTGTTACAATGTCTGTTAAGCATTGTGTGAATTCATGCGTTGCTTGCAATTCATGTCAGACGCTATATGCGCTCTTGAATCACAATTCTGCGCTTATCCCACGTACAAATCTGAGATCTGGATACAATTGTAGTTTGAGTGGAACGCTAGCGCACGTCACGTTTTACAATCTCTGTTAGGCATTTTGTGAATACACCTGTTGCGATTTGTGTTATGCGCTATGTGCGCGCTTGAATCACAAATCTGCGCTTCTCCACGTGCTAATCAGAGATCGAAACAGAATTGAAGTTTGTGTGCAACGCTATCGGACGTCACGTGTTACAATGTCTGTTAAGCATTGTGTGAATTCACGCGTTGCTTGCAATTCATGTCAGACGCTATATGCGCTCTTGAATCACAATTCTGCGCTTATCCCACGTACAAATCTGAGATCTGGATACAATTGTAGTTTGAGTGGAACGCTAGCGCACGTCACGTTTTACAATCTCTGTTAGGCATTTTGTGAATACACCTGTTGCGATTTGTGTTATGCGCTATGTGCGCGCTTGAATCACAAATCTGCGCTTCTCCACGTGCTAATCAGAGATCGAAACAGAATTGAAGTTTGTGTGCAACGCTATCGGACGTCACGTGTTACAATGTCTGTTAAGCATTGTGTGAATTCATGCGTTGCTTGCAATTCATGTCAGACGCTATATGCGCTCTTGAATCACAATTCTGCGCTTATCCCACGTACAAATCTGAGATCTGGATACAATTGTAGTTTGAGTGGAACGCTAGCGCACGTCACGTTTTACAATCTCTTTTAGGCATTTTGTAAATACACCTGTTGCGATTTGTGTTATGCGCTATGTGCGCGCTTGAATCACAAATCTGCGCTTCTCCACGTGCTAACCAGAGATCGAAACAGAATTGAAGTTTGTGTGCAACGCTATCGGACGTCACGTGTTACAATGTCTGTTAAGCATTGTGTGAATTCATGCGTTGCTTGCAATTCATGTCAGACGCTATATGCGCTCTTGAATCACAATTCTGCGCTTATTCCACGTACAAATCAGAGATCAGGATACAATTGTAGTTTGAGTGGAACGCTAGCGCACGTCACGTTTTACAATCTCTGTTAGGCATTTTGTGAATACACCTGTTGCGATTTGTGTTATGCGCTATGTGCGCGCTTGAATCACAAATCTGCGCTTCCCCACGTGCTAATCAGAGATCGAAACAGAATTGAAGTTTGTGTGCAACGCTATCGGACGTCACGTGTTACAATGTCTGTTAAGCATTGTGTGAATTCACCGTTGATTGCAATTCATGTCAGACGCTGTATGCGCTCTTGAATCACAATTCTGCGCTTATCCCACGTACAAATCAGAGATCAGAATACAATTGTAGTTTGAGTGGAACGCTAGCGCACGTCACGTTTTACAATTTCTGTTAGGCATTTTGTGAATACACCTGTTGCGATTTGTGTTATGCGCTATGTGCGCGCTTGAATCACAAATCTGCGCTTCTCCACGTGCTAATCAGAGATTTAAACAGAATTGTAGTTTGAGTGCAACTCTAGCGGACGTCACGTGTTACAATGTCTGTTAAGCATTGTGTGAATTCATGCGTTGCTTGCAATTCATGTCAGACGCTATATGTGCTCTTGAATCACAATTCTGCGCTTATCCCACGTACAAATCTGAGATCAGGATACAATTGTAGTTTGAGTGGAACGCTAGCGCACGTCACGTTTTACAATCTTTGTTAGGCATTTTGTGAATACACCTGTTGCGATTTGTGTTATGCGCTATGTGCACGCTTGAATCACAAATTTGCGCTTCTCCACGTGCTAATCAGTGATCGCAACAGAATTGTAGTTTGAGTGCAATGCTAGCGGACGTCACGTGTTACAATGTCTGTTAAGCATTGTGTGAATTCACGCGTTGCTTGCAATTTATGTCAGACGCTGTATGCGCTCTTGAATCACAAATCTGCGCTTCTCCACGTGCTAATCAGAGATCGCAACAGAATTGTAGTTTGAGTGCAAAGCTAGCGGACGACACGTGTTACAATGTCTGTTAAGCATTGTGTGAATTCACGCGTTGCTTGCAATTCATGTGAGACGCTGTATGCGCTCTTGAATCACAATTCTGCGCTTATCCCACGTACATATCTGAGATCAGGATACAATTGTAGTTTGAGTGGAACGCTAGCGCACGTCACCTTTTACAATCTCTGTTAGGCATTTTGTGAATACACCTGTTGCGATTTGTGTTATGCGCTATGTGTGCGCTTGAATCACAAATCTGCGCTTCTCCACGCGCTAATCAGAGATCGAAACAGAATTGTAGTTTGAGTGCAACTCTAGCGGACGTTACGTGTTACAATTTCTGTTAAGCATTGTGTGAATTCACGCGTTGCTTGCAATTCATGTCAGACGCTGTATGCGCTCTTGAATCACAATTCTGCGCTTATCCCACGTACAAATCAGAGATCAGGATACAATTGTAGTTTGAGTGGAACGCTAGCGCACGTCACGTTTTACAATCTCTGTTAGGCATTTTGTGAATACACCTGTTGCGATTTGTGTTATGCGCTATGTGCGCGCTTGAATCACAAATCTGCGCTTCTCCACGTGCTAATCAGAGATCGAAACAGAATTGTAGTTTGAGTGCAACTCTAGCGGAAGTCACGTGTTACAATGTCTGTTAAGCATTGTGTGAATTCATGCGTTGCTTGCAAATTGTGTCAGACGCTATATGCGCTCTTGAATCACAATTCTGCGCTTATCCCACGTACAAACCAGAGATCATAATACAATTGTAGTTTGAGTGGAACGCTAACGCACGTCACGTTTTAGAATCTCTGTTAGGCATTTTGTGAATACACCTGTTGCGATTTGTGTTATGCGCTATGTGCGCGCTTGAGTCACAAATCTGCGCTTCTCCACGTGCTAATCAGAGATCGAAACACAATTGTAGTTTGAGTGCAACGCTAGCGGACGTCACGTTTTACAATCTCTGTTAGGCATTTTGTGAATACACCTGTTGTGATTTGTGTTATGCGCTATGTGCGCGCTTGAGTCACAAATCTGCGCTTCTCCAGGTGCTAATCAGAGATCGAAACAGAATTGTAGTTTGAGTGCAACGCTAGCGGACGTCACGTGTTACAATGTCTGTTAAGCATTGTGTGAATTCACGCGTTGCTTGCAATTCATGTCAGACGCTATATGCGCTCTTGAATCACAATTCTGCGATTATCCCACGTACAAATCAGAGATCAGAATACAATTGTAGTTTGAGTGGAACGCTAGCGCACGTCACGTTTTACAATCTCTGTTAGGCATTTTGTGAATACACCTGCTGCGATTTGTGTTATGCGCTATGTGCGCGCTTGAGTCACAAATCTGCGCTTCTCCACGTGCTAATCAGAGATCGAAACAGAATTGTAGTTTGAGTGCAACGCTAGCGGACGTCACGTGTTACAATGTCTGTTAAGCATTGTGTGAATTCACGCGTTGCTTGCAATTCATGTCAGACGCTATATGTGCTCTTGAATCACAATTCTGCGCTTATCCCACGTACAAATCAGAGATCAGAATACAATTGTAGTTTGAGTGGAACGCTAGCGCACGTCACGTTTTACAATCTCTGTTAGGCATTTTGTGAATACACCTGTTGCGATTTGTGTTATGCGCTATGTGCGCGCTTGAGTCACAAATCTGCGCTTCTCCACGTGCTAATCAGAGATCGAAACAGAATTGTAGTTTGAGTGCAAAGCTAGCTGACGTCACGTGTTACAATGTCTGTTAAGCATTGTGTGAATTCACGCGTTGCTTGCAATTCATGTCAGACGCTATATGCGCTCTTGAATCACAATTCTGCGATTATCCCACGTAAAAATCAGAGATCAGAATACAATTGTAGTTTGAGTGGAACGCTAGCGCACGTCACGTTTTACAATCTCTGTTAGGCATTTTGTGAATACACCTGCTGCGATTTGTGTTATGCGCTATGTGCGCGCTTGAGTCACAAATCTGCGCTTCTCCACGTGCTAATCAGAGATCGATACAGAATTGTAGTTTGAGTGCAACGCTAGCGGACGTCACGTGTTACAATGTCTGTTAAGCATTGTGTGAATTCACGCGTTGCTTGCAATTCATGTCAGACGCTATATGCGCTCTTGAATCACAATTCTGCGCTTATCCCACGTACAAATCAGAGATCAGAATACAATTGTAGTTTGAGTGGAACGCTAGCGCACGTCACGTTTTACAATCTCTGTTAGGCATTTTGTGAATACACCTGTTGCGATTTGTGTTATGCGCTATGTGCGCGCTTGAGTCACAAATCTGCGCTTCTCCACGTGCTAATCAGATATCGAAACAGAATTGTAGTTTGAGTGCAACGCTAGCGGACGTCACGTGTTACAATGTCTGTTAAGCATTGTGTGAATTCACGCGTTCCTTGCAATTCATGTCAGACGCTATATGCGCTCTTGAATCACAATTCTGCGCTTATCCCACGTACAAATCAGAGATCAGGATACAATTGTAGTTTGAGTGGAACGCTAGCGCACGTCACGTTTTACAATCTCTGTTAGGCATTTTGTGAATACACCTGTTGCGATTTGTGTTATGCGCTATGTGCGCGCTTGAGTCACAAATCTGCGCTTCTCCAGGTGCTAATCAGAGATCGAAACAGAATTGTAGTTTGAGTGCAACGCTAGCGGACGTCACGTGTTACAATGTCTGTTAAGCATTGTCTGAATTCACGCGTTGCTTGCAATTCATGTCAGACGCTATATGCGCTCTTGAATCACAATCCTGCGCTTATCCCACGTACAAATCAGAGATCAGGATACAATTGTAGTTTGAGTGGAACGCTAGCGCACGTCACGTTTTACAATCTCTGTTAGGCATTTTGTGAATACGCCTGTTGCGATTTGTGTTATGCGCTATGTGTGCGCTTGAATCACAAATCTGCGCTTCTCCACGTGCTAATCAGAGATCGAAACAGAATTGTAGTTTGAGTGCAACTCTAGCGGACGTCACGTGTTACAATGTCTGTTAAGCATTGTGTGAATTCACGCGTTGCTTGCAATTCATGTCAGACGCTATATGCGCTCTTGAATCACAATTCTGCGATTATCCCACGTACAAATCAGAGATCAGAATACAATTGTAGTTTGAGTGGAACGCTAGCGCACGTCACGTTTTACAATCTCTGTTAGGCATTTTGTGAATACACCTGCTGCGATTTGTGTTATGCGCTATGTGCGCGCTTGAGTCACAAATCTGCGCTTCTCCACGTGCTAATCAGAGATCGAAACAGAATTGTAGTTTGAGTGCAACGCTAGCGGACGTCACGTGTTACAATGTCTGTTAAGCATTGTGTGAATTCACGCGTTGCTTGCAATTCATGTCAGACGCTATATGCGCTCTTGAATCACAATTCTGCGCTTATCCCACGTACAAATCAGAGATCAGGATACAATTGTAGTTTGAGTGGAACGCTAGCGCACGTCACGTTTTACAATCTCTGTTAGGCATTTTGTGAATACACCTGTTGCGATTTGTGTTATGCGCTATGTGCACGCTTGAGTCACAAATCTGCGCTTCTCCACGTGCTAATCAGAGATCGAAACAGAATTGTAGTTTGAGTGCAACGCTAGCGGACGTCACGTGTTACAATGTCTGTTAAGCATTGTGTGAATTCACGCGTTGCTTGCAATTCATGTCAGACGCTATATGCGCTCTTGAATCACAATTCTACGCTTATCCCACGTACAAATCTGAGATCAGGATACAATAGTAGTTTGAGTGGAACGCTAGCGCACGTCACGTTTTACAATCTCTGTTAGGCATTTTGTGAATACACCTGTTGCGATTTGTGTTATGCGCTATGTGCGCGCTTGAATCTCAAATCTGCGCTTCTCCACGTGCTAATCAGAGATCGCAACAGAATTGTAGTTTGAGTGCAAAGCTAGCTGACGTCACGTGTTACAATGTCTGTTAAGCATTGTGTGAATTCACGCGTTGCTTGCAATTCATGTCAGATGCTGTATGCGCACTTGAATCACAATTCTACGCTTATCCCACGTACAAATCTGAAATCAGGATACAATAGTAGTTTGAGTGGAACGCTAACGCACGTCACGTTTTACAATCTCTGTTAGGCATTTTGTGAATACACCTGTTGCGATTTGTGTTATGCGCTATGTGCGCGCTTGAGTCACAAATCTGCGCTTCTCCACGTGCTAATCAGAGATCGAAACACAATTGTAGTTTGAGTGCAACGCTAGCGGACGTCACGTGTTACAATGTCTGTTAAGCATTGTGTGAATTCACGCGTTGCTTGCAATTCATGTCAGACGCTGTATGCGCTCTTGAATCACAATTCTGCGCTTATCCCACGTACATATCTGAGATCAGGATACAATTGTAGTTTGAGTGGAACGCTAGCGCACGTCACCTTTTACAATCTCTGTTAGGCATTTTGTGAATACACCTGTTGCGATTTGTGTTATGCGCTATGTGCGCGCTTGAATCACAAATCTGCGCTTCTCCACGTGCTAATCAGAGATCGAAACAGAATTGTAGTTTGAGTGCAACGCTAGCGGACGTCACGTGTCACAATGTCTGTTAAGCATTGTGTGAATTCACGCGTTGCTTGCAATTCATGTCAGACGCTGTATGCGCTCTTGAATCACAATTCTGCGCTTATCCCACGTACAAATCAGAGATCAGAATACAATTGTAGTTTGAGTGGAACGCTAGCGCACGTCACGTTTTACAATCTCTGTTAGGCATTTTGTGAATACACCTGTTGCGATTTGTGTTATGCGCTATGTGCGCGCTTGAGTCACAAATCTGCGCTTCTCCACGTGCTAATCAGAGATCGAAACAGAATTGTAGTTTGAGTGCAACGCTAGCGGACGTCACGTGTTACAATGTCTGTTAAGCATTGTGTGAATTCACGCGTACCTTGCAATTCATGTCAGATGCTATATGCGCTCTTGAATCACAATTCTGCGCTTATCCCACGTACAAATCAGAGATCAGGATACAATTGTAGTTTGAGTGGAACGATAGCGCACGTCACGTTTTACAATCTCTGTTAGGCATCTTGTGAATACACCTGTTGCGATTTGTGTTATGCGCTATGTGCGCGCTTGAGTCACAAATCTGCGCTTCTCCAGGTGCTAATCAGAGATCGAAACAGAATTGTAGTTTGAGTGAAACGCTAGCGGACATCACGTGTTACAATGTCTGTTAAGCATTGTGTGAATTCACGCGTTGCTTGCAATTCATGTCAGACGCTATATGCGCTCTTGAATCACAATTCTGCGATTATCCCACGTACAAATCAGAGATCAGAATACAATTGTAGTTTGAGTGGAACGCTAGCGCACGTCACGTTTTACAATCTCTGTTAGGCATTTTGTGAATACACCTGTTGCGATTTGTGTTATGCGCTATGTGCGCGCTTGAATCACAAATCTGCGCTTCTCCACGTGCTAATCAGAGATTGAAACAGAATTGTAGTTTGAGTGCAACTCTAGCGGACGTCACGTGTTACAATGTCTGTTAAGCATTGTGTGAATTCATGCGTTGCTTGCAATTCATGTCAGACGCTATATGTGCTCTTGAATCACAATTATGCGCTTATCCCACGTACAAATTTGAGATCAGGATACAATTGTAGTTTGAGTGGAACGCTAGCGCACGTCACGTTTTACAATCTTTGTTAGGCATTTTGTGAATACACCTGTTGCGATTTGTGTTATGCGCTATGTGCGCGCTTGAATCACAAATCTGCGCTTCTCCACGTGCTAATCAGTGATCGCAACAGAATTGTAGTTTGAGTGCAATGCTAGCGGACGTCACGTGTTACAATGTCTGTTAAGCATTGTGTGAATTCACGCGTTGCTTGCAATTTGTGTCAGACGCTGTATGCGCTCTTGAATCACAAATCTGCGCTTCTCCACGTGCTAATCAGAGATCGCAACAGAATTGTAGTTTGAGTGCAAAGCTAGCGGACGTCACGTGTTACAATGTCTGTTAAGCATTGTGTGAATTCACGCGTTGCTTGCAATTCATGTCAGACGCTGTATGCGCTCTTGAATCACAATTCTGCGCTTATCCCGCGTACATATCTGAGATCAGGATACAATTGTAGTTTGAGTGGAACGCTAGCGCACGTCACCTTTTACAATCTCTGTTAGGCATTTTGTGAATACACCTGTTGCGATTTGTGTTATGCGCTATGTGTGCGCTTGAATCACAAATCTGCGCTTCTCCACGTGCTAATCAGAGATCGAAACAGAATTGTAGTTTGAGTGCAACTCTAGCGGACGTTACGTGTTACAATTTCTGTTAAGCATTGTGTGAATTCACGCGTTGCTTGCAATTCATGTCTGACGCTGTATGCGCTCTTGAATCACAATTCTGCGCTTATCCCACGTACAAATCAGAGATCAGGATACAATTGTAGTTTGAGTGGAACGCTAGCGCACGTCACGTTTTACAATCTCTGTTAGGCATTTTGTGAATACACCTGTTGCGATTTGTGTTATGCGCTATGTGCGCGCTTGAATCACAAATCTGCGCTTCTCCACGTGCTAATCAGAGATCGAAACAGAATTGTAGTTTGAGTGCAACTCTAGCGGAAGTCACGTGTTACAATGTCTGTTAAGCATTGTGTGAATTCATGCGTTGCTTGCAAATTGTGTCAGACGCTATATGCGCTCTTGAATCACAATTCTGCGCTTATCCCACGTACAAATCAGAGATCAGAATACAATTGTAGTTTGAGTGGAACGCTAGCGCACGTCACGTTTTACAATCTCTGTTAGGCATTTTGTGAATACACCTGTTGCGATTTGTGTTATGCGCTATGTGCGCGCTTGAGTCACAAATCTGCGCTTCTCCAGGTGCTAATCAGAGATCGAAACAGAATTGTAGTTTGAGTGCAACGCTAGCGGACGTCACGTGTTACAATGTCTGTTAAGCATTGTGTGAATTCACGCGTTGCTTGCAATTCATGTCAGACGCTATATGCGCTCTTGAATCACAATTCTGCGATTATCCCACGTACAAATCAGAGATCAGAATACAATTGTAGTTTGAGTGGAACGCTAGCGCACGTCACGTTTTACAATCTCTGTTAGGCATTTTGTGAATACACCTGCTGCGATTTGTGTTATGCGCTATGTGCGCGCTTGAGTCACAAATCTGCGCTTCTCCACGTGCTAATCAGAGATCGAAACACAATTGTAGTTTGAGTGCAACGCTAGCGGACGTCACGTGTTACAATGTCTGTTAAGCATTGTGTGAATTCACGCGTTGCTTGCAATTCATGTCAGACGCTGTATGCGCTCTTGAATCACAATTCTGCGCTTATCCCACGTACATATCTGAGATCAGGATACAATTGTAGTTTGAGTGGAACGCTAGCGCACGTCACCTTTTACAATCTCTGTTAGGCATTTTGTGAATACACCTGTTGCGATTTGTGTTATGCGCTATGTGCGCGCTTGAATCACAAATCTGCGCTTCTCCACGTGCTAATCAGAGATCGAAACAGAATTGTAGTTTGAGTGCAACGCTAGCGGACGTCACGTGTCACAATGTCTGTTAAGCATTGTGTGAATTCACGCGTTGCTTGCAATTCATGTCAGACGCTGTATGCGCTCTTGAATCACAATTCTGCGCTTATCCCACGTACAAATCAGAGATCAGAATACAATTGTAGTTTGAGTGGAACGCTAGCGCACGTCACGTTTTACAATCTCTGTTAGGCATTTTGTGAATACACCTGTTGCGATTTGTGTTATGCGCTATGTGCGCGCTTGAGTCACAAATCTGCGCTTCTCCACGTGCTAATCAGAGATCGAAACAGAATTGTAGTTTGAGTGCAACGCTAGCGGACGTCACGTGTTACAATGTCTGTTAAGCATTGTGTGAATTCACGCGTACCTTGCAATTCATGTCAGATGCTATATGCGCTCTTGAATCACAATTCTGCGCTTATCCCACGTACAAATCAGAGATCAGGATACAATTGTAGTTTGAGTGGAACGATAGCGCACGTCACGTTTTACAATCTCTGTTAGGCATCTTGTGAATACACCTGTTGCGATTTGTGTTATGCGCTATGTGCGCGCTTGAGTCACAAATCTGCGCTTCTCCAGGTGCTAATCAGAGATCGAAACAGAATTGTAGTTTGAGTGAAACGCTAGCGGACATCACGTGTTACAATGTCTGTTAAGCATTGTGTGAATTCACGCGTTGCTTGCAATTCATGTCAGACGCTATATGCGCTCTTGAATCACAATTCTGCGATTATCCCACGTACAAATCAGAGATCAGAATACAATTGTAGTTTGAGTGGAACGCTAGCGCACGTCACGTTTTACAATCTCTGTTAGGCATTTTGTGAATACACCTGTTGCGATTTGTGTTATGCGCTATGTGCGCGCTTGAATCACAAATCTGCGCTTCTCCACGTGCTAATCAGAGATTGAAACAGAATTGTAGTTTGAGTGCAACTCTAGCGGACGTCACGTGTTACAATGTCTGTTAAGCATTGTGTGAATTCATGCGTTGCTTGCAATTCATGTCAGACGCTATATGTGCTCTTGAATCACAATTATGCGCTTATCCCACGTACAAATTTGAGATCAGGATACAATTGTAGTTTGAGTGGAACGCTAGCGCACGTCACGTTTTACAATCTTTGTTAGGCATTTTGTGAATACACCTGTTGCGATTTGTGTTATGCGCTATGTGCGCGCTTGAATCACAAATCTGCGCTTCTCCACGTGCTAATCAGTGATCGCAACAGAATTGTAGTTTGAGTGCAATGCTAGCGGACGTCACGTGTTACAATGTCTGTTAAGCATTGTGTGAATTCACGCGTTGCTTGCAATTTGTGTCAGACGCTGTATGCGCTCTTGAATCACAAATCTGCGCTTCTCCACGTGCTAATCAGAGATCGCAACAGAATTGTAGTTTGAGTGCAAAGCTAGCGGACGTCACGTGTTACAATGTCTGTTAAGCATTGTGTGAATTCACGCGTTGCTTGCAATTCATGTCAGACGCTGTATGCGCTCTTGAATCACAATTCTGCGCTTATCCCGCGTACATATCTGAGATCAGGATACAATTGTAGTTTGAGTGGAACGCTAGCGCACGTCACCTTTTACAATCTCTGTTAGGCATTTTGTGAATACACCTGTTGCGATTTGTGTTATGCGCTATGTGTGCGCTTGAATCACAAATCTGCGCTTCTCCACGTGCTAATCAGAGATCGAAACAGAATTGTAGTTTGAGTGCAACTCTAGCGGACGTTACGTGTTACAATTTCTGTTAAGCATTGTGTGAATTCACGCGTTGCTTGCAATTCATGTCTGACGCTGTATGCGCTCTTGAATCACAATTCTGCGCTTATCCCACGTACAAATCAGAGATCAGGATACAATTGTAGTTTGAGTGGAACGCTAGCGCACGTCACGTTTTACAATCTCTGTTAGGCATTTTGTGAATACACCTGTTGCGATTTGTGTTATGCGCTATGTGCGCGCTTGAATCACAAATCTGCGCTTCTCCACGTGCTAATCAGAGATCGAAACAGAATTGTAGTTTGAGTGCAACTCTAGCGGAAGTCACGTGTTACAATGTCTGTTAAGCATTGTGTGAATTCATGCGTTGCTTGCAAATTGTGTCAGACGCTATATGCGCTCTTGAATCACAATTCTGCGCTTATCCCACGTACAAACCAGAGATCAGAATACAATTGTAGTTTGAGTGGAACGCTAGCGCACGTCACGTTTTACAATCTCTGTTAGGCATTTTGTGAATACACCTGTTGCGATTTGTGTTATGCGCTATGTGCGCGCTTGAGTCACAAATCTGCGCTTCTCCACGTGCTAATCAGAGATCGAAACACAATTGTAGTTTGAGTGCAACGCTAGCGGACGTCACGTGTTACAATGTCTGTTAAGCATTGTGTGAATTCACGCGTTGCTTGCAATTCATGTCAGACGCTATATGCGCTCTTGAATCACAATTCTGCGCTTATCCCACGTACAAATCAGAGATCAGAATACAATTGTAGTTTGAGTGGAACGCTAGCGCACGTCACGTTTTACAATCTCTGTTAGGCATTTTGTGAATACACCTGTTGCGATTTGTGTTATGCGCTATGTGCGCGCTTGAGTCACAAATCTGCGCTTCTCCAGGTGCTAATCAGAGATCGAAACAGAATTGTAGTTTGAGTGCAACGCTAGCGGACGTCACGTGTTACAATGTCTGTTAAGCATTGTGTGAATTCACGCGTTGCTTGCAATTCATGTCAGACGCTATATGCGCTCTTGAATCACAATTCTGCGATTATCCCACGTACAAATCAGAGATCAGAATACAATTGTAGTTTGAGTGGAACGCTAGCGCACGTCACGTTTTACAATCTCTGTTAGGCATTTTGTGAATACACCTGCTGCGATTCGTGTTATGCGCTATGTGCGCGCTTGAGTCACAAATCTGCGCTTCTCCACGTGCTAATCAGAGATCGAAACAGAATTGCAGTTTGAGTGCAACGCTAGCGGACGTCACGTGTTACAATGTCTGTTAAGCATTGTGTGAATTCACGCGTTGCTTGCAATTCATGTCAGACGCTACATGCGCTCTTGAATCACAATTCTGCGCTTATCCCACGTACAAATCAGAGATCAGAATACAATTGTAGTTTGAGTGGAACGCTAGCGCACGTCACGTTTTACAATCTCTGTTAGGCATTTTGTTAATACACCTGTTGCGATTTGTGTTATGCGCTATGTGCGCGCTTGAGTCACAAATCTGCGCTTCTCCACGTGCTAATCAGAGATCGAAACAGAATTGTAGTTTGAGTGAAAAGCTAGCTGACGTCACGTGTTACAATGTCTGTTAAGCATTGTGTGAATTCACGCGTTGCTTGCAATTCATGTCAAACGCTATATGCGCTCTTGAATCACAATTCTGCGATTATCCCACGTAAAAATCAGGGATCAGAATACAATTGTAGTTTGAGTGGAACGCTAGCGCACGTCACGTTTTACAATCTCTGTTAGGCATTTTGTGAATACACCTGCTGCGATTTGTGTTATGCGCTATGTGCGCGCTTGAGTCACAAATCTGCGCTTCTCCACGTGCTAATCAGAGATCGAAACAGAATTGTAGTTTGAGTGCAACGCTAGCGGACGTCACGTGTTACAATGTCTGTTAAGCATTGTGTGAATTCACGCGTTGCTTGCAATTCATGTCAGACGCTATATGCGCTCTTGAATCACAATTCTGCGCTTATCCCACGTACAAATCAGAGATCAGAATACAATTGTAGTTTGAGTGGAACGCTAGCGCACGTCACGTTTTACAATCTCTGTTAGGCATTTTGTGAATACACCTGTTGCGATTTGTGTTATGCGCTATGTGTGCGCTTGAATCACAAATCTGCGCTTCTCCACGTGCTAATCAGAGATCGAAACAGAATTGTAGTTTGAGTGCAACTCTAGCGGACGTCACGTGTTACAATGTCTGTTAAGCATTGTGTGAATTCACGCGTTGCTTGCAATTCATGTCAGACGCTATATGCGCTCTTGAATCACAATCCTGCGCTTATCCCACGTACAAATCAGAGATCAGGATACAATTGTAGTTTGAGTGGAACGCTAGCGCACGTCACGTTTTACAATCTCTGTTAGGCATTTTGTGAATACACCTGTTGCGATTTGTGTTATGCGCTATGTGCGCGCTTGAATCACAAATCTGCGCTTCTCCACGTGCTAATCAGAGATCGAAACAGAATTGTAGTTTGAGTGCAACTCTAGCGGACGTCACGTGTTACAATGTCTGTTAAGCATTGTGTGAATTCACGCGTTGCTTGCAATTCATGTCAGACGCTATATGCGCTCTTGAATCACAATTCTGCGCTTATCCCACGTACAAATCAGAGATCAGGATACAATTGTAGTTTGAGTGGAACGCTAGCGCACGTCATGTTTTACAATCTCTGTTAGGCATTTTGTGAATACACCTGTTGCGATTTGTGTTATGCGCTATGTGCGCGCTTGAGTCACAAATCTGCGCTTCTCCACGTGCTAATCAGAGATCGAAACAGAATTGTAGTTTGAGTGCAACGCTAGCAGACGTCACGTGTTACAATGTCTGTTAAGCATTGTGTGAATTCACGCGTTGCTTGCAATTCATGTCAGACGCTATATGCGCTCTTGAATCACAATTCTACGCTTATCCCACGTACAAATCTGAGATCAGGATACAATAGTAGTTTGAGTGGAACGCTAGCGCACGTCACGTTTTACAATCTCTGTTAGGCATTTTGTGAATACACCTGTTGCGATTTGTGTTATGCGCTATGTGCGCGCTTGAATCTCAAATCTGCGCTTCTCCACGTGCTAATCAGAGATCGCAACAGAATTGTAGTTTGAGTGCAAAGCTAGCTGACGTCACGTGTTACAATGTCTGTTAAGCATTGTGTGAATTCACGCGTTGCTTTCAATTCATGTCAGACGCTGTATGCGCTCTTGAATCACAATTCTGCGCTTATCCCACGTACAAATCAGAGATCAGAATACAATTGTAGTTTGAGTGGAACGCTAGCGCACGTCACCTTTTACAATCTCTGTTAGGCATTTTGTGAATACACCTGTTGCGATTTGTGTTATGCGCTATGTGCGCGCTTGAATCACAAATCTGCGCTTCTCCACGTGCTAATCAGAGATCGAAACAACTTTGTAGTTTGAGTGCAACGCTAGCGGACGTCACGTGTTACAATGTCTGTTAAGCATTGTGTGAATTCACGCGTTGCTTGCAATTCATGTCAGACGCTGTATGCGCTCTTGAATCACAATTCTGCGCTTATCCCACGTACATATCTGAGATCAGGATACAATTGTAGTTTGAGTGGAACGCTAGCGCACGTCACCTTTTACAATCTCTGTTAGGCATTTTGTGAATACACCTGTTGCGATTTGTGTTATGCGCTATGTGCGCGCTTGAATCACAAATCTGCGCTTCTCCACGTGCTAATCAGAGATCGAAACAGAATTGTAGTTTGAGTGCAACGCTAGCGGACGTCACGTGTCACAATGTCTGTTAAGCATTGTGTGAATTCACGCGTTGCTTGCAATTCATGTCAGACGCTGTATGCGCTCTTGAATCACAATTCTGCGCTTATCCCACGTACAAATCAGAGATCAGAATACAATTGTAGTTTGAGTGGAACGCTAGCGCACGTCACGTTTTACAATCTCTGTTAGGCATTTTCTGAATACACCTGTTGCGATTTGTGTTTTACGCTATGTGCGCGCTTGAGTCACAAATCTGCGCTTCTCCACGTGCTAATCAGAGATCGAAACAGAATTGTAGTTTGAGTGCAACGCTAGCGGACGTCACGTGTTACAATGTCTGTTAAGCATTGTGTGAATTCACGCGTTCCTTGCAATTCATGTCAGACGCTATATGCGCTCTTGAATCACAATTCTGCGCTTATCCCACGTACAAATCAGAGATCAGGATACAATTGTAGTTTGAGTGGAACGCTAGCGCACGTCACGTTTTACAATCTCTGTTAGGCATTTTGTGAATACACCTGTTGCGATTTGTGTTATGCGCTATGTGCGCGCTTGAGTCACAAATCTGCGCTTCTCCAGGTGCTAATCAGAGATCGAAACAGAATTGTAGTTTGAGTGCAACGCTAGCGGACGTCACGTGTTACAATGTCTGTTAAGCATTGTGTGAATTCACGCGTTGCTTGCAATTCATGTCAGACGCTATATGCGCTCTTGAATCACAATTCTGCGCTTATCCCACGTACAAATCAGAGATCAGGATACAATTGTAGTTTGAGTGGAACGCTAGCGCACGTCACGTTTTACAATCTCTGTTAGGCATTTTGTGAATACACCTGTTGCGATTTGTGTTATGCGCTATGTGTGCGCTTGAGTCACAAATCTGCGCTTCTCCACGTGCTAATCAGAGATCGAAACAGAATTGTAGTTTGAGTGCAACTCTAGCGGACGTTACGTGTTACAATGTCTGTTAAGCATTGTGTGAATTCACGCGTTGCTTGCAATTCATGTCAGACGCTATATGCGCTCTTGAATCACAATTCTGCGCTTATCCCACGTACAAATCAGAGATCAGGATACAATTGTAGTTTGAGTAGAACGCTAGCGCACGTCACGTTTTACAATCTCTGTTAGGCATTTTGTGAATACACCTGTTGCGATTTGTGTTATGCGCTATGTGCGCGCTTGAGTCACAAATCTGCGCTTCTCCACGTGCTAATCAGAGATCGAAACAGAATTGTAGTTTGAGTGCAACGCTAGCGGACGTTACGTGTTACAATGTCTGTTAAGCATTGTGTGAATTCACGCGTTGCTTGCAATTCATGTCAGACGCTATATGCGCTCTTGAATCACAATTCTGCGCTTATCCCACGTACAAATCTGAGATCAGGATACAATAGTAGTTTGAGTGGAACGCTAGCGCACGTCACGTTTTACAATCTCTGTTAGGCATTTTGTGAATACACCTGTTGCGATTTGTGTTATGCGCTATGTGCGCGCTTGAGTCACAAATCTGCGCTTCTCCACGTGCTAATCAGAGATCGAAACAGAATTGTAGTTTGAGTGCAAAGCTAGCTGACGTCACGTGTTACAATGTCTGTTAAGCATTGTGTGAATTCACGCGTTGCTTGCAATTCATGTCAGACGCTATATGCGCTCTTGAATCACAATTCTGCGATTATCCCACGTAAAAATCAGAGATCAGAATACAATTGTAGTTTGAGTGGAACGCTAGCGCACGTCACGTTTTACAATCTCTGTTAGGCATTTTGTGAATACACCTGTTGCGATTTGTGTTATGCGCTATGTGCGCGCTTGAGTCACAAATCTGCGCTTCTCCACGTGCTAATCAGAGATCGAAACAGAATTGTAGTTTGAGTGCTACGCTAGCGGACGTCACGTGTTACAATGTCTGTTAAGCATTGTGTGAATTCACGCGTTGCTTGCAATTCATGTCAGACGCTATATGCGCTCTTGAATCACAATTCTACGCTTATCCCACGTACAAATCTGAGATCAGGATACAATAGTAGTTTGAGTGGAACGCTAGCGCACGTCACGTTTTACAATCTCTGTTAGGCGTTGTGTGAATACACCTGTTGCGATTTGTGTTATGCGCTATGTGCGCGCTTGAATCACAAATCTGCGCTTCTCCACGTGCTAATCAGAGATCGGAACAGAATAGTAGTTTGAGTGCAACGCTAGCGGACGTCACGTGTTACAATGTCTGTTAAGCATTGTGTGAATTCACGCGTTCCTTGCAATTCATGTCAGACGCTATATGCGCTCTTGAATCACAATTCTACGCTTATCCCACGTACAAATCAGAGATCAGGATACAATTGTAGTTTGAGAGGAACGCTAGCGCACGTCACGTTTTACAATCTCTGTTAGGCATTTTGTGAATACACCTGTTGCGATTTGTGTTATGCGCTATGTGCGCGCTTGAGTCACAAATCTGCGCTTCTCCAGGTGCTAATCAGAGATCGAAACAGAATTGTAGTTTGAGTGCAACGCTAGCGGACGTCACGTGTTACAATGTCTGTTAAGCATTGTGTGAATTCACGCGTTGCTTGCAATTCATGTCAGACGCTATATGCGCTCTTGAATCACAATTCTGCGCTTATCCCACGTACAAATCAGAGATCAGGATACAATTGTAGTTTGAGTGGAACGCTAGCGCACGTCACGTTTTACAATCTCTGTTAGGCATTTTGTGAATACACCTGTTGCGATTTGTGTTATGCGCTATGTGTGCGCTTGAGTCACAAATCTGCGCTTCTCCACGTGCTAATCAGAGATCGAAACAGAATTGTAGTTTGAGTGCAACTCTAGCGGACGTTACGTGTTACAATGTCTGTTAAGCATTGTGTGAATTCACGCGTTGCTTGCAATTCATGTCAGACGCTGTATGCGCTCTTGAATCACAATTCTGCGCTTATCCCACGTACAAATCAGAGATCAGGATACAATTGTAGTTTGAGTGGAACGCTAGCGCACGTCACGTTTTACAATCTCTGTTAGGCATTTTGTGAATACACCTGTTGCGATTTGTGTTATGCGCTATGTGCGCGCTTGAATCACAAATCTGCGCTTCTCCACGTGCTAATCAGAGATCGAAACAGAATTGTAGTTTGAGTGCAACGCTAGCGGACGTCACGTGTCACAATGTCTGTTAAGCATTGTGTGAATTCACGCGTTGCTTGCAATTCATGTCAGACGCTGTATGCGCTCTTGAATCACAATTCTGCGCTTATCCCACGTACAAATCAGAGATCAGAATACAATTGTAGTTTGAGTGGAACGCTAGCGCACGTCACGTTTTACAATCTCTGTTAGGCATTTTCTGAATACACCTGTTGCGATTTGTGTTTTACGCTATGTGCGCGCTTGAGTCACAAATCTGCGCTTCTCCACGTGCTAATCAGAGATCGAAACAGAATTGTAGTTTGAGTGCAACGCTAGCGGACGTCACGTGTTACAATGTCTGTTAAGCATTGTGTGAATTCACGCGTTCCTTGCAATTCATGTCAGACGCTATATGCGCTCTTGAATCACAATTCTGCGCTTATCCCACGTACAAATCAGAGATCAGGATACAATTGTAGTTTGAGTGGAACGCTAGCGCACGTCACGTTTTACAATCTCTGTTAGGCATTTTGTGAATACACCTGTTGCGATTTGTGTTATGCGCTATGTGCGCGCTTGAGTCACAAATCTGCGCTTCTCCAGGTGCTAATCAGAGATCGAAACAGAATTGTAGTTTGAGTGCAACGCTAGCGGACGTCACGTGTTACAATGTCTGTTAAGCATTGTGTGAATTCACGCGTTGCTTGCAATTCATGTCAGACGCTATATGCGCTCTTGAATCACAATTCTGCGCTTATCCCACGTACAAATCAGAGATCAGGATACAATTGTAGTTTGAGTGGAACGCTAGCGCACGTCACGTTTTACAATCTCTGTTAGGCATTTTGTGAATACACCTGTTGCGATTTGTGTTATGCGCTATGTGTGCGCTTGAGTCACAAATCTGCGCTTCTCCACGTGCTAATCAGAGATCGAAACAGAATTGTAGTTTGAGTGCAACTCTAGCGGACGTTACGTGTTACAATGTCTGTTAAGCATTGTGTGAATTCACGCGTTGCTTGCAATTCATGTCAGACGCTATATGCGCTCTTGAATCACAATTCTGCGCTTATCCCACGTACAAATCAGAGATCAGGATACAATTGTAGTTTGAGTAGAACGCTAGCGCACGTCACGTTTTACAATCTCTGTTAGGCATTTTGTGAATACACCTGTTGCGATTTGTGTTATGCGCTATGTGCGCGCTTGAGTCACAAATCTGCGCTTCTCCACGTGCTAATCAGAGATCGAAACAGAATTGTAGTTTGAGTGCAACGCTAGCGGACGTTACGTGTTACAATGTCTGTTAAGCATTGTGTGAATTCACGCGTTGCTTGCAATTCATGTCAGACGCTATATGCGCTCTTGAATCACAATTCTGCGCTTATCCCACGTACAAATCTGAGATCAGGATACAATAGTAGTTTGAGTGGAACGCTAGCGCACGTCACGTTTTACAATCTCTGTTAGGCATTTTGTGAATACACCTGTTGCGATTTGTGTTATGCGCTATGTGCGCGCTTGAGTCACAAATCTGCGCTTCTCCACGTGCTAATCAGAGATCGAAACAGAATTGTAGTTTGAGTGCAAAGCTAGCTGACGTCACGTGTTACAATGTCTGTTAAGCATTGTGTGAATTCACGCGTTGCTTGCAATTCATGTCAGACGCTATATGCGCTCTTGAATCACAATTCTGCGATTATCCCACGTAAAAATCAGAGATCAGAATACAATTGTAGTTTGAGTGGAACGCTAGCGCACGTCACGTTTTACAATCTCTGTTAGGCATTTTGTGAATACACCTGTTGCGATTTGTGTTATGCGCTATGTGCGCGCTTGAGTCACAAATCTGCGCTTCTCCACGTGCTAATCAGAGATCGAAACAGAATTGTAGTTTGAGTGCTACGCTAGCGGACGTCACGTGTTACAATGTCTGTTAAGCATTGTGTGAATTCACGCGTTGCTTGCAATTCATGTCAGACGCTATATGCGCTCTTGAATCACAATTCTACGCTTATCCCACGTACAAATCTGAGATCAGGATACAATAGTAGTTTGAGTGGAACGCTAGCGCACGTCACGTTTTACAATCTCTGTTAGGCGTTGTGTGAATACACCTGTTGCGATTTGTGTTATGCGCTATGTGCGCGCTTGAATCACAAATCTGCGCTTCTCCACGTGCTAATCAGAGATCGGAACAGAATAGTAGTTTGAGTGCAACGCTAGCGGACGTCACGTGTTACAATGTCTGTTAAGCATTGTGTGAATTCACGCGTTGCTTGCAATTCATGTCAGACGCTATATGCGCTCTTGAATCACAATTCTACGCTTATCCCACGTACAAATCAGAGATCAGGATACAATTGTAGTTTGAGAGGAACGCTAGCGCACGTCACGTTTTACAATCTCTGTTAGGCATTTTGTGAATACACCTGTTGCGATTTGTGTTATGCGCTATGTGCGCGCTTGAGTCACAAATCTGCGCTTCTCCAGGTGCTAATCAGAGATCGAAACAGAATTGTAGTTTGAGTGCAACGCTAGCGGACGTCACGTGTTACAATGTCTGTTAAGCATTGTGTGAATTCACGCGTTGCTTGCAATTCATGTCAGACGCTATATGCGCTCTTGAATCACAATTCTGCGCTTATCCCACGTACAAATCAGAGATCAGGATACAATTGTAGTTTGAGTGGAACGCTAGCGCACGTCACGTTTTACAATCTCTGTTAGGCATTTTGTGAATACACCTGTTGCGATTTGTGTTATGCGCTATGTGTGCGCTTGAGTCACAAATCTGCGCTTCTCCACGTGCTAATCAGAGATCGAAACAGAATTGTAGTTTGAGTGCAACTCTAGCGGACGTTACGTGTTACAATGTCTGTTAAGCATTGTGTGAATTCACGCGTTGCTTGCAATTCATGTCAGACGCTATATGCGCTCTTGAATCACAATTCTGCGCTTATCCCACGTACAAATCAGAGATCAGGATACAATTGTAGTTTGAGTAGAACGCTAGCGCACGTCACGTTTTACAATCTCTGTTAGGCATTTTGTGAATACACCTGTTGCGATTTGTGTTATGCGCTATGTGCGCGCTTGAGTCACAAATCTGCGCTTCTCCACGTGCTAATCAGAGATCGAAACAGAATTGTAGTTTGAGTGCAACGCTAGCGGACGTCACGTGTTACAATGTCTGTTAAGCATTGTGTGAATTCACGCGTTGCTTGCAATTCATGTCAGACGCTATATGCGCTCTTGAATCACAATTCTGCGCTTATCCCACGTAAAAATCTGAGATCAGGATCCAATAGTAGTTTGAGTGGAACGCTAGCGCACGTCACGTTTTACAATCTCTGTTAGGCAATTTGTGAATACACCTGTTGCGATTTGTGTTATGCGCTATGTGCGCGCTTGAGTCACAAATCTGCGCTTCTCCACGTGCTAATCAGAGATCGAAACAGAATTGTAGTTTGAGTGCAAAGCTAGCTGACGTCACGTGTTACAATGTCTGTTAAGCATTGTGTGAATTCACGCGTTGCTTGCAATTCATGTCAGACGCTATATGCGCTCTTGAATCACAATTCTGCGATTATCCCACGTAAAAATCAGAGATCAGAATACAATTGTAGTTTGAGTGGAACGCTAGCGCACGTCACGTTTTACAATCTCTGTTAGGCATTTTGTGAATACACCTGTTGCGATTTGTGTTATGCGCTATGTGCGCGCTTGAGTCAAAAATCTGCGCTTCTCCACGTGCTAATCAGAGATCGAAACAGAATTGTAGTTTGAGTGCTACGCTAGCGGACGTCACGTGTTACAATGTCTGTTAAGCATTGTGTGAATTCACGCGTTGCTTGCAATTCATGTCAGACGCTATATGCGCTCTTGAATCACAATTCTACGCTTATCCCACGTACAAATCTGAGATCAGGATACAATAGTAGTTTGAGTGGAACGCTAGCGCACGTCACGTTTTACAATCTCTGTTAGGCGTTGTGTGAATACACCTGTTGCGATTTGTGTTATGCGCTATGCGCGCGCTTGAATCACAAATCTGCGCTTCTCCACGTGCTAATCAGAGATCGGAACAGAATAGTAGTTTGAGTGCAACGCTAGCGGACGTCACGTGTTACAATGTCTGTTAAGCATTGTGTGAATTCACGCGTTGCTTGCAATTCATGTCAGACCCTATATGCGCTCTTGAATCACAATTCTACGCTTATCCCACGTACAAATCTGAGATCAGGATACAATAGTAGTTTGAGTGGAACGCTAGCGCACGTCACGTTTTACAATCTCTGTTAGGCGTTGTGTGAATACACCTGTTGCGATTTGTGTTATGCGCTATGTGCGCGCTTGAATCACAAATCTGCGCTTCTCCACGTGCTAATCAGAGATCGAAACACAATTGTAGTTTGAGTGCAACGCTAGCGGACGTCACGTGTTACAATGTCTGTTAAGCATTGTGTGAATTCACGCGTTGCTTGCAATTCATGTCAGACGCTATATGCGCTCTTGAATCACAATTCTACGCTTATCCCACGTACAAATCTGAGATCAGGATACAATAGTAGTTTGAGTGGAACGCTAGCGCACGTCACGTTTTACAATCTCTGTTAGGCGTTGTGTGAATACACCTGTTGCGATTTGTGTTATGCGCTATGTGCGCGCTTGAATCACAAATCTGCGCTTCTCCACGTGCTAATCAGAGATCGAAACAGAATTGTAGTTTGAGTGCAACGCTAGCGGACGTCACGTGTCACAATGTCTGTTAAGCATTGTGTGAATTCACGCGTTGCTTGCAATTCATGTCAGACGCTGTATGCGCTCTTGAATCACAATTCTGCGCTTATCCCACGTACAAATCAGAGATCAGAATACAATTGTAGTTTGAGTGGAACGCTAGCGCACGTCACGTTTTACAATCTCTGTTAGGCATTTTCTGAATACACCTGTTGCGATTTGTGTTTCACGCTATGTGCGCGCTTGAGTCACAAATCTGCGCTTCTCCACGTGCTAATCAGAGATCGAAACAGAATTGTAGTTTGAGTGCAACGCTAGCGGACGTCACGTGTTACAATGTCTGTTAAGCATTGTGTGAATTCACGCGTTCCTTGCAATTCATGTCAGACGCTGTATGCGCTCTTGAATCACAATTCTGCGCTTATCCCACGTACAAATCAGAGATCAGAATACAATTGTAGTTTGAGTGGAACGCTAGCGCACGTCACGTTTTACAATCTCTGTTAGGCATTTTGTGAATACACCTGTTGCGATTTGTGTTATGCGCTATGTGCGCGCTTGAGTCAAAAATCTGCGCTTCTCCACGTGCTAATCAGAGATCGAAACAGAATTGTAGTTTGAGTGCTACGCTAGCGGACGTCACGTGTTACAATGTCTGTTAAGCATTGTGTGAATTCACGCGTTGCTTGCAATTCATGTCAGACGCTATATGCGCTCTTGAATCACAATTCTACGCTTATCCCACGTACAAATCTGAGATCAGGATACAATAGTAGTTTGAGTGGAACGCTAGCGCACGTCACGTTTTACAATCTCTGTTAGGCGTTGTGTGAATACACCTGTTGCGATTTGTGTTATGCGCTATGCGCGCGCTTGAATCACAAATCTGCGCTTCTCCACGTGCTAATCAGAGATCGGAACAGAATAGTAGTTTGAGTGCAACGCTAGCGGACGTCACGTGTTAGAATGTCTGTTAAGCATTGTGTGAATTCACGCGTTGCTTGCAATTCATGTCAGACCCTATATGCGCTCTTGAATCACAATTCTACGCTTATCCCACGTACAAATCTGAGATCAGGATACAATAGTAGTTTGAGTGGAACGCTAGCGCACGTCACGTTTTACAATCTCTGTTAGGCGTTGTGTGAATACACCTGTTGCGATTTGTGTTATGCGCTATGTGCGCGCTTGAATCACAAATCTGCGCTTCTCCACGTGCTAATCAGAGATCGAAACACAATTGTAGTTTGAGTGCAACGCTAGCGGACGTCACGTGTTACAATGTCTGTTAAGCATTGTGTGAATTCACGCGTTGCTTGCAATTCATGTCAGACGCTATATGCGCTCTTGAATCACAATTCTGCGCTTATCCCACGTACAAATCTGAGATCAGGATACAATAGTAGTTTGAGTGGAACGCTAGCGCACGTCACGTTTTACAATCTCTGTTAGGCATTTTGTGAATACACCTGTTGCGATTTGTGTTATGCGCTATGTGCGCGCTTGAGTCACAAATCTGCGCTTCTCCACGTGCTAATCAGAGATCGAAACAGAATTGTAGTTTGAGTGCAAAGCTAGCTGACGTCACGTGTTACAATGTCTGTTAAGCATTGTGTGAATTCACGCGTTGCTTGCAATTCATGTCAGACGCTATATGCGCTCTTGAATCACAATTCTGCGATTATCCCACGTAAAAATCAGAGATCAGAATACAATTGTAGTTTGCGTGGAACGCTAGCGCACGTCACGTTTTACAATCTCTGTTAGGCATTTTGTGAATACACCTGTTGCGATTTGTGTTATGCGCTATGTGCGCGCTTGAGTCACAAATCTGCGCTTCTCCACGTGCTAATCAGAGATCGAAACAGAATTGTAGTTTGAGTGCTACGCTAGCGGACGTCACGTGTTACAATGTCTGTTAAGCATTGTGTGAATTCACGCGTTGCTTGCAATTCATGTCAGACGCTATATGCGCTCTTGAATCACAATTCTACGCTTATCCCACGTACAAATCTGAGATCAGGATACAATAGTAGTTTGAGTGGAACGCTAGCGCACGTCACGTTTTACAATCTCTGTTAGGCGTTGTGTGAATACACCTGTTGCGATTTGTGTTATGCGCTATGTGCGCGCTTGAATCACAAATCTGCGCTTCTCCACGTGCTAATCAGAGATCGGAACAGAATAGTAGTTTGAGTGCAACGCTAGCGGACGTCACGTGTTACAATGTCTGTTAAGCATTGTGTGAATTCACGCGTTGCTTGCAATTCATGTCAGACCCTATATGCGCTCTTGAATCACAATTCTACGCTTATCCCACGTACAAATCTGAGATCAGGATACAATAGTAGTTTGAGTGGAACGCTAGCGCACGTCACGTTTTACAATCTCTGTTAGGCGTTGTGTGAATACACCTGTTGCGATTTGTGTTATGCGCTATGTGCGCGCTTGAATCACAAATCTGCGCTTCTCCACGTGCTAATCAGAGATCGGAACAGAATAGTTGTTTGAGTGCAACGCTAGCGGACGTCACGTGTTACAATGTCTGTTAAGCATTGTGTGAATTCACGCGTTGCTTGCAATTCATGTCAGACGCTATATGCGCTCTTGGATCACAGTTCTGCGCTTATCCCACGTACAAATCTGAAATCAGGATACAAGTGTAGTTTGAGTGGAACGCTAGCGCACGTCACGTTTTACAATCTCTGTTAGGCATTTTGTCAATACACCTGTTGTGATTTGTGTTATGCGCTATGTGCGCGCTTGAGTCACAAATCTGCGCTTCTCCACGTGCTAATCAGAGATCGAAACACAATTGTAGTTTGAGTGCAACGCTAGCGGACGTCGCGTGTTACAATGTCTGTTAAGCATTGTGTGAATTCACGCGTTGCTTGCAATTCATGTCAGACGCTATATGCGCTCTTGAATCACAATTCTGCGCTTATCCCACGTACAAATCAGAGATCAGGATACAATTGTAGTTTGAGTGGAACGCTAGCGCACATCACGTTTTACAATCTCTGTTAGGCATTTTGTGAATACACCTGTTGCGATTTGTGTTATGCGCTATGTGCGCGCTTGAGTCACAAATCTGCGCTTCTCCACGTGCTAATCATAGATCGAAACACAATTGTAGTTTGAGTGCAACGCTAGCGCACGTCACGTGTTACAATGTCTGTTAAGCATTGTGTGAATTCACGCGTTGCTTGCACTTCCTGTCAGACGCTATATGCGCTCTTGAATCCCAATTCTGCGCTTATCGAACGTACAAATCAGAGATGAGGATACAATTGTAGTTTGAGTGGAACGCTAGCGCACATCATGTTTTACAATCTCTGTTAGGCATTTTGTGAATACACCTGTTGCGATTTGTGTTATGCGCTATGTGCGCACTTGAGTCACAAATCTGCGCTTCTCCACGTGCTAATCATAGATCGAAACACAATTGTAGTTTGAGTGCAACGCTAGCGCACGTCACGTGTTACAATGTCTGTTAAGCATTGTGTGAATTCACGCGTTGCTTGCACTTCCTGTCAGACGATATATGCGCTCTTGAATCCCAATTCTGCGCTTATCGAACGTACAAATCAGAGATGAGGATACAATTGTAGTTTGAGTGGAACGCTAGCGCACATCATGTTTTACAATCTCTGTTAGGCATTTTGTGAATACACCTGTTGCGATTTGTGTTATGCGCTATGTGCGCACTTGAGTCACAAATCTGCGCTTCTCCACGTGCTAATCATAAATCGAAACACAATTGTAGTTTGAGTGCAACGCTAGCGCACGTCACGTGTTACAATGTCTGTTAAGCATTGTGTGAATTCACGCGTTGCTTGCAATTCCTGTCAGACGCTATATGCGCTCTTGAATCCCAATTCTGCGCTTATCCCACGTACAAATCTGAGATCAGGATACAATAGTAGTTTGAGTGGAACGCTAGCGCACGTCACGTTTTACAATCTCTGTTAGGCATTTTGTGAATACACCTGTTGCGATTTGTGTTATGCGCTATGTGCGCGCTTGAGTCACAAATCTGCGCTTCTCCACGTGCTAATCAGAGATCGAAACAGAATTGTAGTTTGAGTGCAACGCTAGCGGACGTCACGTGTTACAATGTCTGTTAAGCATTGTGTGAATTCACGCGTTGCTTGCAATTCATGTCAGACGCTATATGCGCTCTTGGATCACAGTTCTGCGCTTATCCCACGTACAAATCTGAAATCAGGATACAATTGTAGTTTGAGTGGAACGCTAGCGCACGTCACGTTTTACAATCTCTGTTAGGCATTTTGTCAATACACCTGTTGTGATTTGTGTTATGCGCTATGTGCGCGCTTGAGTCACAAATCTGCGCTTCTCCACGTGCTAATCAGAGATCGAAACACAATTGTAGTTTGAGTGCAACGCTAGCGGACGTCGCGTGTTACAATGTCTGTTAAGCATTGTGTGAATTCACGCGTTGCTTGCAATTCATGTCAGACGCTATATGCGCTCTTGAATCACAATTCTGCGCTTATCCCACGTACAAATCAGAGATCAGGATACAATTGTAGTTTGAGTGGAACGCTAGCGCACATCACGTTTTACAATCTCTGTTAGGCATTTTGTGAATACACCTGTTGCGATTTGTGTTATGCGCTATGTGCGCGCTTGAGTCACAAATCTGCGCTTCTCCACGTGCTAATCATAGATCGAAACACAATTGTAGTTTGAGTGCAACGCTAGCGCACGTCACGTGTTACAATGTCTGTTAAGCATTGTGTGAATTCACGCGTTGCTTGCACTTCCTGTCAGACGCTATATGCGCTCTTGAATCCCAATTCTGCGCTTATCGAACGTACAAATCAGAGATGAGGATACAATTGTAGTTTGAGTGGAACGCTAGCGCACATCATGTTTTACAATCTCTGTTAGGCATTTTGTGAATACACCTGTTGCGATTTGTGTTATGCGCTATGTGCGCACTTGAGTCACAAATCTGCGCTTCTCCACGTGCTAATCATAGATCGAAACACAATTGTAGTTTGAGTGCAACGCTAGCGCACGTCACGTGTTACAATGTCTGTTAAGCATTGTGTGAATTCACGCGTTGCTTGCACTTCCTGTCAGACGATATATGCGCTCTTGAATCCCAATTCTGCGCTTATCGAACGTACAAATCAGAGATGAGGATACAATTGTAGTTTGAGTGGAACGCTAGCGCACATCATGTTTTACAATCTCTGTTAGGCATTTTGTGAATACACCTGTTGCGATTTGTGTTATGCGCTATGTGCGCACTTGAGTCACAAATCTGCGCTTCTCCACGTGCTAATCATAAATCGAAACACAATTGTAGTTTGAGTGCAACGCTAGCGCACGTCACGTGTTACAATGTCTGTTAAGCATTGTGTGAATTCACGCGTTGCTTGCAATTCCTGTCAGACGCTATATGCGCTCTTGAATCCCAATTCTGCGCTTATCCCACGTACAAATCAGGTCAGGATACAATTGTAGTTTGAGTGGAACGCTAGCGCACGTCACGTTTTACAATCTCTGTTAGGCATTTTGTGAATACACCTGTTGCGATTTGTGTTATGCGCTATGTGCGCGCTTGAGTCACAAATCTGCGCTTCTCCACGTGCTAATCAGAGATCGAAACAGAATTGTAGTTTGAGTGCAACGCTAGCGGACGTCACGTGTTACAATGTCTGTTAAGCATTGTGTGAATTCACGCGTTGCTTGCAATTCATGTCAGACGCTATATGCGCTCTTGAATCACAATTCTACGCTTATCCCACGTACAAATCTGAGATCAGGATACAATAGTAGTTTGAGTGGAACGCTAGCGCACGTCACGTTTTACAATCTCTGTTAGGCGTTGTGTGAATACACCTGTTGCGATTTGTGCTATGCGCTATGTGCGCGCTTGAGTCACAAATCTGCGCTTCTCCACGTGCTAATCAGAGATCGAAACAGAATTGTAGTTTGAGTGCAACGCTAGCGGACGTCACGTGTTACAATGTCTGTTAAGCATTGTGTGAATTCACGCGTTGCTTGCAATTCATGTCAGACGCTATATGCGCTCTTGAATCACAATTCTACGCTTATCCCACGTACAAATCTGAGATCAGGATACAATAGTAGTTTGAGTGGAACGCTAGCGCACATCACGTTTTACAATCTCTGTAAAGGCATTTTGTGAATACACCTGTTGCGATTTGTGTTATGCGCTATGTGCGCTCTTGAGTCACAAATCTGCGCTTCTCCACGTGCTAATCATAGATCGAAACACAATTGTAGTTTGAGTGCAACGCTAGCGCACGTCACGTGTTACAATGTCTGTTAAGCATTGTGTGAATTCACGCGTTGCTTGCACTTCCTGTCAGACGCTATATGCGCTCTTGAATCCCAATTCTGCGCTTATCGAACGTACAAATCAGAGATGAGGATACAATTGTAGTTTGAGTGGAACGCTAGCGCACATCATGTTTTACAATCTCTGTTAGGCATTTTGTGAATACACCTGTTGCGATTTGTGTTATGCGCTATGTGCGCACTTGAGTCACAAATCTGCGCTTCTCCACGTGCTAATCATAGATCGAAACACAATTGTAGTTTGAGTGCAACGCTAGCGCACGTCACGTGTTACAATGTCTGTTAAGCATTGTGTGAATTCACGCGTTGCTTGCAATTCCTGTCAGACGCTATATGCGCTCTTGAATCCCAATTCTGCGCTTATCCCACGTACAAATCAGATCAGGATACAATTGTAGTTTGAGTGGAACGCTAGCGCACATCACGTTTTACAATCTCTGCTAGGCATTTTGTGAATACACCTGTTGCGATTTGTGTTATGCGCTATGTGCGCGCTTGAGTCACAAATCTGCGCTTCTCCACGTGCTAATCAGAGATCGAAACACAATTGTAGTTTGAGTGCAACGCTAGCGGACGTCACGTGTTACAATGTCTGTTAAGCATTGTGTGAATTCACGCGTTGCTTGCAATTCATGTCAGACGCTATATGCGCTCTTGAATCACAATTCTACGCTTATCCCACGTACAAATCTGAGATCAGGATACAATAGTAGTTTGAGTGGAACGCTAGCGCACGTCACGTTTTACAATCTCTGTTAGGCATTTTGTGAATACACCTGTTGCGATTTGTGTTATGCGCTATGTGCGCGCTTGAGTCACAAATCTGCGCTTCTCCACGTGCTAATCAGAGATCGAAACACAATTGTAGTTTGAGTGCAACGCTAGCGGACGTCACGTGTTACAATGTCTGTTAAGCATTGTGTGAATTCACGCGTTGCTTGCAATTCATGTCAGACGCTATATGCGCTCTTGAATCACAATTCTACGCTTATCCCACGTACAAATCTGAGATCAGGATACAATAGTAGTTTGAGTGGAACGCTAGCGCACGTCACGTTTTACAATCTCTGTTAGGCATTTTGTGAATACACCTGTTGCGATTTGTGTTATGCGCTATGTGCGCGCTTGAGTCACAAATCTGCGCTTCTCCACGTGCTAATCAGAGATCGAAACAGAATTGTAGTTTGAGTGCAACGCTAGCGGACGTCACGTGTTACAATGTCTGTTAAGCATTGTGTGAATTCACGCGTTGCTTGCAATTCATGTCAGACGCTATATGCGCTCTTGAATCACAATTCTACGCTTATCCCACGTACAAATCTGAGATCAGGATACAATAGTAGTTTGAGTGGAACGCTAGCGCACGTCACGTTTTACAATCTCTGTTAGGCGTTGTGTGAATACACCTGTTGCGATTTGTGTTATGCGCTATGTGCGCGCTTGAATCACAAATCTGCGCTTCTCCACGTGCTAATCAGAGATCGAAACACAATTGTAGTTTGAGTGCAACGCTAGCGGACGTCACGTGTTACAATGCCTGTTAAGCATTGTGTGAATTCACGCGTTGCTTGCAATTCATGTCAGACGCTATATGCGCTCTTGAATCACAATTCTACGCTTATCCCACGTACAAATCTGAGATCAGGATACAATAGTAGTTTGAGTGGAACGCTAGCGCACGTCACGTTTTACAATCTCTGTTAGGCGTTGTGTGAATACACCTGTTGCGATTTGTGTTATGCGCTATGTGCGCGCTTGAATCACAAATCTGCGCTTCTCCACGTGCTAATCAGAGATCGTAACAGAATAGTAGTTTGAGTGCAACGCTAGCGGACGTCACGTGTTACAATGTCTGTTAAGCATTGTGTGAATTCACGCGTTGCTTGCAATTCATGTCAGACCCTATATGCGCTCTTGAATCACAATTCTGCGCTTATCCCACGTACAAATCTGAGATCAGGATGCAATAGTAGTTTGAGTGGAACGCTAGCGCACGTCACGTTTTACAATCTCTGTTAGGCGTTGTGTGAATACCCCTGTTGCGATTTGTGTTATGCGCTATGTGCGCGCTTGAATCACAAATCTGCGCTTCTCCACGTGCTAATCAGAGATCGAAACACAATTGTAGTTTGAGTGCAACGCTAGCGGACGTCACGTGTTACAATGTCTGTTAAGCATTGTGTGAATTCACGCGTTGCTTGCAATTCATGTCAGACCCTATATGCGCTCTTGAATCACAATTCTACGCTTATCCCACGTACAAATTTGAGATCAGGATACAATAGTAGTTTGAGTGGAACGCTAGCGCACGTCACGTTTTACAATCTCTGTTAGGCGTTGTGTGAATACACCTGTTGCGATTTGTGTTATGCGCTATGTGCGCGCTTGAGTCACAAATCTGCGCTTCTCCACGTGCTAATCAGAGATCGAAACAGAATTGTAGTTTGAGTGCAACGCTAGCGGACGTCACGTGTTACAATGTCTGTTAAGCATTGTGTGAATTCACGCGTTGCTTGCAATTCATGTCAGACGCTATATGCGCTCTTGAATCACAATTCTGCGCTTATCCCACGTACAAATCAGATCAGGATACAATTGTAGTTTGAGTGGAACGCTAGCGCACATCACGTTTTACAATCTCTGTTAGGCATTTTGTGAATACACCTGTTGCGATTTGTGTTATGCGCTATGTGCGCGCTTGAGTCACAAATCTGCGCTTCTCCACGTGCTAATCATAGATCGAAACACAATTGTAGTTTGAGTGCAACGCTAGCGCACGTCACGTGTTACAATGTCTGTTAAGCATTGTGTGAATTCACGCGTTGCTTGCACTTCCTGTCAGACGCTATATGCGCTCTTGAATCCCAATTCTGCGCTTATCGAACGTACAAATCAGAGATGAGGATACAATTGTAGTTTGAGTGGAACGCTAGCGCACATCATGTTTTACAATCTCTGTTAGGCATTTTGTGAATACACCTGTTGCGATTTGTGTTATGCGCTATGTGCGCACTTGAGTCACAAATCTGCGCTTCTCCACGTGCTAATCATAGATCGAAACACAATTGTAGTTTGAGTGCAACGCTAGCGCACGTCACGGGTTACAATGTCTGTTAAGCATTGTGTGAATTCACGCGTTGCTTGCACTTCCTGTCAGACGCTATATGCGCTCTTGAATCCCAATTCTGCGCTTATCGAACGTACAAATCAGAGATGAGGATACAATTGTAGTTTGAGTGGAACGCTAGCGCACATCATGTTTTACAATCTCTGTTAGGCATTTTGTGAATACACCTGTTGCGATTTGTGTTATGCGCTATGTGCGCACTTGAGTCACAAATCTGCGCTTCTCCACGTGCTAATCATAGATCGAAACACAATTGTAGTTTGAGTGCAACGCTAGCGCACGTCACGTGTTACAATGTCTGTTAAGCATTGTGTGAATTCACGCGTTGCTTGCAATTCCTGTCAGACGCTATATGCGCTCTTGAATCCCAATTCTGCGCTTATCCCACGTACAAATCAGGTCAGGATACAATTGTAGTTTGAGTGGAACGCTAGCGCACGTCACGTTTTACAATCTCTGTTAGGCATTTTGTGAATACACCTGTTGCGATTTGTGTTATGCGCTATGTGCGCGCTTGAGTCACAAATCTGCGCTTCTCCACGTGCTAATCAGAGATCGAAACACAATTGTAGTTTGAGTGCAACGCTAGCGGACGTCACGTGTTACAATGTCTGTTAAGCATTGTGTGAATTCACGCGTTGCTTGCAATTCATGTCAGACGCTATATGCGCTCTTGAATCACAATTCTACGCTTATCCCACGTACAAATCTGAGATCAGGATACAATAGTAGTTTGAGTGGAACGCTAGCGCACGTCACGTTTTACAATCTCTGTTAGGCATTTTGTGAATACACCTGTTGCGATTTGTGTTATGCGCTATGTGCGCGCTTGAGTCACAAATCTGCGCTTCTCCACGTGCTAATCAGAGATCGAAACAGAATTGTAGTTTGAGTGCAACGCTAGCGGACGTCACGTGTTACAATGTCTGTTAAGCATTGTGTGAATTCACGCGTTGCTTGCAATTCATGTCAGACGCTATATGCGCTCTTGAATCACAATTCTAGGCTTATCCCACGTACAAATCTGAGATCAGGATACAATAGTAGTTTGAGTGGAACGCTAGCGCACGTCACGTTTTACAATCTCTGTTAGGCGTTGTGTGAATACACCTGTTGCGATTTGTGTTATGCGCTATGTGCGCGCTTGAATCACAAATCTGCGCTTCTCCACGTGCTAATAAGAGATCGAAACACAATTGTAGTTTGAGTGCAACGCTAGCGGACGTCACGTGTTACAATGTCTGTTAAGCATTGTGTGAATTCACGCGTTGCTTGCAATTCATGTCAGACCCTATATGCGCTCTTGAATCACAATTCTACCCTTATCCCACGTACAAATCTGAGATCAGGATACAATAGTAGTTTGAGTGGAACGCTAGCGCACGTCACGTTTTACAATCTCTGTTAGGCGTTGTGTGAATACACCTGTTGCGATTTGTGCTATGCGCTATGTGCGCGCTTGAGTCACAAATCTGCGCTTCTCCACGTGCTAATCAGAGATCGAAACAGAATTGTAGTTTGAGTGCAACGCTAGCGGACGTCACGTGTTACAATGTCTGTTAAGCATTGTGTGAATTCACGCGTTGCTTGCAATTCATGTCAGACGCTATATGCGCTCTTGAATCACAATTCTACGCTTATCCCACGTACAAATCTGAGATCAGGATACAATAGTAGTTTGAGTGGAACGCTAGCGCACGTCACGTTTTACAATCTCTGTTAGGCGTTGTGTGAATACACCTGTTGCGATTTGTGTTATGCGCTATGTGCGCGCTTGAATCACAAATCTGCGCTTCTCCACGTGCTAATCAGAGATCGGAACAGAATAGTAGTTTGAGTGCAACGCTAGCGGACGTCACGTGTTACAATGTCTGTTAAGCATTGTGTGAATTCACGCGTTGCTTGCAATTCATGTCAGACCCTATATGCGCTCTTGAATCACAATTCTGCGCTTATCCCACGTACAAATCAGAGATCAGGATGCAATTGTAGTTTGAGTGGAACGCTAGCGCACGTCACGTTTTACAATCTCTGTTAGGCATTTTGTGAATACACCTGTTGCGATTTGTGTTATGCGCTATGTGCGCGCTTGAGTCACAAATCTGCGCTTCTCCACGTGTTAATCATAGATCGAAACACAATTGTAGTTTGAGTGCAACGCTAGCGCACGTCACGTGTTACAATGTCTGTTAAGCATTGTGTGAATTCACGCGTTGCTTGCAATTCATGTCAGACCCTATATGCGCTCTTGAATCACAATTCTACCCTTATCCCACGTACAAATCTGAGATCAGGATACAATAGTAGTTTGAGTGGAACGCTAGCGCACGTCACGTTTTACAATCTCTGTTAGGCGTTGTGTGAATACACCTGTTGCGATTTGTGTTATGCGCTATGTGCGCGCTTGAATCACAAATCTGCGCTTCTCCACGTGCTAATCAGAGATCGGAACAGAATAGTAGTTTGAGTGCAACGCTAGCGGACGTCACGTGTTACAATGTCTGTTAAGCATTGTGTGAATTCACGCGTTGCTTGCAATTCATGTCAGACCCTATATGCGCTCTTGAATCACAATTCTGCGCTTATCCCACGTACAAATCAGAGATCAGGATGCAATTGTAGTTTGAGTGGAACGCTAGCGCACGTCACGTTTTACAATCTCTGTTAGGCATTTTGTGAATACACCTGTTGCGATTTGTGTTATGCGCTATGTGCGCGCTTGAGTCACAAATCTGCGCTTCTCCACGTGCTAATCATAGATCGAAACACAATTGTAGTTTGAGTGCAACGCTAGCGCACGTCACGTGTTACAATGTCTGTTAAGCATTGTGTGAATTCACGCGTTGCTTGCACTTCCTGTCAGACGCTATATGCGCTCTTGAATCCCAATTCTGCGCTTATCGAACGTACAAATCAGAGATGAGGATACAATTGTAGTTTGAGTGGAACGCTAGCGCACGTCATGTTTTACAATCTCTGTTAGGCATTTTGTGAATACACCTGTTGCGATTTGTGTTATGCGCTATGTGCGCGCTTGAGTCACAAATCTGCGCTTCTCCACGTGCTAATCATAGATCGAAACACAATTGTAGTTTGAGTGCAACGCTAGCGCACGTCACGTGTTACAATGTCTGTTAAGCATTGTGTGAATTCACGCGTTGCTTGCACTTCCTGTCAGACGCTATATGCGCTCTTGAATCCCAATTCTGCGCTTATCGAACGTACAAATCAGAGATGAGGATACAATTGTAGTTTGAGTGGAACGCTAGCGCACATCATGTTTTACAATCTCTGTTAGGCATTTTGTGAATACACCTGTTGCGATTTGTGTTATGCGCTATGTGCGCACTTGAGTCACAAATCTGCGCTTCTCCACGTGCTAATCATAGATCGAAACACAATTGTAGTTTGAGTGCAACGCTAGCGCACGTCACGTGTTACAATGTCTGTTAAGCATTGTGTGAATTCACGCGTTGCTTGCAATTCCTGTCAGACGCTATATGCGCTCTTGAATCCCAATTCTGCGCTTATCCCACGTACAAATCAGGTCAGGATACAATTGTAGTTTGAGTGGAACGCTAGCGCACGTCACGTTTTACAATCTCTGTTAGGCATTTTGTGAATACACCTGTTGCGATTTGTGTTATGCGCTATGTGCGCGCTTGAGTCACAAATCTGCGCTTCTCCACGTGCTAATCAGAGATCGAAACACAATTGTAGTTTGAGTGCAACGCTAGCGGACGTCACGTGTTACAATGTCTGTTAAGCATTGTGTGAATTCACGCGTTGCTTGCAATTCATGTCAGACGCTATATGCGCTCTTGAATCACAATTCTACGCTTATCCCACGTACAAATCTGAGATCAGGATACAATAGTAGTTTGAGTGGAACGCTAGCGCACGTCACGTTTTACAATCTCTGTTAGGCATTTTGTGAATACACCTGTTGCGATTTGTGTTATGCGCTATGTGCGCGCTTGAGTCACAAATCTGCGCTTCTCCACGTGCTAATCAGAGATCGAAACAGAATTGTAGTTTGAGTGCAACGCTAGCGGACGTCACGTGTTACAATGTCTGTTAAGCATTGTGTGAATTCACGCGTTGCTTGCAATTCATGTCAGACGCTATATGCGCTCTTGAATCACAATTCTACGCTTATCCCACGTACAAATCTGAGATCAGGATACAATAGTAGTTTGAGTGGAACGCTAGCGCACGTCACGTTTTACAATCTCTGTTAGGCGTTGTGTGAATACACCTGTTGCGATTTGTGTTATGCGCTATGTGCGCGCTTGAATCACAAATCTGCGCTTCTCCACGTGCTAATAAGAGATCGAAACACAATTGTAGTTTGAGTGCAACGCTAGCGGACGTCACGTGTTACAATGTCTGTTAAGCATTGTGTGAATTCACGCGTTGCTTGCAATTCATGTCAGACCCTATATGCGCTCTTGAATCACAATTCTACCCTTATCCCACGTACAAATCTGAGATCAGGATACAATAGTAGTTTGAGTGGAACGCTAGCGCACGTCACGTTTTACAATCTCTGTTAGGCGTTGTGTGAATACACCTGTTGCGATTTGTGCTATGCGCTATGTGCGCGCTTGAGTCACAAATCTGCGCTTCTCCACGTGCTAATCAGAGATCGAAACAGAATTGTAGTTTGAGTGCAACGCTAGCGGACGTCACGTGTTACAATGTCTGTTAAGCATTGTGTGAATTCACGCGTTGCTTGCAATTCATGTCAGACGCTATATGCGCTCTTGAATCACAATTCTACGCTTATCCCACGTACAAATCTGAGATCAGGATACAATAGTAGTTTGAGTGGAACGCTAGCGCACGTCACGTTTTACAATCTCTGTTAGGCGTTGTGTGAATACACCTGTTGCGATTTGTGTTATGCGCTATGTGCGCGCTTGAATCACAAATCTGCGCTTCTCCACGTGCTAATCAGAGATCGAAACACAATTGTAGTTTGAGTGCAACGCTAGCGCACGTCACGTGTTACAATGTCTGTTAAGCATTGTGTGAATTCACGCGTTGCTTGCAATTCCTGTCAGACGCTATATGCGCTCTTGAATCCCAATTCTGCGCTTATCCCACGTACAAATCAGGTCAGGATACAATTGTAGTTTGAGTGGAACGCTAGCGCACGTCACGTTTTACAATCTCTGTTAGGCATTTTGTGAATACACCTGTTGCGATTTGTGTTATGCGCTATGTGCGCGCTTGAGTCACAAATCTGCGCTTCTCCACGTGCTAATCAGAGATCGAAACAGAATTGTAGTTTGAGTGCAACGCTAGCGGACGTCACGTGTTACAATGTCTGTTAAGCATTGTGTGAATTCACGCGTTGCTTGCAATTCATGTCAGACCCTATATGCGCTCTTGAATCACAATTCTGCGCTTATCCCACGTACAAATCAGAGATCAGGATGCAATTGTAGTTTGAGTGGAACGCTAGCGCACGTCACGTTTTACAATCTCTGTTAGGCATTTTGTGAATACACCTGTTGCGATTTGTGTTATGCGCTATGTGCGCGCTTGAGTCACAAATCTGCGCTTCTCCACGTGTTAATCATAGATCGAAACACAATTGTAGTTTGAGTGCAACGCTAGCGCACGTCACGTGTTACAATGTCTGTTAAGCATTGTGTGAATTCACGCGTTGCTTGCAATTCATGTCAGACCCTATATGCGCTCTTGAATCACAATTCTACCCTTATCCCACGTACAAATCTGAGATCAGGATACAATAGTAGTTTGAGTGGAACGCTAGCGCACGTCACGTTTTACAATCTCTGTTAGGCGTTGTGTGAATACACCTGTTGCGATTTGTGTTATGCGCTATGTGCGCGCTTGAATCACAAATCTGCGCTTCTCCACGTGCTAATCAGAGATCGGAACAGAATAGTAGTTTGAGTGCAACGCTAGCGGACGTCACGTGTTACAATGTCTGTTAAGCATTGTGTGAATTCACGCGTTGCTTGCAATTCATGTCAGACCCTATATGCGCTCTTGAATCACAATTCTGCGCTTATCCCACGTACAAATCAGAGATCAGGATGCAATTGTAGTTTGAGTGGAACGCTAGCGCACGTCACGTTTTACAATCTCTGTTAGGCATTTTGTGAATACACCTGTTGCGATTTGTGTTATGCGCTATGTGCGCGCTTGAGTCACAAATCTGCGCTTCTCCACGTGCTAATCATAGATCGAAACACAATTGTAGTTTGAGTGCAACGCTAGCGCACGTCACGTGTTACAATGTCTGTTAAGCATTGTGTGAATTCACGCGTTGCTTGCACTTCCTGTCAGACGCTATATGCGCTCTTGAATCCCAATTCTGCGCTTATCGAACGTACAAATCAGAGATGAGGATACAATTGTAGTTTGAGTGGAACGCTAGCGCACGTCATGTTTTACAATCTCTGTTAGGCATTTTGTGAATACACCTGTTGCGATTTGTGTTATGCGCTATGTGCGCGCTTGAGTCACAAATCTGCGCTTCTCCACGTGCTAATCATAGATCGAAACACAATTGTAGTTTGAGTGCAACGCTAGCGCACGTCACGTGTTACAATGTCTGTTAAGCATTGTGTGAATTCACGCGTTGCTTGCACTTCCTGTCAGACGCTATATGCGCTCTTGAATCCCAATTCTGCGCTTATCGAACGTACAAATCAGAGATGAGGATACAATTGTAGTTTGAGTGGAACGCTAGCGCACATCATGTTTTACAATCTCTGTTAGGCATTTTGTGAATACACCTGTTGCGATTTGTGTTATGCGCTATGTGCGCACTTGAGTCACAAATCTGCGCTTCTCCACGTGCTAATCATAGATCGAAACACAATTGTAGTTTGAGTGCAACGCTAGCGCACGTCACGTGTTACAATGTCTGTTAAGCATTGTGTGAATTCACGCGTTGCTTGCAATTCCTGTCAGACGCTATATGCGCTCTTGAATCCCAATTCTGCGCTTATCCCACGTACAAATCAGGTCAGGATACAATTGTAGTTTGAGTGGAACGCTAGCGCACGTCACGTTTTACAATCTCTGTTAGGCATTTTGTGAATACACCTGTTGCGATTTGTGTTATGCGCTATGTGCGCGCTTGAGTCACAAATCTGCGCTTCTCCACGTGCTAATCAGAGATCGAAACACAATTGTAGTTTGAGTGCAACGCTAGCGGACGTCACGTGTTACAATGTCTGTTAAGCATTGTGTGAATTCACGCGTTGCTTGCAATTCATGTCAGACGCTATATGCGCTCTTGAATCACAATTCTACGCTTATCCCACGTACAAATCTGAGATCAGGATACAATAGTAGTTTGAGTGGAACGCTAGCGCACGTCACGTTTTACAATCTCTGTTAGGCATTTTGTGAATACACCTGTTGCGATTTGTGTTATGCGCTATGTGCGCGCTTGAGTCACAAATCTGCGCTTCTCCACGTGCTAATCAGAGATCGAAACAGAATTGTAGTTTGAGTGCAACGCTAGCGGACGTCACGTGTTACAATGTCTGTTAAGCATTGTGTGAATTCACGCGTTGCTTGCAATTCATGTCAGACGCTATATGCGCTCTTGAATCACAATTCTACGCTTATCCCACGTACAAATCTGAGATCAGGATACAATAGTAGTTTGAGTGGAACGCTAGCGCACGTCACGTTTTACAATCTCTGTTAGGCGTTGTGTGAATACACCTGTTGCGATTTGTGTTATGCGCTATGTGCGCGCTTGAATCACAAATCTGCGCTTCTCCACGTGCTAATAAGAGATCGAAACACAATTGTAGTTTGAGTGCAACGCTAGCGGACGTCACGTGTTACAATGTCTGTTAAGCATTGTGTGAATTCACGCGTTGCTTGCAATTCATGTCAGACCCTATATGCGCTCTTGAATCACAATTCTACCCTTATCCCACGTACAAATCTGAGATCAGGATACAATAGTAGTTTGAGTGGAACGCTAGCGCACGTCACGTTTTACAATCTCTGTTAGGCGTTGTGTGAATACACCTGTTGCGATTTGTGCTATGCGCTATGTGCGCGCTTGAGTCACAAATCTGCGCTTCTCCACGTGCTAATCAGAGATCGAAACAGAATTGTAGTTTGAGTGCAACGCTAGCGGACGTCACGTGTTACAATGTCTGTTAAGCATTGTGTGAATTCACGCGTTGCTTGCAATTCATGTCAGACGCTATATGCGCTCTTGAATCACAATTCTACGCTTATCCCACGTACAAATCTGAGATCAGGATACAATAGTAGTTTGAGTGGAACGCTAGCGCACGTCACGTTTTACAATCTCTGTTAGGCGTTGTGTGAATACACCTGTTGCGATTTGTGTTATGCGCTATGTGCGCGCTTGAATCACAAATCTGCGCTTCTCCACGTGCTAATCAGAGATCGAAACACAATTGTAGTTTGAGTGCAACGCTAGCGCACGTCACGTGTTACAATGTCTGTTAAGCATTGTGTGAATTCACGCGTTGCTTGCAATTCCTGTCAGACGCTATATGCGCTCTTGAATCCCAATTCTGCGCTTATCCCACGTACAAATCAGGTCAGGATACAATTGTAGTTTGAGTGGAACGCTAGCGCACGTCACGTTTTACAATCTCTGTTAGGCATTTTGTGAATACACCTGTTGCGATTTGTGTTATGCGCTATGTGCGCGCTTGAGTCACAAATCTGCGCTTCTCCACGTGCTAATCAGAGATCGAAACAGAATTGTAGTTTGAGTGCAACGCTAGCGGACGTCACGTGTTACAATGTCTGTTAAGCATTGTGTGAATTCACGCGTTGCTTGCAATTCATGTCAGACGCTATATGCGCTCTTGAATCACAATTCTACGCTTATCCCACGTACAAATCTGAGATCAGGATACAATAGTAGTTTGAGTGGAACGCTAGCGCACGTCACGTTTTACAATCTCTGTTAGGCGTTGTGTGAATACACCTGTTGCGATTTGTGTTATGCGCTATGTGCGCGCTTGAATCACAAATCTGCGCTTCTCCACGTGCTAATAAGAGATCGAAACACAATTGTAGTTTGAGTGCAACGCTAGCGGACGTCACGTGTTACAATGTCTGTTAAGCATTGTGTGAATTCACGCGTTGCTTGCAATTCATGTCAGACCCTATATGCGCTCTTGAATCACAATTCTACCCTTATCCCACGTACAAATCTGAGATCAGGATACAATAGTAGTTTGAGTGGAACGCTAGCGCACGTCACGTTTTACAATCTCTGTTAGGCGTTGTGTGAATACACCTGTTGCGATTTGTGCTATGCGCTATGTGCGCGCTTGAGTCACAAATCTGCGCTTCTCCACGTGCTAATCAGAGATCGAAACAGAATTGTAGTTTGAGTGCAACGCTAGCGGACGTCACGTGTTACAATGTCTGTTAAGCATTGTGTGAATTCACGCGTTGCTTGCAATTCATGTCAGACGCTATATGCGCTCTTGAATCACAATTCTACGCTTATCCCACGTACAAATCTGAGATCAGGATACAATAGTAGTTTGAGTGGAACGCTAGCGCACGTCACGTTTTACAATCTCTGTTAGGCGTTGTGTGAATACACCTGTTGCGATTTGTGTTATGCGCTATGTGCGCGCTTGAATCACAAATCTGCGCTTCTCCACGTGCTAATCAGAGATCGAAACACAATTGTAGTTTGAGTGCAACGCTAGCGGACGTCACGTGTTACAATGTCTGTTAAGCATTGTATGAATTCACGCGTTGCTTGCAATTCATGTCAGACGCTATATGCGCTCTTGAATCACAATTCTGCGCTTATCCCACGTACAAATCAGAGATCAGGATACAATTGTACTTTGAGTGGAACGCTAGCGCACATCACGTTTTACAATCTCTGTTAGGCATTTTGTGAATACACCTGTTGCGATTTGTGTTATGCGCTATGTGCGCGCTTGAGTCACAAATCTGCGCTTCTCCACGTGCTAATCATAGATCGAAACACAATTGTAGTTTGAGTGCAACGCTAGCGCACGTCACGTGTTACAATGTCTGTTAAGCATTGTGTGAATTCACGCGTTGCTTGCACTTCCTGTCAGACGCTATATGCGCTCTTGAATCCCAATTCTGCGCTTGTCGAACGTACAAATCAGAGATGCGGATACAATTGTAGTTTGAGTGGAACGCTAGCGCACATCATGTTTTACAATCTCTTTTAGGCATTTTGTGAATACACCTGTTGCGATTTGTGTTATGCGCTATGTGCGCACTTGAGTCACAAATCTGCGCTTCTCCACGTGCTAATAAGAGATCGAAACACAATTGTAGTTTGAGTGCAACGCTAGCGGACGTCACGTGTTACAATGTCTGTTAAGCATTGTGTGAATTCACGCGTTGCTTGCAATTCATGTCAGACCCTATATGCGCTCTTGAATCACAATTCTACCCTTATCCCACGTACAAATCTGAGATCAGGATACAATAGTAGTTTGAGTGGAACGATAGCGCACGTCACGTTTTACAATCTCTGTTAGGCGTTGTGTGAATACACCTGTTGCGATTTGTGCTATGCGCTATGTGCGCGCTTGAGTCACAAATCTGCGCTTCTCCACGTGCTAATCAGAGATCGAAACAGAATTGTAGTTTGAGTGCAACGCTAGCGGACGTCACGTGTTACAATGTCTGTTAAGCATTGTGTGAATTCACGCGTTGCTTGCAATTCATGTCAGACGCTATATGCGCTCTTGAATCACAATTCTACGCTTATCCCACGTACAAATCTGAGATCAGGATACAATAGTAGTTTGAGTGGAACGCTAGCGCACGTCACGTTTTACAATCTCTGTTAGGCGTTGTGTGAATACACCTGTTGCGATTTGTGTTATGCGCTATGTGCGCGCTTGAATCACAAATCTGCGCTTCTCCACGTGCTAATCAGAGATCGGAACAGAATAGTAGTTTGAGTGCAACGCTAGCGGACGTCACGTGTTACAATGTCTGTTAAGCATTGTGTGAATTCACGCGTTGCTTGCAATTCATGTCAGACCCTATATGCGCTCTTGAATCACAATTCTGCGCTTATCCCACGTACAAATCAGAGATCAGGATGCAATTGTAGTTTGAGTGGAACGCTAGCGCACGTCACGTTTTACAATCTCTGTTAGGCATTTTGTGAATACACCTGTTGCGATTTGTGTTATGCGCTATGTGCGCGCTTGAGTCACAAATCTGCGCTTCTCCACGTGCTAATCATAGATCGAAACACAATTGTAGTTTGAGTGCAACGCTAGCGCACGTCACGTGTTACAATGTCTGTTAAGCATTGTGTGAATTCACGCGTTGCTTGCACTTCCTGTCAGACGCTATATGCGCTCTTGAATCCCAATTCTGCGCTTATCGAACGTACAAATCAGAGATGAGGATACAATTGTAGTTTGAGTGGAACGCTAGCGCACATCATGTTTTACAATCTCTGTTAGGCATTTTGTGAATACACCTGTTGCGATTTGTGTTATGCGCTATGTGCGCACTTGAGTCACAAATCTGCGCTTCTCCACGTGCTAATCATAGATCGAAACACAATTGTAGTTTGAGTGCAACGCTAGCGCACGTCACGTGTTACAATGTCTGTTAAGCATTGTGTGAATTCACGCGTTGCTTGCACTTCCTGTCAGACGCTATATGCGCTCTTGAATCCCAATTCTGCGCTTATCGAACGTACAAATCAGAGATGAGGATACAATTGTAGTTTGAGTGGAACGCTAGCGCACATCATGTTTTACAATCTCTGTTAGGCATTTTGTGAATACACCTGTTGCGATTTGTGTTATGCGCTATGTGCGCACTTGAGTCACAAATCTGCGCTTCTCCACGTGCTAATCATAGATCGAAACACAATTGTAGTTTGAGTGCAACGCTAGCGCACGTCACGTGTTACAATGTCTGTTAAGCATTGTGTGAATTCACGCGTTGCTTGCAATTCCTGTCAGACGCTATATGCGCTCTTGAATCCCAATTCTGCGCTTATCCCACGTACAAATCAGGTCAGGATACAATTGTAGTTTGAGTCGAACGCTAGCGCACGTCACGTTTTACAATCTCTGTTAGGCATTTTGTGAATACACCTGTTGCGATTTGTGTTATGCGCTATGTGCGCGCTTGAGTCACAAATCTGCGCTTCTCCACGTGCTAATCAGAGATCGAAACACAATTGTAGTTTGAGTGCAACGCTAGCGGACGTCACGTGTTACAATGTCTGTTAAGCATTGTGTGAATTCACGCGTTGCTTGCAATTCATGTCAGACGCTATATGCGCTCTTGAATCACAATTCTACGCTTATCCCACGTACAAATCTGAGATCAGGATACAATAGTAGTTTGAGTGGAACGCTAGCGCACGTCACGTTTTACAATCTCTGTTAGGCATTTTGTGAATACACCTGTTGCGATTTGTGTTATGCGCTATGTGCGCGCTTGAGTCACAAATCTGCGCTTCTCCACGTGCTAATCATAGATCGAAACAGAATTGTAGTTTGAGTGCAACGCTAGCGGACGTCACGTGTTACAATGTCTGTTAAGCATTGTGTGAATTCACGCGTTGCTTGCAATTCATGTCAGACGCTATATGCGCTCTTGAATCACAATTCTAGGCTTATCCCACGTACAAATCTGAGATCAGGATACAATAGTAGTTTGAGTGGAACGCTAGCGCACGTCACGTTTTACAATCTCTGTTAGGCGTTGTGTGAATACACCTGTTGCGATTTGTGTTATGCGCTATGTGCGCGCTTGAATCACAAATCTGCGCTTCTCCACGTGCTAATAAGAGATCGAAACACAATTGTAGTTTGAGTGCAACGCTAGCGGACGTCACGTGTTACAATGTCTGTTAAGCATTGTGTGAATTCACGCGTTGCTTGCAATTCATGTCAGACCCTATATGCGCTCTTGAATCACAATTCTACCCTTATCCCACGTACAAATCTGAGATCAGGATACAATAGTAGTTTGAGTGGAACGCTAGCGCACGTCACGTTTTACAATCTCTGTTAGGCGTTGTGTGAATACACCTGTTGCGATTTGTGCTATGCGCTATGTGCGCGCTTGAGTCACAAATCTGCGCTTCTCCACGTGCTAATCAGAGATCGAAACAGAATTGTAGTTTGAGTGCAACGCTAGCGGACGTCACGTGTTACAATGTCTGTTAAGCATTGTGTGAATTCACGCGTTGCTTGCAATTCATGTCAGACGCTATATGCGCTCTTGAATCACAATTCTACGCTTATCCCACGTACAAATCTGAGATCAGGATACAATAGTAGTTTGAGTGGAACGCTAGCGCACGTCACGTTTTACAATCTCTGTTAGGCGTTGTGTGAATACACCTGTTGCGATTTGTGTTATGCGCTATGTGCGCGCTTGAATCACAAATCTGCGCTTCTCCACGTGCTAATCAGAGATCGGAACAGAATAGTAGTTTGAGTGCAACGCTAGCGGACGTCACGTGTTACAATGTCTGTTAAGCATTGTGTGAATTCACGCGTTGCTTGCAATTCATGTCAGACCCTATATGCGCTCTTGAATCACAATTCTGCGCTTATTCCACGTACAAATCAGAGATCAGGATGCAATTGTAGTTTGAGTGGAACGCTAGCGCACGTCACGTTTTACAATCTCTGTTAGGCATTTTGTGAATACACCTGTTGCGATTTGTGTTATGCGCTATGTGCGCGCTTGAGTCACAAATCTGCGCTTCTCCACGTGCTAATCATAGATCGAAACACAATTGTAGTTTGAGTGCAACGCTATCGCACGTCACGTGTTACAATGTCTGTTAAGCATTGTGTGAATTCACGCGTTGCTTGCACTTCCTGTCAGACGCTATATGCGCTCTTGAATCCCAATTCTGCGCTTATCGAACGTACAAATCAGAGATGAGGATACATTTGTAGTTTGAGTGGAACGCTAGCGCACGTCATGTTTTACAATCTCTGTTAGGCATTTTGTGAATACACCTGTTGCGATTTGTGTTATGCGCTATGTGCGCGCTTGAGTCACAAATCTGCGCTTCTCCACGTGCTAATCATAGATCGAAACACAATTGTAGTTTGAGTGCAACGCTAGCGCACGTCACGTGTTACAATGTCTGTTAAGCATTGTGTGAATTCACGCGTTGCTTGCACTTCCTGTCAGACGCTATATGCGCTCTTGAATCCCAATTCTGCGCTTATCGAACGTACAAATCAGAGATGAGGATACAATTGTAGTTTGAGTGGAACGCTAGCGCACATCATGTTTTACAATCTCTGTTAGGCATTTTGTGAATACACCTGTTGCGATTTGTGTTATGCGCTATGTGCGCACTTGAGTCACAAATCTGCGCTTCTCCACGTGCTAATCATAGATCGAAACACAATTGTAGTTTGAGTGCAACGCTAGCGCACGTCACGTGTTACAATGTCTGTTAAGCATTGTGTGAATTCACGCGTTGCTTGCAATTCCTGTCAGACGCTATATGCGCTCTTGAATCCCAATTCTGCGCTTATCCCACGTACAAATCAGGTCAGGATACAATTGTAGTTTGAGTGGAACGCTAGCGCACGTCACGTTTTACAATCTCTGTTAGGCATTTTTCGAATACACCTGTTGCGATTTGTGTTATGCGCTATGTGCGCGCTTGAGTCACAAATCTGCGCTTCTCCACGTGCTAATCAGAGATCGAAACACAATTGTAGTTTGAGTGCAACGCTAGCGGACGTCACGTGTTACAATGTCTGTTAAGCATTGTGTGAATTCACGCGTTGCTTGCAATTCATGTCAGACGCTATATGCGCTCTTGAATCACAATTCTACGCTTATCCCACGTACAAATCTGAGATCAGGATACAATAGTAGTTTGAGTGGAACGCTAGCGCACGTCACGTTTTACAATCTCTGTTAGGCATTTTGTGAATACACCTGTTGCGATTTGTGTTATGCGCTATGTGCGCGCTTGAGTCACAAATCTGCGCTTCTCCACGTGCTAATCAGAGATCGAAACAGAATTGTAGTTTGAGTGCAACGCTAGCGGACGTCACGTGTTACAATGTCTGTTAAGCATTGTGTGAATTCACGCGTTGCTTGCAATTCATGTCAGACGCTATATGCGCTCTTGAATCACAATTCTACGCTTATCCCACGTACAAATCTGAGATCAGGATACAATAGTAGTTTGAGTGGAACGCTAGCGCACGTCACGTTTTACAATCTCTGTTAGGCGTTGTGTGAATACACCTGTTGCGATTTGTGTTATGCGCTATGTGCGCGCTTGAATCACAAATCTGCGCTTCTCCACGTGCTAATAAGAGATCGAAACACAATTGTAGTTTGAGTGCAACGCTAGCGGACGTCACGTGTTACAATGTCTGTTAAGCATTGTGTGAATTCACGCGTTGCTTGCAATTCATGTCAGACCCTATATGCGCTCTTGAATCACAATTCTACCCTTATCCCACGTACAAATCTGAGATCAGGATACAATAGTAGTTTGAGTGGAACGCTAGCGCACGTCACGTTTTACAATCTCTGTTAGGCGTTGTGTGAATACACCTGTTGCGATTTGTGCTATGCGCTATGTGCGCGCTTGAGTCACAAATCTGCGCTTCTCCACGTGCTAATCAGAGATCGAAACAGAATTGTAGTTTGAGTGCAACGCTAGCGGACGTCACGTGTTACAGTGTCTGTTAAGCATTGTGTGAATTCACGCGTTGCTTGCAATTCATGTCAGACGCTATATGCGCTCTTGAATCACAATTCTACGCTTATCCCACGTACAAATCTGAGATCAGGATACAATAGTAGTTTGAGTGGAACGCTAGCGCACGTCACGTTTTACAATCTCTGTTAGGCGTTGTGTGAATACACCTGTTGCGATTTGTGTTATGCGCTATGTGCGCGCTTGAATCACAAATCTGCGCTTCTCCACGTGCTAATCAGAGATCGAAACACAATTGTAGTTTGAGTGCAACGCTAGCGGACGTCACGTGTTACAATGTCTGTTAAGCATTGTATGAATTCACGCGTTGCTTGCAATTCATGTCAGACGCTATATGCGCTCTTGAATCACAATTCTGCGCTTATCCCACGTACAAATCAGAGATCAGGATACAATTGTAGTTTGAGTGGAACGCTAGCGCACATCACGTTTTACAATCTCTGTTAGGCATTTTGTGAATACACCTGTTGCGATTTGTGTTATGCGCTATGTGCGCGCTTGAGTCACAAATCTGCGCTTCTCCACGTGCTAATCATAGATCGAAACACAATTGTAGTTTGAGTGCAACGCTAGCGCACGTCACGTGTTACAATGTCTGTTAAGCATTGTGTGAATTCACGCGTTGCTTGCACTTCCTGTCAGACGCTATATGCGCTCTTGAATCCCAATTCTGCGCTTGTCGAACGTACAAATCAGAGATGCGGATACAATTGTAGTTTGAGTGGAACGCTAGCGCACATCATGTTTTACAATCTCTGTTAGGCATTTTGTGAATACACCTGTTGCGATTTGTGTTATGCGCTATGTGCGCACTTGAGTCACAAATCTGCGCTTCTCCACGTGCTAATCATAGATCGAAACACAATTTAGTTTGAGTGCAACGCTAGCGCACGTCACGTGTTACAATGTCTGTTAAGCATTGTGTGAATTCACGCGTTGCTTGCAATTCCTGTCAGACGATATATGCGCTCTTGAATCCCAATTCTGCGCTTATCCCACGTACAAATCAGGTCAGGATACAATTGTAGTTTGAGTGGAACGCTAGCGCACATCACGTTTTACAATCTCTGCTAGGCATTTTGTGAATACACCTGTTGCGATTTGTGTTATGCGCTATGTGCGCGCTTGAGTCACAAATCTGCGCTTCTCCACGTGCTAATCAGAGATCGAAACACAATTGTAGTTTGAGTGCAACGCTAGCGGACGTCACGTGTTACAATGTCTGTTAAGCATTGTGTGAATTCACGCGTTGCTTGCAATTCATGTCAGACGCTATATGCGCTCTTGAATCACAATTCTACGCTTATCCCACGTACAAATCTGAGATCAGGATACAATAGTAGTTTGAGTGGAACGCTAGCGCACGTCACGTTTTACAATCTCTGTTAGGCATTTTGTGAATACACCTGTTGCGATTTGTGTTATGCGCTATGTGCGCGCTTGAGTCACAAATCTGCGCTTCTCCACGTGCTAATCAGAGATCGAAACAGAATTGTAGTTTGAGTGCAACGCTAGCGGACGTCACGTGTTACAATGTCTGTTAAGCATTGTGTGAATTCACGCGTTGCTTGCAATTCATGTCAGACGCTATATGCGCTCTTGAATCACAATTCTACGCTTATCCCACGTACAAATCTGAGATCAGGATACAATAGTAGTTTGAGTGGAACGCTAGCGCACGTCACGTTTTACAATCTCTGTTAGGCGTTGTGTGAATACACCTGTTGCGATTTGTGTTATGCGCTATGTGCGCGCTTGAATCACAAATCTGCGCTTCTCCACGTGCTAATCAGAGATCGAAACACAATTGTAGTTTGAGTGCAACGCTAGCGGACGTCACGTGTTACAATGTCTGTTAAGCATTGTGTGAATTCACGCGTTGCTTGCAATTCATGTCAGACCCTATATGCGCTCTTGAATCACAATTCTACCCTTATCCCACGTACAAATCTGAGATCAGGATACAATAGTAGTTTGAGTGGAACGCTAGCGCACGTCACGTTTTACAATCTCTGTTAGGGGTTGTGTGAATACACCTGTTGCGATTTGTGCTATGCGCTATGTGCGCGCTTGAGTCACAAATCTGCGCTTCTCCACGTGCTAATCAGAGATCGAAACAGAATTGTAGTTTGAGTGCAACGCTAGCGGACGTCACGTGTTACAATGTCTGTTAAGCATTGTGTGAATTCACGCGTTGCTTGCAATTCATGTCAGACGCTCACAATTCTACGCTTATCCCACGTACAAATCTGAGATCAGGATACAATAGTAGTTTGAGTGGAACGCTAGCGCACGTCACGTTTTACAATCTCTGTTAGGCGTTGTGTGAATACACCTGTTGCGATTTGTGTTATGCGCTATGTGCGCGCTTGAATCACAACTCTGCGCTTCTCCACGTGCTAATCAGAGATCGGAACAGAATAGTAGTTTGAGTGCAACGCTAGCGGACGTCACGTGTTACAATGTCTGTTAAGCATTGCGTGAATTCACGCGTTGCTTGCAATTCATGTCAGACCCTATATGCGCTCTTGAATCACAATTCTGCGCTTATCCCACGTACAAATCTGAGATCAGGATGCAATAGTAGTTTGAGTGGAACGCTAGCGCACGTCACGTTTTACAATCTCTGTTAGGCGTTGTGTGAATACCCCTGTTGCGATTTGTGTTATGCGCTATGTGCGCGCTTGAATCACAAATCTGCGCTTCTCCACGTGCTAATCAGAGATCGAAACACAATTGTAGTTTGAGTGCAACGCTAGCGGACGTCACGTGTTACAATGTCTGTTAAGCATTGTGTGAATTCACGCGTTGCTTGCAATTCATGTCAGACCCTATATGCGCTCTTGAATCACAATTCTACGCTTATCCCACGTACAAATTTGAGATCAGGATACAATAGTAGTTTGAGTGGAACGCTAGCGCACGTCACGTTTTACAATCTCTGTTAGGCGTTGTGTGAATACACCTGTTGCGATTTGTGTTATGCGCTATGTGCGCGCTTGAGTCACAAATCTGCGCTTCTCCACGTGCTAATCAGAGATCGAAACAGATTGCAGTTTGAGTGCAACGCTAGCGGACGTCACGTGTTACAATGTCTGTTAAGCATTGTGTGAATTCACGCGTTGCTTGCAATTCATGTCAGACGCTATATGCGCTCTTGAATCACAATTCTACGCTTATCCCACGTACAAATCTGAGATCAGGATACAATAGTAGTTTGAGTGGAACGCTAGCGCACGTCACGTTTTACAATCTCTGTTAGGCGTTGTGTGAATACACCTGTTGCGATTTGTGTTATTCGCTATGTGCGCGCTTGAATCACAAATCTGCGCTTCTCCACGTGCTAATCAGAGATCGGAACAGAATAGTAGTTTGAGTGCAACGCTAGCGGACGTCACGTGTTACAATGTCTGTTAAGCATTGTGTGAATTCACGCGTTGCTTGCAATTCATGTCAGACCCTATATGCGCTCTTGAATCACAATTCTGCGCTTATCCCACGTACAAATCTGAGATCAGGATACAATTGTAGTTTGAGTGGAACGCTAGCGCACGTCACGTTTTACAATCTCTGTTAGGCATTTTGTGAATACACCTGTTGCGATTTGTGTTATGCGCTATGTGCGCGCTTGAGTCACAAATCTGCGCTTCTCCACGTGCTAATCAGAGATCGAAACACAATTGTAGTTTGAGTGCAACGCTAGCGGACGTCACGTGTTACAATGTCTGTTAAGCATTGTGTGAATTCACGCGTTGCTTGCAATTCATGTCAGACGCTATATGCGCTCTTGAATCACAATTCTGCGCTTATCCCACGTACAAATCAGAGATCAGGATACAATTGTAGTTTGAGTGGAACGCTAGCGCACATCACGTTTTACAATCTCTGTTAGGCATTTTGTGAATACACCTGTTGCGATTTGTGTTATGCGCTATGTGCGCGCTTGAGTCACAAATCTGCGCTTCTCCACGTGCTAATCATAGATCGAAACACAATTGTAGTTTGAGTGCAACGCTAGCGCACGTCACGTGTTACAATGTCTGTTAAGCATTGTGTGAATTCACGCGTTGCTTGCACTTCCTGTCAGACGCTATATGCGCTCTTGAATCCCAATTCTGCGCATATCGAACGTACAAATCAGAGATGAGGATACAATTGCAGTTTGAGTGGAACGCTAGCGCACATCACGTTTTACAATCTCTGTTAGGCATTTTGTGAATACACCTGTTGCGATTTGTGTTATGCGCTATGTGCGCACTTGAGTCACAAATCTGCGCTTCTCCACGTGCTAATCATAGATCGAAACACAATTGTAGTTTGAGTGCAACGCTAGCGCACATCACGTGTTACAATGTCTGTTAAGCATTGTGAGAATTCACGCGTTGCTTGCAATTCCTGTCAGACGCTATATGCGCTCTTGAATCCCAATTCTGCGCTTATCCCACGTACAAATCAGATCAGGATACAATTGTAGTTTGAGTGGAACGCTAGCGCACATCACGTTTTACAATCTCTGTTAGGCATTTTGTGAATACACCTGTTGCGATTTGTGTTATGCGCTATGTGCGCGCTTGAGTCACAAATCTGCGCTTCTCCACGTGCCAATCAGAGATCGAAACACAATTGTAGTTTGAGTGCAACGCTAGCGCACGTCACGTGTTACAATGTCTGTTAAGCATTGTGTGAATTCACGCGTTGCTTGCAATTCCTGTCAGACGCTATATGCGCTCTTGAATCCCAATTCTGCGCTTATCCCACGTACAAATAAGAGATCAGGATACAATTGTAGTTTGAGTGGAACGCTAGCGCACGTCACGTTTTACAATCTCTGTTAGGCATTTTGTGAATACACCTGTTGCGATTTGTGTTATGCGCTATGTGCGCGCTTGAGTCACAAATCTGCGCTTCTCCACGTGCTAATCAGAGATCGAAACACAATTGTAGTTTGAGTGCAACGCTAGAGGACGTCACGTGTTACAATGTCTGTTAAGCATTGTGTGAATTCACGCGTTGCTTGCAATTCATGTCAGACGCTATATGCGCTCTTGAATCACAATTCTGCGCTTATCCCACGTACAAATCTGAGATCAGGATACAATTGTAGTTTGAGTGGAACGCTAGCGCACGTCACGTTTTACAATCTCTGTTAGGCGTTGTGTGAATACACCTGTTGCGATTTGTGTTATGCGCTATGTGCGCGCTTGAGTCACAAATCTGCGCTTCTCCACGTGCTAATCAGAGATCGAAACACAATTGTAGATTGAGTGCAACGCCAGCGGACGTCACGTGTTACAATGTCTGTTAAGCATTGTGTGAATTCACGCGTTGCTTGCAATTCATGTCAGACGCTACATGCGCTCTTGAATCACAGTTCTGCGCTTATCCCACGTACAAATCTGAGATCAGGATACAATTGTAGTTTGAGTGGAACGCTAGCGCACGTCACGTTTTACAATCTCTGTTAGGCATTTTGTGAATACACCTGTTACGAATTGTGTTATGCGCTATGTGCGCGCTTGAGTCACAAATCTGCGCTTCTCCACGTGCTAATCAGAGATCGAAACAGAATTGTAGTTTGAGTGCAACGCTAGCGGACGTCACGTGTTACAATGTCTGTTAAGCATTGTGTGAATTCACGCGTTGCTTGCAATTCATGTCAGACGCTCACAATTCTACGCTTATCCCACGTACAAATCTGAGATCAGGATACAATAGTAGTTTGAGTGGAACGCTAGCGCACGTCACGTTTTACAATCTCTGTTAGGCGTTGTGTGAATACACCTGTTGCGATTTGTGTTATGCGCTATGTGCGCGCTTGAATCACAACTCTGCGCTTCTCCACGTGCTAATCAGAGATCGGAACAGAATAGTAGTTTGAGTGCAACGCTAGCGGACGTCACGTGTTACAATGTCTGTTAAGCATTGCGTGAATTCACGCGTTGCTTGCAATTCATGTCAGACCCTATATGCGCTCTTGAATCACAATTCTGCGCTTATCCCACGTACAAATCTGAGATCAGGATGCAATAGTAGTTTGAGTGGAACGCTAGCGCACGTCACGTTTTACAATCTCTGTTAGGCGTTGTGTGAATACCCCTGTTGCGATTTGTGTTATGCGCTATGTGCGCGCTTGAATCACAAATCTGCGCTTCTCCACGTGCTAATCAGAGATCGAAACACAATTGTAGTTTGAGTGCAACGCTAGCGGACGTCACGTGTTACAATGTCTGTTAAGCATTGTGTGAATTCACGCGTTGCTTGCAATTCATGTCAGACCCTATATGCGCTCTTGAATCACAATTCTACGCTTATCCCACGTACAAATTTGAGATCAGGATACAATAGTAGTTTGAGTGGAACGCTAGCGCACGTCACGTTTTACAATCTCTGTTAGGCGTTGTGTGAATACACCTGTTGCGATTTGTGTTATGCGCTATGTGCGCGCTTGAGTCACAAATCTGCGCTTCTCCACGTGCTAATCAGAGATCGAAACAGATTGCAGTTTGAGTGCAACGCTAGCGGACGTCACGTGTTACAATGTCTGTTAAGCATTGTGTGAATTCACGCGTTGCTTGCAATTCATGTCAGACGCTATATGCGCTCTTGAATCACAATTCTACGCTTATCCCACGTACAAATCTGAGATCAGGATACAATAGTAGTTTGAGTGGAACGCTAGCGCACGTCACGTTTTACAATCTCTGTTAGGCGTTGTGTGAATACACCTGTTGCGATTTGTGTTATTCGCTATGTGCGCGCTTGAATCACAAATCTGCGCTTCTCCACGTGCTAATCAGAGATCGGAACAGAATAGTAGTTTGAGTGCAACGCTAGCGGACGTCACGTGTTACAATGTCTGTTAAGCATTGTGTGAATTCACGCGTTGCTTGCAATTCATGTCAGACCCTATATGCGCTCTTGAATCACAATTCTGCGCTTATCCCACGTACAAATCTGAGATCAGGATACAATTGTAGTTTGAGTGGAACGCTAGCGCACGTCACGTTTTACAATCTCTGTTAGGCATTTTGTGAATACACCTGTTGCGATTTGTGTTATGCGCTATGTGCGCGCTTGAGTCACAAATCTGCGCTTCTCCACGTGCTAATCAGAGATCGAAACACAATTGTAGTTTGAGTGCAACGCTAGCGGACGTCACGTGTTACAATGTCTGTTAAGCATTGTGTGAATTCACGCGTTGCTTGCAATTCATGTCAGACGCTATATGCGCTCTTGAATCACAATTCTGCGCTTATCCCACGTACAAATCAGAGATCAGGATACAATTGTAGTTTGAGTGGAACGCTAGCGCACATCACGTTTTACAATCTCTGTTAGGCATTTTGTGAATACACCTGTTGCGATTTGTGTTATGCGCTATGTGCGCGCTTGAGTCACAAATCTGCGCTTCTCCACGTGCTAATCATAGATCGAAACACAATTGTAGTTTGAGTGCAACGCTAGCGCACGTCACGTGTTACAATGTCTGTTAAGCATTGTGTGAATTCACGCGTTGCTTGCACTTCCTGTCAGACGCTATATGCGCTCTTGAATCCCAATTCTGCGCATATCGAACGTAAAAATCAGAGATGAGGATACAATTGCAGTTTGAGTGGAACGCTAGCGCACATCACGTTTTACAATCTCTGTTAGGCATTTTGTGAATACACCTGTTGCGATTTGTGTTATGCGCTATGTGCGCACTTGAGTCACAAATCTGCGCTTCTCCACGTGCTAATCATAGATCGAAACACAATTGTAGTTTGAGTGCAACGCTAGCGCACATCACGTGTTACAATGTCTGTTAAGCATTGTGTGAATTCACGCGTTGCTTGCAATTCCTGTCAGACGCTATATGCGCTCTTGAATCCCAATTCTGCGCTTATCCCACGTACAAATCAGATCAGGATACAATTGTAGTTTGAGTGGAACGCTAGCGCACATCACGTTTTACAATCTCTGTTAGGCATTTTGTGAATACACCTGTTGCGATTTGTGTTATGCGCTATGTGCGCGCTTGAGTCACAAATCTGCGCTTCTCCACGTGCCAATCAGAGATCGAAACACAATTGTAGTTTGAGTGCAACGCTAGCGCACGTCACGTGTTACAATGTCTGTTAAGCATTGTGTGAATTCACGCGTTGCTTGCAATTCCTGTCAGACGCTATATGCGCTCTTGAATCCCAATTCTGCGCTTATCCCACGTACAAATAAGAGATCAGGATACAATTGTAGTTTGAGTGGAACGCTAGCGCACGTCACGTTTTACAATCTCTGTTAGGCATTTTGTGAATACACCTGTTGCGATTTGTATTATGCGCTATGTGCGCGCTTGAGTCACAAATCTGCGCTTCTCCACGTGCTAATCAGAGATCGAAACACAATTGTAGTTTGAGTGCAACGCTAGAGGACGTCACGTGTTACAATGTCTGTTAAGCATTGTGTGAATTCACGCGTTGCTTGCAATTCATGTCAGACGCTATATGCGCTCTTGAATCACAATTCTGCGCTTATCCCACGTACAAATCTGAGATCAGGATACAATTGTAGTTTGAGTGGAACGCTAGCGCACGTCACGTTTTACAATCTCTGTTAGGCGTTGTGTGAATACACCTGTTGCGATTTGTGTTATGCGCTATGTGCGCGCTTGAGTCACAAATCTGCGCTTCTCCACGTGCTAATCAGAGATCGAAACACAATTGTAGATTGAGTGCAACGCCAGCGGACGTCACGTGTTACAATGTCTGTTAAGCATTGTGTGAATTCACGCGTTGCTTGCAATTCATGTCAGACGCTACATGCGCTCTTGAATCACAGTTCTGCGCTTATCCCACGTACAAATCTGAGATCAGGATACAATTGTAGTTTGAGTGGAACGCTAGCGCACGTCACGTTTTACAATCTCTGTTAGGCATTTTGTGAATACACCTGTTACGAATTGTGTTATGCGCTATGTGCGCGCTTGAGTCACAAATCTGCGCTTCTCCACGTGCTAATCAGAGATGGAAACAGAATTGTAGTTTGAGTGCAACGCTAGCGGACGTCACGTGTTACAATGTCTGTTAAGCATTGTGTGAATTCACGCGTTATTTGCAATTCATGTCAGACGCTATATGCGCTCTTGAATCAAAATTCTGCGCTTATCCCACGTACAAATCAGAGATCAGGATACAATTGTAGTTTAAGTGGAACGCTTGCGCACGTCACGTTTTACAATCTCTGTTAGGCATTTTGTGAATACACCTGTTGTGATTTGTGTTATGCGCTATGTGCGCGCTTGAGTCACAAATCTGCGCTTCTCCACGTGCTAATCAGAGATCGAAACACAATTGTAGTTTGAGTGCAACGCTAGCGGACGTCACGTGTTACAATGTCAGTTAAGCATTGTGTGAATTCACGCGTTGCTTGCAATTCATGTCAGACGCTATATGCGCTCTTGAATCACAATTCTACGCTTATCCCACGTACAAATCTGAGATCAGGATACAATAGTAGTTTGAGTGGAACGCTAGCGCACGTCACGTTTTACAATCTCTGTTAGGCGTTGTGTGAATACACCTGTTGCGATTTGTGTTATTCGCTATGTGCGCGCTTGAATCACAAATCTGCGCTTCTCCACGTGCTAATCAGAGATCGGAACAGAATAGTAGTTTGAGTGCAACGCTAGCGGACGTCACGTGTTACAATGTCTGTTAAGCATTGTGTGAATTCACGCGTTGCTTGCAATTCATGTCAGACCCTATATGCGCTCTTGAATCACAATTCTGCGCTTATCCCACGTACAAATCTGAGATCAGGATACAATTGTAGTTTGAGTGGAACGCTAGCGCACGTCACGTTTTACAATCTCTGTTAGGCATTTTGTGAATACACCTGTTGCGATTTGTGTTATGCGCTATGTGCGCGCTTGAGTCACAAATCTGCGCTTCTCCACGTGCTAATCAGAGATCGAAACACAATTGTAGTTTGAGTGCAACGCTAGCGGACGTCACGTGTTACAATGTCTGTTAAGCATTGTGTGAATTCACGCGTTGCTTGCAATTCATGTCAGACGCTATATGCGCTCTTGAATCACAATTCTGCGCTTATCCCACGTACAAATCAGAGATCAGGATACAATTGTAGTTTGAGTGGAACGCTAGCGCACATCACGTTTTACAATCTCTGTTAGGCATTTTGTGAATACACCTGTTGCGATTTGTGTTATGCGCTATGTGCGCGCTTGAGTCACAAATCTGCGCTTCTCCACGTGCTAATCATAGATTGAAACACAATTGTAGTTTGAGTGCAACGCTAGCGCACGTCACGTGTTACAATGTCTGTTAAGCATTGTGTGAATTCACGCGTTGCTTGCACTTCCTGTCAGACGCTATATGCGCTCTTGAATCCCAATTCTGCGCATATCGAACGTACAAATCAGAGATGAGGATACAATTGCAGTTTGAGTGGAACGCTAGCGCACATCACGTTTTACAATCTCTGTTAGGCATTTTGTGAATACACCTGTTGCGATTTGTGTTATGCGCTATGTGCGCACTTGAGTCACAAATCTGCGCTTCTCCACGTGCTAATCATAGATCGAAACACAATTGTAGTTTGAGTGCAACGCTAGCGCACATCACGTGTTACAATGTCTGTTAAGCATTGTGTGAATTCACGCGTTGCTTGCAATTCCTGTCAGACGCTATATGCGCTCTTGAATCCCAATTCTGCGCTTATCCCACGTACAAATCAGATCAGGATACAATTGTAGTTTGAGTGGAACGCTAGCGCACATCACGTTTTACAATCTCTGTTAGGCATTTTGTGAATACACCTGTTGCGATTTGTGTTATGCGCTATGTGCGCGCTTGAGTCACAAATCTGCGCTTCTCCACGTGCCAATCAGAGATCGAAACACAATTGTAGTTTGAGTGCAACGCTAGCGCACGTCACGTGTTACAATGTCTGTTAAGCATTGTGTGAATTCACGCGTTGCTTGCAATTCCTGTCAGACGCTATATGCGCTCTTGAATCCCAATTCTGCGCTTATCCCACGTACAAATAAGAGATCAGGATACAATTGTAGTTTGAGTGGAACGCTAGCGCACGTCACGTTTTACAATCTCTGTTAGGCATTTTGTGAATACACCTGTTGCGATTTGTGTTATGCGCTATGTGCGCGCTTGAGTCACAAATCTGCGCTTCTCCACGTGCTAATCAGAGATCGAAACACAATTGTAGTTTGAGTGCAACGCTAGAGGACGTCACGTGTTACAATGTCTGTTAAGCATTGTGTGAATTCACGCGTTGCTTGCAATTCATGTCAGACGCTATATGCGCTCTTGAGTCACAATTCTGCGCTTATCCCACGTACAAATCTGAGATCAGGATACAATTGTAGTTTGAGTGGAACGCTAGCGCACGTCACGTTTTACAATCTCTGTTAGGCGTTGTGTGAATACACCTGTTGCGATTTGTGTTATGCGCTATGTGCGCGCTTGAATCACAAATCTGCGCTTCTCCACGTGCTAATCAGAGATCGGAACAGAATAGTAGTTTGAGTGCAACGCTAGCGGACGTCACGTGTTACAATGTCTGTTAAGCATTGTGTGAATTCACGCGTTGCTTGCAATTCATGTCAGACGCTATATGCGCTCTTGGATCACAGTTCTGCGCTTATCCCACGTACAAATCTGAAATCAGGATACAATTGTAGTTTGAGTGGAACGCTTGCGCACGTCACGTTTTACCATCTCTGTTAGGCATTTTGTGAATACACCTGTTGCGATTTGTGTTATGCGCTATGTGCGCGCTTGAGTCACAAATCTGCGCTTCTCCACGTGCTAATCAGAGATCGAAACACAATTGTAGATTGAGTGCAACGCCAGCGGACGTCACGTGTTACAATGTCTGTTAAGCATTGTGTGAATTCACGCGTTGCTTGCAATTCATGTCAGACGCTACATGCGCTCTTGAATCACAGTTCTGCGCTTATCCCACGTACAAATCTGAGATCAGGATACAATTGTAGTTTGAGTGGAACGCTAGCGCACGTCACGTTTTACAATCTCTGTTAGGCATTTTGTGAATACACCTGTTACGATTTGTGTTATGCGCTATGTGCGCGCTTGAGTCACAAATCTGCGCTTCTCCACGTGCTAATCAGAGATGGAAACAGAATTGTAGTTTGAGTGCAACGCTAGCGGACGTCACGTGTTACAATGTCTGTTAAGCATTGTGTGAATTCACGCGTTATTTGCAATTCATGTCAGACGCTATATGCGCTCTTGAATCACAATTCTGCGCTTATCCCACGTACAAATCAGAGATCAGGATACAATTGTAGTTTAAGTGGAACGCTTGCGCACGTCACGTTTTACAATCTCTGTTAGGCATTTTGTGAATACACCTGTTGTGATTTGTGTTATGCGCTATGTGCGCGCTTGAGTCACAAATCTGCGCTTCTCCACGTGCTAATCAGAGATCGAAACACAATTGTAGTTTGAGTGCAACGCTAGCGGACGTCACGTGTTACAATGTCTGTTAAGCATTGTGTGAATTCACGCGTTGCTTGCAATTCATGTCAGACGCTATATGCGCTCTTGAATCACAATTCTACGCTTATCCCACGTACAAATCTGAGATCAGGATACAATAGTAGTTTGAGTGGAACGCTAGCGCACGTCACGTTTTACAATCTCTGTTAGGCGTTGTGTGAATACACCTGTTGCGATTTGTGTTATTCGCTATGTGCGCGCTTGAATCACAAATCTGCGCTTCTCCACGTGCTAATCAGAGATCGGAACAGAATAGTAGTTTGAGTGCAACGCTAGCGGACGTCACGTGTTACAATGTCTGTTAAGCATTGTGTGAATTCACGCGTTGCTTGCAATTCATGTCAGACCCTATATGCGCTCTTGAATCACAATTCTGCGCTTATCCCACGTACAAATCTGAGATCAGGATACAATTGTAGTTTGAGTGGAACGCTAGCGCACGTCACGTTTTACAATCTCTGTTAGGCATTTTGTGAATACACCTGTTGCGATTTGTGTTATGCGCTATGTGCGCGCTTGAGTCACAAATCTGCGCTTCTCCACGTGCTAATCAGAGATCGAAACACAATTGTAGTTTGAGTGCAACGCTAGCGGACGTCACGTGTTACAATGTCTGTTAAGCATTGTGTGAATTCACGCGTTGCTTGCAATTCATGTCAGACGCTATATGCGCTCTTGAATCACAATTCTGCGCTTATCCCACGTACAAATCAGAGATCAGGATACAATTGTAGTTTGAGTGGAACGCTAGCGCACATCACGTTTTACAATCTCTGTTAGGCATTTTGTGAATACACCTGTTGCGATTTGTGTTATGCGCTATGTGCGCGCTTGAGTCACAAATCTGCGCTTCTCCACGTGCTAATCATAGATCGAAACACAATTGTAGTTTGAGTGCAACGCTAGCGCACGTCACGTGTTACAATGTCTGTTAAGCATTGTGTGAATTCACGCGTTGCTTGCACTTCCTGTCAGACGCTATATGCGCTCTTGAATCCCAATTCTGCGCATATCGAACGTACAAATCAGAGATGAGGATACAATTGCAGTTTGAGTGGAACGCTAGCGCACATCACGTTTTACAATCTCTGTTAGGCATTTTGTGAATACACCTGTTGCGATTTGTGTTATGCGCTATGTGCGCACTTGAGTCACAAATCTGCGCTTCTCCACGTGCTAATCATAGATCGAAACACAATTGTAGTTTGAGTGCAACGCTAGCGCACGTCACGTGTTACAATGTCTGTTAAGCATTGTGTGAATTCACGCGTTGCTTGCAATTCCTGTCAGACGCTATATGCGCTCTTGAATCCCAATTCTGCGCTTATCCCACGTACAAATCAGATCAGGATACAATTGTAGTTTGAGTGGAACGCTAGCGCACATCACGTTTTACAATCTCTGTTAGGCATTTTGTGAATACACCTGTTGCGATTTGTGTTATGCGCTATGTGCGCGCTTGAGTCACAAATCTGCGCTTCTCCACGTGCCAATCAGAGATCGAAACACAATTGTAGTTTGAGTGCAACGCTAGCGCACGTCACGTGTTACAATGTCTGTTAAGCATTGTGTGAATTCACGCGTTGCTTGCAATTCCTGTCAGACGCTATATGCGCTCTTGAATCCCAATTCTGCGCTTATCCCACGTACAAATAAGAGATCAGGATACAATTGTAGTTTGAGTGGAACGCTAGCGCACGTCACGTTTTACAATCTCTGTTAGGCATTTTGTGAATACACCTGTTGCGATTTGTGTTATGCGCTATGTGCGCGCTTGAGTCACAAATCTGCGCTTCTCCACGTGCTAATCAGAGATCGAAACACAATTGTAGTTTGAGTGCAACGCTAGAGGACGTCACGTGTTACAATGTCTGTTAAGCATTGTGTGAATTCACGCGTTGCTTGCAATTCATGTCAGACGCTATATGCGCTCTTGAATCACAATTCTGCGCTTATCCCACGTACAAATCTGAGATCAGGATACAATTGTAGTTTGAGTGGAACGCTAGCGCACGTCACGTTTTACAATCTCTGTTAGGCGTTGTGTGAATACACCTATTGCGATTTGTGTTATGCGCTATGTGCGCGCTTGAATCACAAATCTGCGCTTCTCCACGTGCTAATCAGAGATCGGAACAGAATAGTAGTTTGAGTGCAACGCTAGCGGACGTCACGTGTTACAATGTCTGTTAAGCATTGTGTGAATTCACGCGTTGCTTGCAATTCATGTCAGACGCTATATGCGCTCTTGGATCACAGTTCTGCGCTTATCCCACGTACAAATCTGAAATCAGGATACAATTGTAGTTTGAGTGGAACGCTAGCGCACGTCACGTTTTACAATCTCTGTTAGGCATTTTGTGAATACACCTGTTGTGATTTGTGTTATGCGCTATGTGCGCGCTTGAGTCACAAATCTGCGCTTCTCCACGTGCTAATCAGAGATCGAAACACAATTGTAGTTTGAGTGCAACGCTAGCGGACGTCACGTGTTACAATGTCTGTTAAGCATTGTGTGAATTCACGCGTTGCTTGCAATTCATGTCAGACGCTATATGCGCTCTTGAATCACAATTCTGCGCTTATCCCACGTACAAATCAGAGATCAGGATACAATTGTAGTTTGAGTGGAACGCTAGCGCACATCACGTTTTACAATCTCTGTTAGGCATTTTGTGAATACACCTGTTGCGATTTGTGCTATGCGCTATGTGCGCGCTTGAGTCACAAATCTGCGCTTCTCCACGTGCTAATCATAGATCGAAACACAATTGTAGTTTGAGTGCAACGCTAGCGCACGTCACGTGTTACAATGTCTGTTAAGCATTGTGTGAATTCACGCGTTGCTTGCACTTCCTGTCGGACGCTATATGCGCTCTTGAATCCCAATTCTGCGCTTATCGAACGTACAAATCAGAGATGAGGATACAATTGTAGTTTGAGTGGAACGCTAGCGCACATCATGTTTTACAATCTCTGTTCGGCATTTTGTGAATACACCTGTTGCGATTTGTGTTATGCGCTATGTGCGCACTTGAGTCACAAATCTGCGCTACTCCACGTGCTAATCATAGATCGAAACACAATTGTAGTTTGAGTGCAACGCTAGCGCACGTCACGTGTTACAATGTCTGTTAAGCATTGTGTGAATTCACGCGTTGCTTGCAATTCCTGTCAGACGCTATATGCGCTCTTGAATCCCAATACTGCGCTTATCCCACGTACAAATCAGATCAGGATACAATTGTAGTTTGAGTGGAACGCTAGCGCACATCACGTTTTACAATCTCTGTTAGGCATTTTGTGAATACACCTGTTGCGATTTGTGTTATGCGCTATGTGCGCGCTTGAGTCACAAATCTGCGCTTCTCCACGTGCTAATCAGAGATCGAAACACAATTGTAGTTTGAGTGCAACGCTAGCGGACGTCACGTGTTACAATGTCTGTTAAGCATTGTGTGAATTCACGCGTTGCTTGCAATTCATGTCAGACGCTATATGCGCTCTTGAATCACAATTCTACGCTTATCCCACGTACAAATCTGAGATCAGGATACAATAGTAGTTTGAGTGGAACGCTAGCGCACGTCACGTTTTACAATCTCTGTTAGGCATTTTGTGAATACACCTGTTGCGATTTGTGTTATGCGCTATGTGCGCGCTTGAGTCACAAATCTGCGCTTCTCCACGTGCTAATCAGAGATCGAAACACAATTGTAGTTTGAGTGCAACGCTAGCGGACGTCACGTGTTACAATGTCTGTTAAGCATTGTGTGAATTCACGCGTTGCTTGCAATTCCTGTCAGACGCTATATGCGCTCTTGAATCCCAATTCTGCGCTTATCCCACGTACAAATAAGAGATCAGGATACAATTGTAGTTTGAGTGGAACGCTAGCGCACGTCACGTTTTACAATCTCTGTTAGGCATTTTGTGAATACACCTGTTGCGATTTGTGTTATGCGCTATGTGCGCGCTTGAGTCACAAATCTGCGCTTCTCCACGTGCTAATCAGAGATCGAAACACAATTGTAGTTTGAGTGCAACGCTAGAGGACGTCACGTGTTACAATGTCTGTTAAGCATTGTGTGAATTCACGCGTTGCTTGCAATTCATGTCAGACGCTATATGCGCTCTTGAATCACAATTCTGCGCTTATCCCACGTACAAATCTGAGATCAGGATACAATTGTAGTTTGAGTGGAACGCTAGCGCACGTCACGTTTTACAATCTCTGTTAGGCGTTGTGTGAATACACCTGTTGCGATTTGTGTTATGCGCTATGTGCGCGCTTGAGTCACAAATCTGCGCTTCTCCACGTGCTAATCAGAGATCGAAACACAATTGTAGATTGAGTGCAACGCCAGCGGACGTCACGTGTTACAATGTCTGTTAAGCATTGTGTGAATTCACGCGTTGCTTGCAATTCATGTCAGACGCTACATGCGCTCTTGAATCACAGTTCTGCGCTTATCCCACGTACAAATCTGAGATCAGGATACAATTGTAGTTTGAGTGGAACGCTAGCGCACGTCACGTTTTACAATCTCTGTTAGGCATTTTGTGAATACACCTGTTACGAATTGTGTTATGCGCTATGTGCGCGCTTGAGTCACAAATCTGCGCTTCTCCACGTGCTAATCAGAGATGGAAACAGAATTGTAGTTTGAGTGCAACGCTAGCGGACGTCACGTGTTACAATGTCTGTTAAGCATTGTGTGAATTCACGCGTTATTTGCAATTCATGTCAGACGCTATATGCGCTCTTGAATCACAATTCTGCGCTTATCCCACGTACAAATCAGAGATCAGGATACAATTGTAGTTTAAGTGGAACGCTTGCGCACGTCACGTTTTACAATCTCTGTTAGGCATTTTGTGAATACACCTGTTGTGATTTGTGTTATGCGCTATGTGCGCGCTTGAGTCACAAATCTGCGCTTCTCCACGTGCTAATCAGAGATCGAAACACAATTGTAGTTTGAGTGCAACGCTAGCGGACGTCACGTGTTACAATGTCAGTTAAGCATTGTGTGAATTCACGCGTTGCTTGCAATTCATGTCAGACGCTATATGCGCTCTTGAATCACAATTCTACGCTTATCCCACGTACAAATCTGAGATCAGGATACAATAGTAGTTTGAGTGGAACGCTAGCGCACGTCACGTTTTACAATCTCTGTTAGGCGTTGTGTGAATACACCTGTTGCGATTTGTGTTATTCGCTATGTGCGCGCTTGAATCACAAATCTGCGCTTCTCCACGTGCTAATCAGAGATCGGAACAGAATAGTAGTTTGAGTGCAACGCTAGCGGACGTCACGTGTTACAATGTCTGTTAAGCATTGTGTGAATTCACGCGTTGCTTGCAATTCATGTCAGACCCTATATGCGCTCTTGAATCACAATTCTGCGCTTATCCCACGTACAAATCTGAGATCAGGATACAATTGTAGTTTGAGTGGAACGCTAGCGCACGTCACGTTTTACAATCTCTGTTAGGCATTTTGTGAATACACCTGTTGCGATTTGTGTTATGCGCTATGTGCGCGCTTGAGTCACAAATCTGCGCTTCTCCACGTGCTAATCAGAGATCGAAACACAATTGTAGTTTGAGTGCAACGCTAGCGGACGTCACGTGTTACAATGTCTGTTAAGCATTGTGTGAATTCACGCGTTGCTTGCAATTCATGTCAGACGCTATATGCGCTCTTGAATCACAATTCTGCGCTTATCCCACGTACAAATCAGAGATCAGGATACAATTGTAGTTTGAGTGGAACGCTAGCGCACATCACGTTTTACAATCTCTGTTAGGCATTTTGTGAATACACCTGTTGCGATTTGTGTTATGCGCTATGTGCGCGCTTGAGTCACAAATCTGCGCTTCTCCACGTGCTAATCATAGATTGAAACACAATTGTAGTTTGAGTGCAACGCTAGCGCACGTCACGTGTTACAATGTCTGTTAAGCATTGTGTGAATTCACGCGTTGCTTGCACTTCCTGTCAGACGCTATATGCGCTCTTGAATCCCAATTCTGCGCATATCGAACGTACAAATCAGAGATGAGGATACAATTGCAGTTTGAGTGGAACGCTAGCGCACATCACGTTTTACAATCTCTGTTAGGCATTTTGTGAATACACCTGTTGCGATTTGTGTTATGCGCTATGTGCGCACTTGAGTCACAAATCTGCGCTTCTCCACGTGCTAATCATAGATCGAAACACAATTGTAGTTTGAGTGCAACGCTAGCGCACATCACGTGTTACAATGTCTGTTAAGCATTGTGTGAATTCACGCGTTGCTTGCAATTCCTGTCAGACGCTATATGCGCTCTTGAATCCCAATTCTGCGCTTATCCCACGTACAAATCAGATCAGGATACAATTGTAGTTTGAGTGGAACGCTAGCGCACATCACGTTTTACAATCTCTGTTAGGCATTTTGTGAATACACCTGTTGCGATTTGTGTTATGCGCTATGTGCGCGCTTGAGTCACAAATCTGCGCTTCTCCACGTGCCAATCAGAGATCGAAACACAATTGTAGTTTGAGTGCAACGCTAGCGCACGTCACGTGTTACAATGTCTGTTAAGCATTGTGTGAATTCACGCGTTGCTTGCAATTCCTGTCAGACGCTATATGCGCTCTTGAATCCCAATTCTGCGCTTATCCCACGTACAAATAAGAGATCAGGATACAATTGTAGTTTGAGTGGAACGCTAGCGCACGTCACGTTTTACAATCTCTGTTAGGCATTTTGTGAATACACCTGTTGCGATTTGTGTTATGCGCTATGTGCGCGCTTGAGTCACAAATCTGCGCTTCTCCACGTGCTAATCAGAGATCGAAACACAATTGTAGTTTGAGTGCAACGCTAGAGGACGTCACGTGTTACAATGTCTGTTAAGCATTGTGTGAATTCACGCGTTGCTTGCAATTCATGTCAGACGCTATATGCGCTCTTGAGTCACAATTCTGCGCTTATCCCACGTACAAATCTGAGATCAGGATACAATTGTAGTTTGAGTGGAACGCTAGCGCACGTCACGTTTTACAATCTCTGTTAGGCGTTGTGTGAATACACCTGTTGCGATTTGTGTTATGCGCTATGTGCGCGCTTGAATCACAAATCTGCGCTTCTCCACGTGCTAATCAGAGATCGGAACAGAATAGTAGTTTGAGTGCAACGCTAGCGGACGTCACGTGTTACAATGTCTGTTAAGCATTGTGTGAATTCACGCGTTGCTTGCAATTCATGTCAGACGCTATATGCGCTCTTGGATCACAGTTCTGCGCTTATCCCACGTACAAATCTGAAATCAGGATACAATTGTAGTTTGAGTGGAACGCTTGCGCACGTCACGTTTTACCATCTCTGTTAGGCATTTTGTGAATACACCTGTTGCGATTTGTGTTATGCGCTATGTGCGCGCTTGAGTCACAAATCTGCGCTTCTCCACGTGCTAATCAGAGATCGAAACACAATTGTAGATTGAGTGCAACGCCAGCGGACGTCACGTGTTACAATGTCTGTTAAGCATTGTGTGAATTCACGCGTTGCTTGCAATTCATGTCAGACGCTACATGCGCTCTTGAATCACAGTTCTGCGCTTATCCCACGTACAAATCTGAGATCAGGATACAATTGTAGTTTGAGTGGAACGCTAGCGCACGTCACGTTTTACAATCTCTGTTAGGCATTTTGTGAATACACCTGTTACGATTTGTGTTATGCGCTATGTGCGCGCTTGAGTCACAAATCTGCGCTTCTCCACGTGCTAATCAGAGATGGAAACAGAATTGTAGTTTGAGTGCAACGCTAGCGGACGTCACGTGTTACAATGTCTGTTAAGCATTGTGTGAATTCACGCGTTATTTGCAATTCATGTCAGACGCTATATGCGCTCTTGAATCACAATTCTGCGCTTATCCCACGTACAAATCAGAGATCAGGATACAATTGTAGTTTAAGTGGAACGCTTGCGCACGTCACGTTTTACAATCTCTGTTAGGCATTTTGTGAATACACCTGTTGTGATTTGTGTTATGCGCTATGTGCGCGCTTGAGTCACAAATCTGCGCTTCTCCACGTGCTAATCAGAGATCGAAACACAATTGTAGTTTGAGTGCAACGCTAGCGGACGTCACGTGTTACAATGTCTGTTAAGCATTGTGTGAATTCACGCGTTGCTTGCAATTCATGTCAGACGCTATATGCGCTCTTGAATCACAATTCTACGCTTATCCCACGTACAAATCTGAGATCAGGATACAATAGTAGTTTGAGTGGAACGCTAGCGCACGTCACGTTTTACAATCTCTGTTAGGCGTTGTGTGAATACACCTGTTGCGATTTGTGTTATTCGCTATGTGCGCGCTTGAATCACAAATCTGCGCTTCTCCACGTGCTAATCAGAGATCGGAACAGAATAGTAGTTTGAGTGCAACGCTAGCGGACGTCACGTGTTACAATGTCTGTTAAGCATTGTGTGAATTCACGCGTTGCTTGCAATTCATGTCAGACCCTATATGCGCTCTTGAATCACAATTCTGCGCTTATCCCACGTACAAATCTGAGATCAGGATACAATTGTAGTTTGAGTGGAACGCTAGCGCACGTCACGTTTTACAATCTCTGTTAGGCATTTTGTGAATACACCTGTTGCGATTTGTGTTATGCGCTATGTGCGCGCTTGAGTCACAAATCTGCGCTTCTCCACGTGCTAATCAGAGATCGAAACACAATTGTAGTTTGAGTGCAACGCTAGCGGACGTCACGTGTTACAATGTCTGTTAAGCATTGTGTGAATTCACGCGTTGCTTGCAATTCATGTCAGACGCTATATGCGCTCTTGAATCACAATTCTGCGCTTATCCCACGTACAAATCAGAGATCAGGATACAATTGTAGTTTGAGTGGAACGCTAGCGCACATCACGTTTTACAATCTCTGTTAGGCATTTTGTGAATACACCTGTTGCGATTTGTGTTATGCGCTATGTGCGCGCTTGAGTCACAAATCTGCGCTTCTCCACGTGCTAATCATAGATCGAAACACAATTGTAGTTTGAGTGCAACGCTAGCGCACGTCACGTGTTACAATGTCTGTTAAGCATTGTGTGAATTCACGCGTTGCTTGCACTTCCTGTCAGACGCTATATGCGCTCTTGAATCCCAATTCTGCGCATATCGAACGTACAAATCAGAGATGAGGATACAATTGCAGTTTGAGTGGAACGCTAGCGCACATCACGTTTTACAATCTCTGTTAGGCATTTTGTGAATACACCTGTTGCGATTTGTGTTATGCGCTATGTGCGCACTTGAGTCACAAATCTGCGCTTCTCCACGTGCTAATCATAGATCGAAACACAATTGTAGTTTGAGTGCAACGCTAGCGCACGTCACGTGTTACAATGTCTGTTAAGCATTGTGTGAATTCACGCGTTGCTTGCAATTCCTGTCAGACGCTATATGCGCTCTTGAATCCCAATTCTGCGCTTATCCCACGTACAAATCAGATCAGGATACAATTGTAGTTTGAGTGGAACGCTAGCGCACATCACGTTTTACAATCTCTGTTAGGCATTTTGTGAATACACCTGTTGCGATTTGTGTTATGCGCTATGTGCGCGCTTGAGTCACAAATCTGCGCTTCTCCACGTGCCAATCAGAGATCGAAACACAATTGTAGTTTGAGTGCAACGCTAGCGCACGTCACGTGTTACAATGTCTGTTAAGCATTGTGTGAATTCACGCGTTGCTTGCAATTCCTGTCAGACGCTATATGCGCTCTTGAATCCCAATTCTGCGCTTATCCCACGTACAAATAAGAGATCAGGATACAATTGTAGTTTGAGTGGAACGCTAGCGCACGTCACGTTTTACAATCTCTGTTAGGCATTTTGTGAATACACCTGTTGCGATTTGTGTTATGCGCTATGTGCGCGCTTGAGTCACAAATCTGCGCTTCTCCACGTGCTAATCAGAGATCGAAACACAATTGTAGTTTGAGTGCAACGCTAGAGGACGTCACGTGTTACAATGTCTGTTAAGCATTGTGTGAATTCACGCGTTGCTTGCAATTCATGTCAGACGCTATATGCGCTCTTGAATCACAATTCTGCGCTTATCCCACGTACAAATCTGAGATCAGGATACAATTGTAGTTTGAGTGGAACGCTAGCGCACGTCACGTTTTACAATCTCTGTTAGGCGTTGTGTGAATACACCTATTGCGATTTGTGTTATGCGCTATGTGCGCGCTTGAATCACAAATCTGCGCTTCTCCACGTGCTAATCAGAGATCGGAACAGAATAGTAGTTTGAGTGCAACGCTAGCGGACGTCACGTGTTACAATGTCTGTTAAGCATTGTGTGAATTCACGCGTTGCTTGCAATTCATGTCAGACGCTATATGCGCTCTTGGATCACAGTTCTGCGCTTATCCCACGTACAAATCTGAAATCAGGATACAATTGTAGTTTGAGTGGAACGCTAGCGCACGTCACGTTTTACCATCTCTGTTAGGCATTTTGTGAATACACCTGTTGCGATTTGTGTTATGCGCTATGTGCGCGCTTGAGTCACAAATCTGCGCTTCTCCACGTGCTAATCAGAGATCGAAACACAATTGTAGATTGAGTGCAACGCCAGCGGACGTCACGTGTTACAATGTCTGTTAAGCATTGTGTGAATTCACGCGTTGCTTGCAATTCATGTCAGACGCTACATGCGCTCTTGAATCACAGTTCTGCGCTTATCCCACGTACAAATCTGAGATCAGGATACAATTGTAGTTTGAGTGGAACGCTAGCGCACGTCACGTTTTACAATCTCTGTTAGGCATTTTGTGAATACACCTGTTACGATTTGTGTTATGCGCTATGTGCGCGCTTGAGTCACAAATCTGCGCTTCTCCACGTGCTAATCAGAGATGGAAACAGAATTGTAGTTTGAGTGCAACGCTAGCGGACGTCACGTGTTACAATGTCTGTTAAGCATTGTGTGAATTCACGCGTTATTTGCAATTCATGTCAGACGCTATATGCGCTCTTGAATCACAATTCTGCGCTTATCCCACGTACAAATCAGAGATCAGGATACAATTGTAGTTTAAGTGGAACGCTTGCGCACGTCACGTTTTACAATCTCTGTTAGGCATTTTGTGAATACACCTGTTGTGATTTGTGTTATGCGCTATGTGCGCGCTTGAGTCACAAATCTGCGCTTCTCCACGTGCTAATCAGAGATCGAAACACAATTGTAGTTTGAGTGCAACGCTAGCGGACGTCACGTGTTACAATGTCTGTTAAGCATTGTGTGAATTCACGCGTTGCTTGCAATTCATGTCAGACGCTATATGCGCTCTTGAATCACAATTCTGCGCTTATCCCACGTACAAATCAGAGATCAGGATACAATTGTAGTTTGAGTGGAACGCTAGCGCACATCACGTTTTACAATCTCTGTTAGGCATTTTGTGAATACACCTGTTGCGATTTGTGCTATGCGCTATGTGCGCGCTTGAGTCACAAATCTGCGCTTCTCCACGTGCTAATCATAGATCGAAACACAATTGTAGTTTGAGTGCAACGCTAGCGCACGTCACGTGTTACAATGTCTGTTAAGCATTGTGTGAATTCACGCGTTGCTTGCACTTCCTGTCGGACGCTATATGCGCTCTTGAATCCCAATTCTGCGCTTATCGAACGTACAAATCAGAGATGAGGATACAATTGTAGTTTGAGTGGAACGCTAGCGCACATCATGTTTTACAATCTCTGTTCGGCATTTTGTGAATACACCTGTTGCGATTTGTGTTATGCGCTATGTGCGCACTTGAGTCACAAATCTGCGCTACTCCACGTGCTAATCATAGATCGAAACACAATTGTAGTTTGAGTGCAACGCTAGCGCACGTCACGTGTTACAATGTCTGTTAAGCATTGTGTGAATTCACGCGTTGCTTGCAATTCCTGTCAGACGCTATATGCGCTCTTGAATCCCAATACTGCGCTTATCCCACGTACAAATCAGATCAGGATACAATTGTAGTTTGAGTGGAACGCTAGCGCACATCACGTTTTACAATCTCTGTTAGGCATTTTGTGAATACACCTGTTGCGATTTGTGTTATGCGCTATGTGCGCGCTTGAGTCACAAATCTGCGCTTCTCCACGTGCTAATCAGAGATCGAAACACAATTGTAGTTTGAGTGCAACGCTAGCGGACGTCACGTGTTACAATGTCTGTTAAGCATTGTGTGAATTCACGCGTTGCTTGCAATTCATGTCAGACGCTATATGCGCTCTTGAATCACAATTCTACGCTTATCCCACGTACAAATCTGAGATCAGGATACAATAGTAGTTTGAGTGGAACGCTAGCGCACGTCACGTTTTACAATCTCTGTTAGGCATTTTGTGAATACACCTGTTGCGATTTGTGTTATGCGCTATGTGCGCGCTTGAGTCACAAATCTGCGCTTCTCCACGTGCTAATCAGAGATCGAAACACAATTGTAGTTTGAGTGCAACGCTAGCGGACGTCACGTGTTACAATGTCTGTTAAGCATTGTGTGAATTCACGCGTTGCTTGCAATTCATGTCAGACGCTATATGCGCTCTTGAATCACAATTCTACGCTTATCCCACGTACAAATCTGAGATCAGGATACAATAGTAGTTTGAGTGGAACGCTAGCGCACGTCACGTTTTACAATCTCTGTTAGGCATTTTGTGAATACACCTGTTGCGATTTGTGTTATGCGCTATGTGCGCGCTTGAGTCACAAATCTGCGCTTCTCCACGTGCTAATCAGAGATCGAAACAGAATTGTAGTTTGAGTGCAACGCTAGCGGACGTCACGTGTTACAATGTCTGTTAAGCATTGTGTGAATTCACGCGTTGCTTGCAATTCATGTCAGACGCTATATGCGCTCTTGAATCACAATTCTACGCTTATCCCACGTACAAATCTGAGATCAGGATACAATAGTAGTTTGAGTGGAACGCTAGCGCACGTCACGTTTTACAATCTCTGTTAGGCGTTGTGTGAATACACCTGTTGCGATTTGTGTTATGCGCTATGTGCGCGCTTGAATCACAAATCTGCGCTTCTCCACGTGCTAATCAGAGATCGAAACACAATTGTAGTTTGAGTGCAACGCTAGCGGACGTCACGTGTTACAATGTCTGTTAAGCATTGTGTGAATTCACGCGTTGCTTGCAATTCATGTCAGACCCTATATGCGCTCTTGAATCACAATTCTACCCTTATCCCACGTACAAATCTGAGATCAGGATACAATAGTAGTTTGAGTGGAACGCTAGCGCACGTCACGTTTTACAATCTCTGTTAGGCGTTGTGTGAATACACCTGTTGCGATTTGTGCTATGCGCTATGTGCGCGCTTGAGTCACAAATCTGCGCTTCTCCACGTGCTAATCAGAGATCGAAACAGAATTGTAGTTTGAGTGCAACGCTAGCGGACGTCACGTGTTACAATGTCTGTTAAGCATTGTGTGAATTCACGCGTTGCTTGCAATTCATGTCAGACGCTATATGCGCTCTTGAATCACAATTCTACGCTTATCCCACGTACAAATCTGAGATCAGGATACAATAGTAGTTTGAGTGGAACGCTAGCGCACGTCACGTTTTACAATCTCTGTTAGGCGTTGTGTGAATACACCTGTTGCGATTTGTGTTATGCGCTATGTGCGTGCTTGAATCACAAATCTGCGCTTCTCCACGTGCTAATCAGAGATCGGAACAGAATAGTAGTTTGAGTGCAACGCTAGCGGACGTCACGTGTTACAATGTCTGTTAAGCATTGTGTGAATTCACGCGTTGCTTGCAATTCATGTCAGACCCTATATGCGCTCTTGAATCACAATCCTGCGCTTATCCCACGTACAAATCTGAGATCAGGATACAATAGTAGTTTGAGTGAAACGCTAGCGCACGTCACGTTTTACAATCTCTGTTAGTCGTTGTGTGAATACACCTGTTGCGATTTGTGTTATGCGCTATGTGCGCGCTTGAATCACAAATCTGCGCTTCTCCACGTGCTAATCAGAGATCGAAACACAATGGTAGTTTGAGTGCAACGCTAGCGGACGTCACGTGTTACAATGTCTGTTAAGCATTGTGTGAATTCACGCGTTGCTTGCAATTCATGTCAGACCCTATATGCGCTCTTGAATCACAATTCTGCGCTTATCCCACGTACAAATCTGAGATCAGGATACAATTGTAGTTTGAGTGGAACGCTAGCGCACGTCACGTTTTACAATCTCTGTTAGGCATTTTGTGAATACACCTGTTGCGATTTGTGTTATGCGCTATGTGCGCGCTTGAGTCACAAATCTGCGCTTCTCCACGTGCTAATCAGAGATCGAAACACAATTGTAGTTTGAGTGCAACGCTAGCGGACGTCACGTGTTACAATGTCTGTTAAGCATTGTGTAAATTCACGCGTTGCTTGCAATTCATGTCAGACGCTATATGCGCTCTTGAATCACAATTCTGCGCTTATCCCACGTACAAATCAGAGATCAGGATACAATTGTAGTTTGAGTGGAACGCTAGCGCACATCACGTTTTACAATCTCTGTTAGGCATTTTGTGAATACACCTGTTGCGATTTGTGTTATGCGCTATGTGCGCGCTTGAGTCACAAATCTGCGCTTCTCCACGTGCTAATCATAGATCGAAACACAATTGTAGTTTGAGTGCAACGCTAGCGCACGTCACGTGTTACAATGTCTGTTAAGCATTGTGTGAATTCACGCGTTGCTTGCACTTCCTGTCAGACGCTATATGCGCTCTTGAATCCCAATTCTGCGCATATCGAACGTACAAATCAGAGATGAGGATACAATTGCAGTTTGAGTGGAACGCTAGCGCACATCACGTTTTACAATCTCTGTTAGGCATTTTGTGAATACACCTGTTGCGATTTGTGTTATGCGCTATGTACGCACTTGAGTCACAAATCTGCGCTTCTCCACGTGCTAATCATAGATCGAAACACAATTGTAGTTTGAGTGCAACGCTAGCGCACGTCACGTGTTACAATGTCTGTTAAGCATTGTGTGAATTCACGCGTTGCTTGCAATTCCTGTCAGACGCTATATGCGCTCTTGAATCCCAATTCTGCGCTTATCCCACGTACAAATCAGATCAGGATACAATTGTAGTTTGAGTGGAACGCTAGCGCACATCACGTTTTACAATCTCTGTTAGACATTTTGTGAATACACCTGTTGCGATTTGTGTTATGCGCTATGTGCGCGCTTGAGTCACAAATCTGCGCTTCTCCACGTGCCAATCAGAGATCGAAACACAATTGTAGTTTGAGTGCAACGCTAGCGCACGTCACGTGTTACAATGTCTGTTAAGCATTGTGTGAATTCACGCGTTGCTTGCAATTCCTGTCAGACGCTATATGCGCTCTTGAATCCCAATTCTGCGCTTATCCCACGTACAAATAAGAGATCAGGATACAATTGTAGTTTGAGTGGAACGCTAGCGCACGTCACGTTTTACAATCTCTGTTAGGCATTTTGTGAATACACCTGTTGCGATTTGTGTTATGCGCTATGTGCGCGCTTGAGTCACAAATCTGCGCTTCTCCACGTGCTAATCAGAGATCGAAACACAATTGTAGTTTGAGTGCAACGCTAGCGGACGTCACGTGTTACAATGTCTGTTAAGCATTGTGTAAATTCACGCGTTGCTTGCAATTCATGTCAGACGCTATATGCGCTCTTGAATCACAATTCTGCGCTTATCCCACGTACAAATCAGAGATCAGGATACAATTGTAGTTTGAGTGGAACGCTAGCGCACATCACGTTTTACAATCTCTGTTAGGCATTTTGTGAATACACCTGTTGCGATTTGTGTTATGCGCTATGTGCGCGCTTGAGTCACAAATCTGCGCTTCTCCACGTGCTAATCATAGATCGAAACACAATTGTAGTTTGAGTGCAACGCTAGCGCACGTCACGTGTTACAATGTCTGTTAAGCATTGTGTGAATTCACGCGTTGCTTGCACTTCCTGTCAGACGCTATATGCGCTCTTGAATCCCAATTCTGCGCATATCGAACGTACAAATCAGAGATGAGGATACAATTGCAGTTTGAGTGGAACGCTAGCGCACATCACGTTTTACAATCTCTGTTAGGCATTTTGTGAATACACCTGTTGCGATTTGTGTTATGCGCTATGTACGCACTTGAGTCACAAATCTGCGCTTCTCCACGTGCTAATCATAGATCGAAACACAATTGTAGTTTGAGTGCAACGCTAGCGCACGTCACGTGTTACAATGTCTGTTAAGCATTGTGTGAATTCACGCGTTGCTTGCAATTCCTGTCAGACGCTATATGCGCTCTTGAATCCCAATTCTGCGCTTATCCCACGTACAAATCAGATCAGGATACAATTGTAGTTTGAGTGGAACGCTAGCGCACATCACGTTTTACAATCTCTGTTAGACATTTTGTGAATACACCTGTTGCGATTTGTGTTATGCGCTATGTGCGCGCTTGAGTCACAAATCTGCGCTTCTCCACGTGCCAATCAGAGATCGAAACACAATTGTAGTTTGAGTGCAACGCTAGCGCACGTCACGTGTTACAATGTCTGTTAAGCATTGTGTGAATTCACGCGTTGCTTGCAATTCCTGTCAGACGCTATATGCGCTCTTGAATCCCAATTCTGCGCTTATCCCACGTACAAATAAGAGATCAGGATACAATTGTAGTTTGAGTGGAACGCTAGCGCACGTCACGTTTTACAATCTCTGTTAGGCATTTTGTGAATACACCTGTTGCGATTTGTGTTATGCGCTATGTGCGCGCTTGAGTCACAAATCTGCGCTTCTCCACGTGCTAATCAGAGATCGAAACACAATTGTAGTTTGAGTGCAACGCTAGAGGACGTCACGTGTTACAATGTCTGTTAAGCATTGTGTGAATTCACGCGTTGCTTGCAATTCATGTCAGACGCTATATGCGCTCTTGAATCACAATTCTGCGCTTATCCCACGTACAAATCTGAGATCAGGATACAATTGTAGTTTGAGTAGAACGCTAGCGCACGTCACGTTTTACAATCTCTGTTAGGCGTTGTGTGAATACACCTGTTGCGATTTGTGTTATGCGCTATGTGCGCGCTTGAATCACAAATCTGCGCTTCTCCACGTGCTAATCAGAGATCGGAACAGAATAGTAGTTTGAGTGCAACGCTAGCGGACGTCACGTGTTACAATGTCTGTTAAGCATTGTGTGAATTCACGCGTTGCTTGCAATTCATGTCAGACGCTATATGCGCTCTTGGATCACAGTTCTGCGCTTATCCCACGTACAAATCTGAAATCAGGATACAATTGTAGTTTGAGTGGAACGCTTGCGCACGTCACGTTTTACCATCTCTGTTAGGCATTTTGTGAATACACCTGTTGCGATTTGTGTTATGCGCTATGTGCGCGCTTGAGTCACAAATCTGCGCTTCTCCACGTGCTAATCAGAGATCGAAACACAATTGTAGTTTGAGTGCAACGCTAGCGGACGTCACGTGTTACAATGTCTGTTAAGCATTGTGTGAATTCACGCGTTGCTTGCAATTCATGTCAGACGCTATATGCGCTCTTGAATCACAATTCTGCGCTTATCCCACGTACAAATCAGAGATCAGGATACAATAGTAGTTTGAGTGGAACGCTAGCGCACATCACGTTTTACAATCTCTGTTAGGCATTTTGTGAATACACCTGTTGCGATTTGTGCTATGCGCTATGTGCGCGCTTGAGTCACAAATCTGCGCTTCTCCACGTGCTAATCATAGATCGAAACACAATTGTAGTTTGAGTGCAACGCTAGCGCACGTCACGTGTTACAATGTCTGTTAAGCATTGTGTGAATTCACGCGTTGCTTGCACTTCCTGTCAGACGCTATATGCGCTCTTGAATCCCAATTCTGCGCTTATCGAACGTACAAATCAGAGATGAGGATACAATTGTAGTTTGAGTGGAACGCTAGCGCACATCATGTTTTACAATCTCTGTTCGGCATTTTGTGAATACACCTGTTGCGATTTGTGTTATGCGCTATGTGCGCACTTGAGTCACAAATCTGCGCTTCTCCACGTGCTAATCATAGATCGAAACACAATTGTAGTTTGAGTGCAACGCTAGCGCACGTCACGTGTTACAATGTCTGTTAAGCATTGTGTGAATTCACGCGTTGCTTGCAATTCCTGTCAGACGCTATATGCGCTCTTGAATCCCAATACTGCGCTTATCCCACGTACAAATCAGATCAGGATACAATTGTAGTTTGAGTGGAACGCTAGCGCACATCACGTTTTACAATCTCTGTTAGGCATTTTGTGAATACACCTGTTGCGATTTGTGTTATGCGCTATGTGCGCGCTTGAGTCACAAATCTGCGCTTCTCCACGGGCTAATCAGAGATCGAAACACAATTGTAGTTTGAGTGCAACGCTAGCGGACGTCACGTGTTACAATGTCTGTTAAGCATTGTGTGAATTCACGCGTTGCTTGCAATTCATGTCAGACGCTATATGCGCTCTTGAATCACAATTCTACGCTTATCCCACGTACAAATCTGAGATCAGGATACAATAGTAGTTTCAGTGGAACGCTAGCGCACGTCACGTTTTACAATCTCTGTTAGGCATTTTGTGAATACACCTGTTGCGATTTGTGTTATGCGCTATGTGCGCGCTTGAGTCACAAATCTGCGCTTCTCCACGTGCTAATCAGAGATCGAAACACAATTGTAGTTTGAGTGCAACGCTAGCGGACGTCACGTGTTACAATGTCTGTTAAGCATTGTGTGAATTCACGCGTTGCTTGCAATTCATGTCAGACGCTATATGCGCTCTTGAATCACAATTCTACGCTTATCCCACGTACAAATCTGAGATCAGGATACAATAGTAGTTTGAGTGGAACGCTAGCGCACGTCACGTTTTACAATCTCTGTTAGGCATTTTGTGAATACACCTGTTGCGATTTGTGTTATGCGCTATGTGCGCGCTTGAGTCACAAATCTGCGCTTCTCCACGTGCTAATCAGAGATCGAAACAGAATTGTAGTTTGAGTGCAACGCTAGCGGACGTCACGTGTTACAATGTCTGTTAAGCATTGTGTGAATTCACGCGTTGCTTGCAATTCATGTCAGACGCTATATGCGCTCTTGAATCACAATTCTACGCTTATCCCACGTACAAATCTGAGATCAGGATACAATAGTAGTTTGAGTGGAACGCTAGCGCACGTCACGTTTTACAATCTCTGTTAGGCGTTGTGTGAATACACCTGTTGCGATTTGTGTTATGCGCTATGTGCGCGCTTGAATCACAAATCTGCGCTTCTCCACGTGCTAATCAGAGATCGAAACACAATTGTAGTTTGAGTGCAACGCTAGCGGACGTCACGTGTTACAATGTCTGTTAAGCATTGTGTGAATTCACGCGTTGCTTGCAATTCATGTCAAACGCTATATGCGCTCTTGAATCACAATTCTACGCTTATCCCACGTACAAATCTGAGATCAGGATACAATAGTAGTTTGAGTGGAACGCTAGCGCACGTCACGTTTTACAATCTCTGTTAGGCGTTGTGTGAATACACCTGTTGCGATTTGTGTTATGCGCTATGTGCGCGCTTGAATCACAAATCTGCGCTTCTCCACGTGCTAATCAGAGATCGAAACACAATTGTAGTTTGAGTGCAACGCTAGCGGACGTCACGTGTTACAATGTCTGTTAAGCATTGTGTGAATTCACGCGTTGCTTGCAATTCATGTCAGACCCTATATGCGCTCTTGAATCACAATTCTACCCTTATCCCACGTACAAATCTGAGATCAGGATACAATAGTAGTTTGAGTGGAACGCTAGCGCACGTCACGTTTTACAATCTCTGTTAGGCGTTGTGTGAATACACCTGTTGCGATTTGTGCTATGCGCTATGTGCGCGCTTGAGTCACAAATCTGCGCTTCTCCACGTGCTAATCAGAGATCGAAACAGAATTGTAGTTTGAGTGCAACGCTAGCGGACGTCACGTGTTACAATGTCTGTTAAGCATTGTGTGAATTCACGCGTTGCTTGCAATTCATGTCAGACGCTATATGCGCTCTTGAATCACAATTCTACGCTTATCCCACGTACAAATCTGAGATCAGGATACAATAGTAGTTTGAGTGGAACGCTAGCGCACGTCACGTTTTACAATCTCTGTTAGGCGTTGTGTGAATACACCTGTTGCGATTTGTGTTATGCGCTATGTGCGCGCTTGAATCACAAATCTGCGCTTCTCCACGTGCTAATCAGAGATCGGAACAGAATAGTAGTTTGAGTGCAACGCTAGCGGACGTCACGTGTTACAATGTCTGTTAAGCATTGTGTGAATTCACGCGTTGCTTGCAATTCATGTCAGACCCTATATGCGCTCTTGAATCACAATTCTGCGCTTATCCCACGTACAAATCTGAGATCAGGATACAATAGTAGTTTGAGTGAAACGCTAGCGCACGTCACGTTTTACAATCTCTGTTAGGCGTTGTGTGAATACACCTGTTGCGATTTGTGTTATGCGCTATGTGCGCGCTTGAATCACAAATCTGCGCTTCTCCACGTGCTAATCAGAGATCGAAACACAATGGTAGTTTGAGTGCAACGCTAGCGGACGTCACGTGTTACAATGTCTGTTAAGCATTGTGTGAATTCACGCGTTGCTTGCAATTCATGTCAGACCCTATATGCGCTCTTGAATCACAATTCTGCGCTTATCCCACGTACAAATCTGAGATCAGGATACAATTGTAGTTTGAGTGGAACGCTAGCGCACGTCACGTTTTACAATCTCTGTTAGGCATTTTGTGAATACACCTGTTGCGATTTGTGTTATGCGCTATGTGCGCGCTTGAGTCACAAATCTGCGCTTCTCCACGTGCTAATCAGAGATCGAAACACAATTGTAGTTTGAGTGCAACGCTAGCGGACGTCACGTGTTACAATGTCTGTTAAGCATTGTGTGAATTCACGCGTTGCTTGCAATTCATGTCAGACGCTATATGCGCTCTTGAATCACAATTCTGCGCTTATCCCACGTACAAATCAGAGATCAGGATACAATTGTAGTTTGAGTGGAACGCTAGCGCACATCACGTTTTACAATCTCTGTTAGGCATTTTGTGAATACACCTGTTGCGATTTGTGTTATGCGCTATGTGCGCGCTTGAGTCACAAATCTGCGCTTCTCCACGTGCTAATCATAGATCGAAACACAATTGTAGTTTGAGTGCAACGCTAGCGCACGTCACGTGTTACAATGTCTGTTAAGCATTGTGTGAATTCACGCGTTGCTTGCACTTCCTGTCAGACGCTATATGCGCTCTTGAATCCCAATTCTGCGCATATCGAACGTACAAATCAGAGATGAGGATACAATTGCAGTTTGAGTGGAACGCTAGCGCACATCACGTTTTACAATCTCTGTTAGGCATTTTGTGAATACACCTGTTGCGATTTGTGTTATGCGCTATGTGCGCGCTTGAGTCACAAATCTGCGCTTCTCCACGTGCTAATCATAGATCGAAACACAATTGTAGTTTGAGTGCAACGCTAGCGCACGTCACGTGTTACAATGTCTGTTAAGCATTGTGTGAATTCACGCGTTGCTTGCACTTCCTGTCAGACGCTATATGCGCTCTTGAATCCCAATTCTGCGCATATCGAACGTACAAATCAGAGATGAGGATACAATTGCAGTTTGAGTGGAACGCTAGCGCACATCACGTTTTACAATCTCTGTTAGGCATTTTGTGAATACACCTGTTGCGATTTGTGTTATGCGCTATGTACGCACTTGAGTCACAAATCTGCGCTTCTCCACGTGCTAATCATAGATCGAAACACAATTGTAGTTTGAGTGCAACGCTAGCGCACGTCACGTGTTACAATGTCTGTTAAGCATTGTGTGAATTCACGCGTTGCTTGCAATTCCTGTCAGACGCTATATGCGCTCTTGAATCCCAATTCTGCGCTTATCCCACGTACAAATCAGATCAGGATACAATTGTAGTTTGAGTGGAACGCTAGCGCACATCACGTTTTACAATCTCTGTTAGACATTTTGTGAATACACCTGTTGCGATTTGTGTTATGCGCTATGTGCGCGCTTGAGTCACAAATCTGCGCTTCTCCACGTGCCAATCAGAGATCGAAACACAATTGTAGTTTGAGTGCAACGCTAGCGCACGTCACGTGTTACAATGTCTGTTAAGCATTGTGTGAATTCACGCGTTGCTTGCAATTCCTGTCAGACGCTATATGCGCTCTTGAATCCCAATTCTGCGCTTATCCCACGTACAAATAAGAGATCAGGATACAATTGTAGTTTGAGTGGAACGCTAGCGCACGTCACGTTTTACAATCTCTGTTAGGCATTTTGTGAATACACCTGTTGCGATTTGTGTTATGCGCTATGTGCGCGCTTGAGTCACAAATCTGCGCTTCTCCACGTGCTAATCAGAGATCGAAACACAATTGTAGTTTGAGTGCAACGCTAGAGGACGTCACGTGTTACAATGTCTGTTAAGCATTGTGTGAATTCACGCGTTGCTTGCAATTCATGTCAGACGCTATATGCGCTCTTGAATCACAATTCTGCGCTTATCCCACGTACAAATCTGAGATCAGGATACAATTGTAGTTTGAGTAGAACGCTAGCGCACGTCACGTTTTACAATCTCTGTTAGGCGTTGTGTGAATACACCTGTTGCGATTTGTGTTATGCGCTATGTGCGCGCTTGAATCACAAATCTGCGCTTCTCCACGTGCTAATCAGAGATCGGAACAGAATAGTAGTTTGAGTGCAACGCTCGCGGACGTCACGTGTTACAATGTCTGTTAAGCATTGTGTGAATTCACGCGTTGCTTGCAATTCATGTCAGACGCTATATGCGCTCTTGGATCACAGTTCTGCGCTTATCCCACGTACAAATCTGAAATCAGGATACAATTGTAGTTTGAGTGGAACGCTTGCGCACGTCACGTTTTACCATCTCTGTTAGGCATTTTGTGAATACACCTGTTGCGATTTGTGTTATGCGCTATGTGCGCGCTTGAGTCACAAATCTGCGCTTCTCCACGTGCTAATCAGAGATCGAAACACAATTGTAGATTGAGTGCAACGCCAGCGGACGTCACGTGTTACAATGTCTGTTAAGCATTGTGTGAATTCACGCGTTGCTTGCAATTCATGTCAGACGCTATATGCGCTCTTGGATCACAGTTCTGCGCTTATCCCACGTACAAATCTGAAATCAGGATACAATTGTAGTTTGAGTGGAACGCTTGCGCACGTCACGTTTTACCATCTCTGTTAGGCATTTTGTGAATACACCTGTTGCGATTTGTGTTATGCGCTATGTGCGCGCTTGAGTCACAAATCTGCGCTTCTCCACGTGCTAATCAGAGATCGAAACACAATTGTAGTTTGAGTGCAACGCTAGCGGACGTCACGTGTTACAATGTCTGTTAAGCATTGTGTGAATTCACGCGTTGCTTGCAATTCATGTCAGACGCTATATGCGCTCTTGAATCACAATTCTGCGCTTATCCCACGTACAAATCAGAGATCAGGATACAATAGTAGTTTGAGTGGAACGCTAGCGCACATCACGTTTTACAATCTCTGTTAGGCATTTTGTGAATACACCTGTTGCGATTTGTGCTATGCGCTATGTGCGCGCTTGAGTCACAAATCTGCGCTTCTCCACGTGCTAATCATAGATCGAAACACAATTGTAGTTTGAGTGCAACGCTAGCGCACGTCACGTGTTACAATGTCTGTTAAGCATTGTGTGAATTCACGCGTTGCTTGCACTTCCTGTCAGACGCTATATGCGCTCTTGAATCCCAATTCTGCGCTTATCGAACGTACAAATCAGAGATGAGGATACAATTGTAGTTTGAGTGCAACGCTAGCGCACATCATGTTTTACAATCTCTGTTCGGCATTTTGTGAATACACCTGTTGCGATTTGTGTTATGCGCTATGTGCGCACTTGAGTCACAAATCTGCGCTTCTCCACGTGCTAATCATAGATCGAAACACAATTGTAGTTTGAGTGCAACGCTAGCGCACGTCACGTGTTACAATGTCTGTTAAGCATTGTGTGAATTCACGCGTTGCTTGCAATTCCTGTCAGACGCTATATGCGCTCTTGAATCCCAATACTGCGCTTATCCCACGTACAAATCAGATCAGGATACAATTGTAGTTTGAGTGGAACGCTAGCGCACATCACGTTTTACAATCTCTGTTAGGCATTTTGTGAATACACCTGTTGCGATTTGTGTTATGCGCTATGTGCGCGCTTGAGTCACAAATCTGCGCTTCTCCACGGGCTAATCAGAGATCGAAACACAATTGTAGTTTGAGTGCAACGCTAGCGGACGTCACGTGTTACAATGTCTGTTAAGCATTGTGTGAATTCACGCGTTGCTTGCAATTCATGTCAGACGCTATATGCGCTCTTGAATCACAATTCTACGCTTATCCCACGTACAAATCTGAGATCAGGATACAATAGTAGTTTCAGTGGAACGCTAGCGCACGTCACGTTTTACAATCTCTGTTAGGCATTTTGTGAATACACCTGTTGCGATTTGTGTTATGCGCTATGTGCGCGCTTGAGTCACAAATCTGCGCTTCTCCACGTGCTAATCAGAGATCGAAACACAATTGTAGTTTGAGTGCAACGCTAGCGGACGTCACGTGTTACAATGTCTGTTAAGCATTGTGTGAATTCACGCGTTGCTTGCAATTCATGTCAGACGCTATATGCGCTCTTGAATCACAATTCTACGCTTATCCCACGTACAAATCTGAGATCAGGATACAATAGTAGTTTGAGTGGAACGCTAGCGCACGTCACGTTTTACAATCTCTGTTAGGCATTTTGTGAATACACCTGTTGCGATTTGTGTTATGCGCTATGTGCGCGCTTGAGTCACAAATCTGCGCTTCTCCACGTGCTAATCAGAGATCGAAACAGAATTGTAGTTTGAGTGCAACGCTAGCGGACGTCACGTGTTACAATGTCTGTTAAGCATTGTGTGAATTCACGCGTTGCTTGCAATTCATGTCAGACGCTATATGCGCTCTTGAATCACAATTCTACGCTTATCCCACGTACAAATCTGAGATCAGGATACAATAGTAGTTTGAGTGGAACGCTAGCGCACGTCACGTTTTACAATCTCTGTTAGGCGTTGTGTGAATACACCTGTTGCGATTTGTGTTATGCGCTATGTGCGCGCTTGAATCACAAATCTGCGCTTCTCCACGTGCTAATCAGAGATCGAAACACAATTGTAGTTTGAGTGCAACGCTAGCGGACGTCACGTGTTACAATGTCTGTTAAGCATTGTGTGAATTCACGCGTTGCTTGCAATTCATGTCAAACGCTATATGCGCTCTTGAATCACAATTCTACGCTTATCCCACGTACAAATCTGAGATCAGGATACAATAGTAGTTTGAGTGGAACGCTAGCGCACGTCACGTTTTACAATCTCTGTTAGGCGTTGTGTGAATACACCTGTTGCGATTTGTGTTATGCGCTATGTGCGCGCTTGAATCACAAATCTGCGCTTCTCCACGTGCTAATCAGAGATCGAAACACAATTGTAGTTTGAGTGCAACGCTAGCGGACGTCACGTGTTACAATGTCTGTTAAGCATTGTGTGAATTCACGCGTTGCTTGCAATTCATGTCAGACCCTATATGCGCTCTTGAATCACAATTCTACCCTTATCCCACGTACAAATCTGAGATCAGGATACAATAGTAGTTTGAGTGGAACGCTAGCGCACGTCACGTTTTACAATCTCTGTTAGGCGTTGTGTGAATACACCTGTTGCGATTTGTGCTATGCGCTATGTGCGCGCTTGAGTCACAAATCTGCGCTTCTCCACGTGCTAATCAGAGATCGAAACAGAATTGTAGTTTGAGTGCAACGCTAGCGGACGTCACGTGTTACAATGTCTGTTAAGCATTGTGTGAATTCACGCGTTGCTTGCAATTCATGTCAGACGCTATATGCGCTCTTGAATCACAATTCTACGCTTATCCCACGTACAAATCTGAGATCAGGATACAATAGTAGTTTGAGTGGAACGCTAGCGCACGTCACGTTTTACAATCTCTGTTAGGCGTTGTGTGAATACACCTGTTGCGATTTGTGTTATGCGCTATGTGCGCGCTTGAATCACAAATCTGCGCTTCTCCACGTGCTAATCAGAGATCGGAACAGAATAGTAGTTTGAGTGCAACGCTAGCGGACGTCACGTGTTACAATGTCTGTTAAGCATTGTGTGAATTCACGCGTTGCTTGCAATTCATGTCAGACCCTATATGCGCTCTTGAATCACAATTCTGCGCTTATCCCACGTACAAATCTGAGATCAGGATACAATAGTAGTTTGAGTGAAACGCTAGCGCACGTCACGTTTTACAATCTCTGTTAGGCGTTGTGTGAATACACCTGTTGCGATTTGTGTTATGCGCTATGTGCGCGCTTGAATCACAAATCTGCGCTTCTCCACGTGCTAATCAGAGATCGAAACACAATGGTAGTTTGAGTGCAACGCTAGCGGACGTCACGTGTTACAATGTCTGTTAAGCATTGTGTGAATTCACGCGTTGCTTGCAATTCATGTCAGACCCTATATGCGCTCTTGAATCACAATTCTGCGCTTATCCCACGTACAAATCTGAGATCAGGATACAATTGTAGTTTGAGTGGAACGCTAGCGCACGTCACGTTTTACAATCTCTGTTAGGCATTTTGTGAATACACCTGTTGCGATTTGTGTTATGCGCTATGTGCGCGCTTGAGTCACAAATCTGCGCTTCTCCACGTGCTAATCAGAGATCGAAACACAATTGTAGTTTGAGTGCAACGCTAGCGGACGTCACGTGTTACAATGTCTGTTAAGCATTGTGTGAATTCACGCGTTGCTTGCAATTCATGTCAGACGCTATATGCGCTCTTGAATCACAATTCTGCGCTTATCCCACGTACAAATCAGAGATCAGGATACAATTGTAGTTTGAGTGGAACGCTAGCGCACATCACGTTTTACAATCTCTGTTAGGCATTTTGTGAATACACCTGTTGCGATTTGTGTTATGCGCTATGTGCGCGCTTGAGTCACAAATCTGCGCTTCTCCACGTGCTAATCATAGATCGAAACACAATTGTAGTTTGAGTGCAACGCTAGCGCACGTCACGTGTTACAATGTCTGTTAAGCATTGTGTGAATTCACGCGTTGCTTGCACTTCCTGTCAGACGCTATATGCGCTCTTGAATCCCAATTCTGCGCATATCGAACGTACAAATCAGAGATGAGGATACAATTGCAGTTTGAGTGGAACGCTAGCGCACATCACGTTTTACAATCTCTGTTAGGCATTTTGTGAATACACCTGTTGCGATTTGTGTTATGCGCTATGTACGCACTTGAGTCACAAATCTGCGCTTCTCCACGTGCTAATCATAGATCGAAACACAATTGTAGTTTGAGTGCAACGCTAGCGCACGTCACGTGTTACAATGTCTGTTAAGAATTGTGTGAATTCACGCGTCGCTTGCAATTCCTGTCAGACGCTATATGCGCTCTTGAATCCCAATTCTGCGCTTATCCCACGTACAAATCAGATCAGGATACAATTGTAGTTTGAGTGGAACGCTAGCGCACATCACGTTTTACAATCTCTGTTAGACATTTTGTGAATACACCTGTTGCGATTTGTGTTATGCGCTATGTGCGCGCTTGAGTCACAAATCTGCGCTTCTCCACGTGCCAATCAGAGATCGAAACACAATTGTAGTTTGAGTGCAACGCTAGCGCACGTCACGTGTTACAATGTCTGTTAAGCATTGTGTGAATTCACGCGTTGCTTGCAATTCCTGTCAGACGCTATATGCGCTCTTGAATCCCAATTCTGCGCTTATCCCACGTACAAATAAGAGATCAGGATACAATTGTAGTTTGAGTGGAACGCTAGCGCACGTCACGTTTTACAATCTCTGTTAGGCATTTTGTGAATACACCTGTTGCGATTTGTGTTATGCGCTATGTGCGCGCTTGAGTCACAAATCTGCGCTTCTCCACGTGCTAATCAGAGATCGAAACACAATTGTAGTTTGAGTGCAACGCTAGAGGACGTCACGTGTTACAATGTCTGTTAAGCATTGTGTGAATTCACGCGTTGCTTGCAATTCATGTCAGACGCTATATGCGCTCTTGAATCACAATTCTGCGCTTATCCCACGTACAAATCTGAGATCAGGATACAATTGTAGTTTGAGTGGAACGCTAGCGCACGTCACGTTTTACAATCTCTGTTAGGCGTTGTGTGAATACACCTGTTGCGATTTGTGTTATGCGCTATGTGCGCGCTTGAATCACAAATCTGCGCTTCTCCACGTGCTAATCAGAGATCGGAACAGAATAGTAGTTTGAGTGCAACGCTAGCGGACGTCACGTGTTACAATGTCTGTTAAGCATTGTGTGAATTCACGCGTTGCTTGCAATTCATGTCAGACGCTATATGCGCTCTTGGATCACAGTTCTGCGCTTATCCCACGTACAAATCTGAAATCAGGATACAATTGTAGTTTGAGTGGAACGCTTGCGCACGTCACGTTTTACCATCTCTGTTAGGCATTTTGTGAATACACCTGTTGCGATTTGTGTTATGCGCTATGTGCGCGCTTGAGTCACAAATCTGCGCTTCTCCACGTGCTAATCAGAGATCGAAACACAATTGTAGATTGAGTGCAACGCCAGCGGACGTCACGTGTTACAATGTCTGTTAAGCATTGTGTGAATTCACGCGTTGCTTGCAATTCATGTCAGACGCTACATGCGCTCTTGAATCACAGTTCTGCGCTTATCCCACGTACAAATCTGAGATCAGGATACAATTGTAGTTTGAGTGGAACGCTAGCACACGTCACGTTTTACAATCTCTGTTAGGCATTTTGTGAATACACCTGTTACGATTTGTGTTATGCGCTATGTGCGCGCTTGAGTCACAAATCTGCGCTTCTCCACGTGCTAATCAGAGATGGAAACAGAATTGTAGTTTGAGTGTAACGCTAGCGGACGTCACGTGTTACAATGTCTGTTAAGCATTGTGTGAATTCACGCGTTGCTTGCAATTCATGTCAGACCCTATATGCGCTCTTGAATCACAATTCTGCGCTTATCCCACGTACAAATCTGAGATCAGGATACAATTGTAGTTTGAGTGGAACGCTAGCGCACGTCACGTTTTACAATCTCTGTTAGGCATTTTGTGAATACACCTGTTGCGATTTGTGTTATGCGCTATGTGCGCGCTTGAGTCACAAATCTGCGCTTCTCCACGTGCTAATCAGAGATCGAAACACAATTGTAGTTTGAGTGCAACGCTAGCGGACGTCACGTGTTACAATGTCTGTTAAGCATTGTGTGAATTCACGCGTTGCTTGCAATTCATGTCAGACGCTATATGCGCTCTTGAATCACAATTCTGCGCTTATCCCACGTACAAATCAGAGATCAGGATACAATTGTAGTTTGAGTGGAACGCTAGCGCACATCACGTTTTACAATCTCTGTTAGGCATTTTGTGAATACACCTGTTGCGATTTGTGTTATGCGCTATGTGCGCGCTTGAGTCACAAATCTGCGCTTCTCCACGTGCTAATCATAGATCGAAACACAATTGTAGTTTGAGTGCAACGCTAGCGCACGTCACGTGTTACAATGTCTGTTAAGCATTGTGTGAATTCACGCGTTGCTTGCACTTCCTGTCAGACGCTATATGCGCTCTTGAATCCCAATTCTGCGCATATCGAACGTACAAATCAGAGATGAGGATACAATTGCAGTTTGAGTGGAACGCTAGCGCACATCACGTTTTACAATCTCTGTTAGGCATTTTGTGAATACACCTGTTGCGATTTGTGTTATGCGCTATGTACGCACTTGAGTCACAAATCTGCGCTTCTCCACGTGCTAATCATAGATCGAAACACAATTGTAGTTTGAGTGCAACGCTAGCGCACGTCACGTGTTACAATGTCTGTTAAGAATTGTGTGAATTCACGCGTTGCTTGCAATTCCTGTCAGACGCTATATGCGCTCTTGAATCCCAATTCTGCGCTTATCCCACGTACAAATCAGATCAGGATACAATTGTAGTTTGAGTGGAACGCTAGCGCACATCACGTTTTACAATCTCTGTTAGACATTTTGTGAATACACCTGTTGCGATTTGTGTTATGCGCTATGTGCGCGCTTGAGTCACAAATCTGCGCTTCTCCACGTGCCAATCAGAGATCGAAACACAATTGTAGTTTGAGTGCAACGCTAGCGCACGTCACGTGTTACAATGTCTGTTAAGCATTGTGTGAATTCACGCGTTGCTTGCAATTCCTGTCAGACGCTATATGCGCTCTTGAATCCCAATTCTGCGCTTATCCCACGTACAAATAAGAGATCAGGATACAATTGTAGTTTGAGTGGAACGCTAGCGCACGTCACGTTTTACAATCTCTGTTAGGCATTTTGTGAATACACCTGTTGCGATTTGTGTTATGCGCTATGTGCGCGCTTGAGTCACAAATCTGCGCTTCTCCACGTGCTAATCAGAGATCGAAACACAATTGTAGTTTGAGTGCAACGCTAGAGGACGTCACGTGTTACAATGTCTGTTAAGCATTGTGTGAATTCACGCGTTGCTTGCAATTCATGTCAGACGCTATATGCGCTCTTGAATCACAATTCTGCGCTTATCCCACGTACAAATCTGAGATCAGGATACAATTGTAGTTTGAGTGGAACGCTAGCGCACGTCACGTTTTACAATCTCTGTTAGGCGTTGTGTGAATACACCTGTTGCGATTTGTGTTATGCGCTATGTGCGCGCTTGAATCACAAATCTGCGCTTCTCCACGTGCTAATCAGAGATCGGAACAGAATAGTAGTTTGAGTGCAACGCTAGCGGACGTCACGTGTTACAATGTCTGTTAAGCATTGTGTGAATTCACGCGTTGCTTGCAATTCATGTCAGACGCTATATGCGCTCTTGGATCACAGTTCTGCGCTTATCCCACGTACAAATCTGAAATCAGGATACAATTGTAGTTTGAGTGGAACGCTTGCGCACGTCACGTTTTACCATCTCTGTTAGGCATTTTGTGAATACACCTGTTGCGATTTGTGTTATGCGCTATGTGCGCGCTTGAGTCACAAATCTGCGCTTCTCCACGTGCTAATCAGAGATCGAAACACAATTGTAGATTGAGTGCAACGCCAGCGGACGTCACGTGTTACAATGTCTGTTAAGCATTGTGTGAATTCACGCGTTGCTTGCAATTCATGTCAGACGCTACATGCGCTCTTGAATCACAGTTCTGCGCTTATCCCACGTACAAATCTGAGATCAGGATACAATTGTAGTTTGAGTGGAACGCTAGCACACGTCACGTTTTACAATCTCTGTTAGGCATTTTGTGAATACACCTGTTACGATTTGTGTTATGCGCTATGTGCGCGCTTGAGTCACAAATCTGCGCTTCTCCACGTGCTAATCAGAGATGGAAACAGAATTGTAGTTTGAGTGTAACGCTAGCGGACGTCACGTGTTACAATGTCTGTTAAGCATTGTGTGAATTCACGCGTTATTTGCAATTCATGTCAGACGCTATATGCGCTCTTGAATCACAATTCTGCGCTTATCCCACGTACAAATCAGAGATCAGGATACAATTGTAGTTTAAGTGGAACGCTTGCGCACGTCACGTTTTCAAATCTCTGTTAGGCATTTTGTGAATACACCTGTTGTGATTTGTGTTATGCGCTATGTGCGCGCTTGAGTCACAAATCTGCGCTTCTCCACGTGCTAATCAGAGATCGAAACACAATTGTAGTTTGAGTGCAACGCTAGCGGACGTCACGTGTTACAATGTCTGTTAAGCATTGTGTGAATTCACGCGTTGCTTGCAATTCATGTCAGACGCTATATGCGCTCTTGAATCACAATTCTGCGCTTATCCCACGTACAAATCAGAGATCAGGATACAATAGTAGTTTGAGTGGAACGCTAGCGCACATCACGTTTTACAATCTCTGTTAGGCATTTTGTGAATACACCTGTTGCGATTTCTGCTATGCGCTATGTGCGCGCTTGAGTCACAAATCTGCGCTTCTCCACGTGTCAATCAGAGATCGAAACACAATTGTAGTTTGAGTGCAACGCTAGCGGACGTCACGTGTTACAATGTCTGTTAAGCATTGTGTGAATTCACGCATTGCTTGCAATTCATATAAGACGCTATATGCGCTCTTGAATCACAATTCTGCGCTTATCCCACGTACAAATCAGAGATCAGGATACAATTGTAGTTTGAGTGGAACGCTAGCGCACATCACGTTTTACAATCTCTGTTAGGCATTTTGTGAATACACCTGTTGCGATTTGTGTTATGCGCTATGTGCGCGCTTGAGTCACAAATCTGCGCTTCTCCACGTGCTAATCATAGATCGAAACACAATTGTAGTTTGAGTGCAACGCTAGCGCACGTCACGTGTTACAATGTCTGTTAAGCATTGTGTGAATTCACGCGTTGCTTGCACTTCCTGTCAGACGCTATATGCGCTCTTGAATCCCAATTCTGCGCATATCGAACGTACAAATCAGAGATGAGGATACAATTGCAGTTTGAGTGGAACGCTAGCGCACATCACGTTTTACAATCTCTGTTAGGCATTTTGTGAATACACCTGTTGCGATTTGTGTTATGCGCTATGTACGCACTTGAGTCACAAATCTGCGCTTCTCCACGTGCTAATCATAGATCGAAACACAATTGTAGTTTGAGTGCAACGCTAGCGCACGTCACGTGTTACAATGTCTGTTAAGCATTGTGTGAATTCACGCGTTGCTTGCAATTCCTGTCAGACGCTATATGCGCTCTTGAATCCCAATTCTGCGCTTATCCCACGTACAAATCAGATCAGGATACAATTGTAGTTTGAGTGGAACGCTAGCGCACATCACGTTTTACAATCTCTGTTAGACATTTTGTGAATACACCTGTTGCGATTTGTGTTATGCGCTATGTGCGCGCTTGAGTCACAAATCTGCGCTTCTCCACGTGCCAATCAGAGATCGAAACACAATTGTAGTTTGAGTGCAACGCTAGCGCACGTCACGTGTTACAATGTCTGTTAAGCATTGTGTGAATTCACGCGTTGCTTGCAATTCCTGTCAGACGCTATATGCGCTCTTGAATCCCAATTCTGCGCTTATCCCACGTACAAATAAGAGATCAGGATACAATTGTAGTTTGAGTGGAACGCTAGCGCACGTCACGTTTTACAATCTCTGTTAGGCATTTTGTGAATACACCTGTTGCGATTTGTGTTATGCGCTATGTGCGCGCTTGAGTCACAAATCTGCGCTTCTCCACGTGCTAATCAGAGATCGAAACACAATTGTAGTTTGAGTGCAACGCTAGAGGACGTCACGTGTTACAATGTCTGTTAAGCATTGTGTGAATTCACGCGTTGCTTGCAATTCATGTCAGACGCTATATGCGCTCTTGAATCACAATTCTGCGCTTATCCCACGTACAAATCTGAGATCAGGATACAATTGTAGTTTGAGTGGAACGCTAGCGCACGTCACGTTTTACAATCTCTGTTAGGCGTTGTGTGAATACACCTGTTGCGATTTGTGTTATGCGCTATGTGCGCGCTTGAATCACAAATCTGCGCTTCTCCACGTGCTAATCAGAGATCGGAACAGAATAGTAGTTTGAGTGCAACGCTAGCGGACGTCACGTGTTACAATGTCTGTTAAGCATTGTGTGAATTCACGCGTTGCTTGCAATTCATGTCAGACGCTATATGCGCTCTTGGATCACAGTTCTGCGCTTATCCCACGTACAAATCTGAAATCAGGATACAATTGTAGTTTGAGTGGAACGCTTGCGCACGTCACGTTTTACCATCTCTGTTAGGCATTTTGTGAATACACCTGTTGCGATTTGTGTTATGCGCTATGTGCGCGCTTGAGTCACAAATCTGCGCTTCTCCACGTGCTAATCAGAGATCGAAACACAATTGTAGATTGAGTGCAACGCCAGCGGACGTCACGTGTTACAATGTCTGTTAAGCATTGTGTGAATTCACGCGTTGCTTGCAATTCATGTCAGACGCTACATGCGCTCTTGAATCACAGTTCTGCGCTTATCCCACGTACAAATCTGAGATCAGGATACAATTGTAGTTTGAGTGGAACGCTAGCGCACGTCACGTTTTACAATCTCTGTTAGGCATTTTGTGAATACACCTGTTACGATTTGTGTTATGCGCTATGTGCGCGCTTGAGTCACAAATCTGCGCTTCTCCACGTGCTAATCAGAGATGGAAACAGAATTGTAGTTTGAGTGCAACGCTAGCGGACGTCACGTGTTACAATGTCTGTTAAGCATTGTGTGAATTCACGCGTTATTTGCAATTCATGTCAGACGCTATATGCGCTCTTGAATCACAATTCTGCGCTTATCCCACGTACAAATCAGAGATCAGGATACAATTGTAGTTTAAGTGGAACGCTAGCGCACGTCACGTTTTACAATCTCTGTTAGGCGTTGTGTGAATACACCTGTTGCGATTTGTGTTATGCGCTATGTGCGCGCTTGAATCACAAATCTGCGCTTCTCCACGTGCTAATCAGAGATCGGAACAGAATAGTAGTTTGAGTGCAACGCTAGCGGACGTCACGTGTTACAATGTCTGTTAAGCATTGTGTGAATTCACGCGTTGCTTGCAATTCATGTCAGACGCTATATGCGCTCTTGGATCACAGTTCTGCGCTTATCCCACGTACAAATCTGAAATCAGGATACAATTGTAGTTTGAGTGGAACGCTTGCGCACGTCACGTTTTACCATCTCTGTTAGGCATTTTGTGAATACACCTGTTGCGATTTGTGTTATGCGCTATGTGCGCGCTTGAGTCACAAATCTGCGCTTCTCCACGTGCTAATCAGAGATCGAAACACAATTGTAGATTGAGTGCAACGCCAGCGGACGTCACGTGTTACAATGTCTGTTAAGCATTGTGTGAATTCACGCGTTGCTTGCAATTCATGTCAGACGCTACATGCGCTCTTGAATCACAGTTCTGCGCTTATCCCACGTACAAATCTGAGATCAGGATACAATTGTAGTTTGAGTGGAACGCTAGCACACGTCACGTTTTACAATCTCTGTTAGGCATTTTGTGAATACACCTGTTACGATTTGTGTTATGCGCTATGTGCGCGCTTGAGTCACAAATCTGCGCTTCTCCACGTGCTAATCAGAGATGGAAACAGAATTGTAGTTTGAGTGTAACGCTAGCGGACGTCACGTGTTACAATGTCTGTTAAGCATTGTGTGAATTCACGCGTTATTTGCAATTCATGTCAGACGCTATATGCGCTCTTGAATCACAATTCTGCGCTTATCCCACGTACAAATCAGAGATCAGGATACAATTGTAGTTTGAGTGGAACGCTTGCGCACGTCACGTTTTCAAATCTCTGTTAGGCATTTTGTGAATACACCTGTTGTGATTTGTGTTATGCGCTATGTGCGCGCTTGAGTCACAAATCTGCGCTTCTCCACGTGCTAATCAGAGATCGAAACACAATTGTAGTTTGAGTGCAACGCTAGCGGACGTCACGTGTTACAATGTCTGTTAAGCATTGTGTGAATTCACGCGTTGCTTGCAATTCATGTCAGACGCTATATGCGCTCTTGAATCACAATTCTGCGCTTATCCCACGTACAAATCAGAGATCAGGATACAATAGTAGTTTGAGTGGAACGCTAGCGCACATCACGTTTTACAATCTCTGTTAGGCATTTTGTGAATACACCTGTTGCGATTTCTGCTATGCGCTATGTGCGCGCTTGAGTCACAAATCTGCGCTTCTCCACGTGTCAATCAGAGATCGAAACACAATTGTAGTTTGAGTGCAACGCTAGCGGACGTCACGTGTTACAATGTCTGTTAAGCATTGTGTGAATTCACGCATTGCTTGCAATTCATATAAGACGCTATATGCGCTCTTGAATCACAATTCTGCGCTTATCCCACGTACAAATCAGAGATCAGGATACAATTGTAGTTTGAGTGGAACGCTAGCGCACATCACGTTTTACAATCTCTGTTAGGCATTTTGTGAATACACCTGTTGCGATTTGTGTTATGCGCTATGTGCGCGCTTGAGTCACAAATCTGCGCTTCTCCACGTGCTAATCATAGATCGAAACACAATTGTAGTTTGAGTGCAACGCTAGCGCACGTCACGTGTTACAATGTCTGTTAAGCATTGTGTGAATTCACGCGTTGCTTGCACTTCCTGTCAGACGCTATATGCGCTCTTGAATCCCAATTCTGCGCATATCGAACGTACAAATCAGAGATGAGGATACAATTGCAGTTTGAGTGGAACGCTAGCGCACATCACGTTTTACAATCTCTGTTAGGCATTTTGTGAATACACCTGTTGCGATTTGTGTTATGCGCTATGTACGCACTTGAGTCACAAATCTGCGCTTCTCCACGTGCTAATCATAGATCGAAACACAATTGTAGTTTGAGTGCAACGCTAGCGCACGTCACGTGTTACAATGTCTGTTAAGCATTGTGTGAATTCACGCGTTGCTTGCAATTCCTGTCAGACGCTATATGCGCTCTTGAATCCCAATTCTGCGCTTATCCCACGTACAAATCAGATCAGGATACAATTGTAGTATGAGTGGAACGCTAGCGCACATCACGTTTTACAATCTCTGTTAGACATTTTGTGAATACACCTGTTGCGATTTGTGTTATGCGCTATGTGCGCGCTTGAGTCACAAATCTGCGCTTCTCCACGTGCCAATCAGAGATCGAAACACAATTGTAGTTTGAGTGCAACGCTAGCGCACGTCACGTGTTACAATGTCTGTTAAGCATTGTGTGAATTCACGCGTTGCTTGCAATTCCTGTCAGACGCTATATGCGCTCTTGAATCCCAATTCTGCGCTTATCCCACGTACAAATAAGAGATCAGGATACAATTGTAGTTTGAGTGGAACGCTAGCGCACGTCACGTTTTACAATCTCTGTTAGGCATTTTGTGAATACACCTGTTGCGATTTGTGTTATGCGCTATGTGCGCGCTTGAGTCACAAATCTGCGCTTCTCCACGTGCTAATCAGAGATCGAAACACAATTGTAGTTTGAGTGCAACGCTAGAGGACGTCACGTGTTACAATGTCTGTTAAGCATTGTGTGAATTCACGCGTTGCTTGCAATTCATGTCAGACGCTATATGCGCTCTTGAATCACAATTCTGCGCTTATCCCACGTACAAATCTGAGATCAGGATACAATTGTAGTTTGAGTGGAACGCTAGCGCACGTCACGTTTTACAATCTCTGTTAGGCGTTGTGTGAATACACCTGTTGCGATTTGTGTTATGCGCTATGTGCGCGCTTGAATCACAAATCTGCGCTTCTCCACGTGCTAATCAGAGATCGGAACAGAATAGTAGTTTGAGTGCAACGCTAGCGGACGTCACGTGTTACAATGTCTGTTAAGCATTGTGTGAATTCACGCGTTGCTTGCAATTCATGTCAGACGCTATATGCGCTCTTGGATCACAGTTCTGCGCTTATCCCACGTACAAATCTGAAATCAGGATACAATTGTAGTTTGAGTGGAACGCTTGCGCACGTCACGTTTTACCATCTCTGTTAGGCATTTTGTGAATACACCTGTTGCGATTTGTGTTATGCGCTATGTGCGCGCTTGAGTCACAAATCTGCGCTTCTCCACGTGCTAATCAGAGATCGAAACACAATTGTAGATTGAGTGCAACGCCAGCGGACGTCACGTGTTACAATGTCTGTTAAGCATTGTGTGAATTCACGCGTTGCTTGCAATTCATGTCAGACGCTACATGCGCTCTTGAATCACAGTTCTGCGCTTATCCCACGTACAAATCTGAGATCAGGATACAATTGTAGTTTGAGTGGAACGCTAGCGCACGTCACGTTTTACAATCTCTGTTAGGCATTTTGTGAATACACCTGTTACGATTTGTGTTATGCGCTATGTGCGCGCTTGAGTCACAAATCTGCGCTTCTCCACGTGCTAATCAGAGATGGAAACAGAATTGTAGTTTGAGTGCAACGCTAGCGGACGTCACGTGTTACAATGTCTGTTAAGCATTGTGTGAATTCACGCGTTATTTGCAATTCATGTCAGACGCTATATGCGCTCTTGAATCACAATTCTGCGCTTATCCCACGTACAAATCAGAGATCAGGATACAATTGTAGTTTAAGTGGAACGCTTGCGCACGTCACGTTTTACAATCTCTGTTAGGCATTTTGTGAATACACCTGTTGTGATTTGTGTTATGCGCTATGTGCGCGCTTGAGTCACAAATCTGCGCTTCTCCACGTGCTAATCAGAGATCGAAACACAATTGTAGTTTGAGTGCAACGCTAGCGGACGTCACGTGTTACAATGTCTGTTAAGCATTGTGTGAATTCACGCGTTGCTTGCAATTCATGTCAGACGCTATATGCGCTCTTGAATCACAATTCTGCGCTTATCCCACGTACAAATCAGAGATCAGGATACAATAGTAGTTTGAGTGGAACGCTAGCGCACATCACGTTTTACAATCTCTGTTAGGCATTTTGTGAATACACCTGTTGCGATTTGTGCTATGCGCTATGTGCGCGCTTGAGTCACAAATCTGCGCTTCTCCACGTGCTAATCATAGATCGAAACACAATTGTAGTTTGAGTGCAACGCTAGCGCACGTCACGTGTTACAATGTCTGTTAAGCATTGTGTGAATTCACGCGTTGCTTGCACTTCCTGTCAGACGCTATATGCGCTCTTGAATCCCAATTCTGCGCTTATCGAACGTACAAATCAGAGATGAGGATACAATTGTAGTTTGAGTGGAACGCTAGCGCACATCATGTTTTACAATCTCTGTTCGGCATTTTGTGAATACACCTGTTGCGATTTGTGTTATGCGCTATGCGCGCACTTGAGTCACAAATCTGCGCTTCTCCACGTGCTAATCATAGATCGAAACACAATTGTAGTTTGAGTGCAACGCTAGCGCACGTCACGTGTTACAATGTCTGTTAAGCATTGTGTGAATTCACGCGTTGCTTGCAATTCCTGTCAGACGCTATATGCGCTCTTGAATCCCAATTCTGCGCTTATCCCACGTACAAATCAGATCAGGATACAATTGTAGTTTGAGTGGAACGCTAGCGCACATCACGTTTTACAATCTCTGTTAGGCATTTTGTGAATACACCTGTTGCGATTTGTGTTATGCGCTATGTGCGCGCTTGAGTCACAAATCTGCGCTTCTCCACGTGCCAATCAGAGATCGAAACACAATTGTAGTTTGAGTGCAACGCTAGCGCACGTCACGTGTTACAATGTCTGTTAAGCATTGTGTGAATTCACGCGTTGCTTGCAATTCCTGTCAGACGCTATATGCGCTCTTGAATCCCAATTCTGCGCTTATCCCACGTACAAATAAGAGATCAGGATACAATTGTAGTTTGAGTGGAACGCTAGCGCACGTCACGTTTTACAATCTCTGTTAGGCATTTTGTGAATACACCTGTTGCGATTTGTGTTATGCGCTATGTGCGCGCTTGAGTCACAAATCTGCGCTTCTCCACGTGCTAATCAGAGATCGAAACACAATTGTAGTTTGAGTGCAACGCTAGAGGACGTCACGTGTTACAATGTCTGTTAAGCATTGTGTGAATTCACGCGTTGCTTGCAATTCATGTCAGACGCTATATGCGCTCTTGAATCACAATTCTGCGCTTATCCCACGTACAAATCTGAGATCAGGATACAAGTGTAGTTTGAGTGGAACGCTAGCGCACGTCACGTTTTACAATCTCTGTTAGGCGTTGTGTGAATACACCTGTTGCGATTTGTGTTATGCGCTATGTGCGCGCTTGAATCACAAATCTGCGCTTCTCCACGTGCTAATCAGAGATCGGAACAGAATAGTAGTTTGAGTGCAACGCTAGCGGACGTCACGTGTTACAATGTCTGTTAAGCATTGTGTGAATTCACGCGTTGCTTGCAATTCATGTCAGACGCTATATGCGCTCTTGGATCACAGTTCTGCGCTTATCCCACGTACAAATCTGAAATCAGGATACAATTGTAGTTTGAGTGGAACGCTTGCGCACGTCACGTTTTACCATCTCTGTTAGGCATTTTGTGAATACACCTGTTGCGATTTGTGTTATGCGCTATGTGCGCGCTTGAGTCACAAATCTGCGCTTCTCCACGTGCTAATCAGAGATCGAAACACAATTGTAGATTGAGTGCAACGCCAGCGGACGTCACGTGTTACAATGTCTGTTAAGCATTGTGTGAATTCACGCGTTGCTTGCAATTCATGTCAGACGCTACATGCGCTCTTGAATCACAGTTCTGCGCTTATCCCACGTACAAATCTGAGATCAGGATAAAGTTGTAATTTGAGTGGAACGCTAGCGCACGTCACGTTTTACAATCTCTGTTAGGCATTTTGTGAATACACCTGTTACGATTTGTGTTATGCGCTATGTGCGCGCTTGAGTCACAAATCTGCGCTTCTCCACGTGCTAATCAGAGATGGAAACAGAATTGTAGTTTGAGTGCAACGCTAGCGGACGTCACGTGTTACAATGTCTGTTAAGCATTGTATGAATTCACGCGTTATTTGCAATTCATGTCAGACGCTATATGCGCTCTTGAATCACAATTCTGCGCTTATCCCACGTACAAATCAGAGATCAGGATACAATTGTAGTTTAAGTGGAACGCTTGCGCACGTCACGTTTTACAATCTCTGTTAGGCATTTTGTGAATACACCTGTTGTGATTTGTGTTATGCGCTATGTGCGCGCTTGAGTCACAAATCTGCGCTTCTCCACGTGCTAATCAGAGATCGAAACACAATTGTAGTTTGAGTGCAACGCTAGCGGACGTCACGTGTTACAATGTCTGTTAAGCATTGTGTGAATTCACGCGTTGCTTGCAATTCATGTCAGACGCTATATGCGCTCTTGAATCACAATTCTGCGCTTATCCCACGTACAAATCAGAGATCAGGATACAATTGTAGTTTGAGTGGAACGCTAGCGCACATCACGTTTTACAACCTCTGTTAGGCATTTTGTGAATACACCTGTTGCGATTTGTGTTATGCGCTATGTGCGCGCTTGAGTCACAAATCTGCGCTTCTCCACGTGCTAATCATAGATCGAAACACAATTGTAGTTTGAGTGCAACGCTAGCGCACGTCACGTGTTACAATGTCTGTTAAGCATTGTGTGAATTCACGCGTTGCTTGCACTTCCTGTCAGACGCTATATGCGCTCTTGAATCCCAATTCTGCGCTTATCGAACGTACAAATCAGAGATGAGGATACAATTGTAGTTTGAGTGGAACGCTAGCGCACATCATGTTTTACAATCTCTGTTAGGCATTTTGTGAATACACCTGTTGCGATTTGTGTTATGCGCTATGTGCGCACTTGAGTCACAAATCTGCGCTTCTCCACGTGCTAATCATAGATCGAAACACAATTGTAGTTTGAGTGCAACGCTAGCGCACGTCACGTGTTACGATGTCTGTTAAGCATTGTGTGAATTCACGCGTTGCTTGCACTTCCTGTCAGACGCTATATGCGCTCTTGAATCCCAATTCTGCGCTTATCGAACGTACAAATCAGAGATGAGGATACAATTGTAGTTTGAGTGGAACGCTAGCGCACATCATGTTTTACAATCTCTGTTAGGCATTTTGTGAATACACCTGTTGCGATTTGTGTTATGGGCTATGTGCGCACTTCAGTCACAAATCTGCGCTTCTCCACGTGCTAATCATAGATCGAAACACAATTGTAGTTTGAGTGCAACGCTAGCGCACGTCACGTGTTACAATGTCTGTTAAGCATTGTGTGAATTCACGCGTTGCTTGCAATTCCTGTCAGACGCTATATGCGCTCTTGAATCCCAATTCTGCGCTTATCCCACGTACAAATCAGGTCAGGATACAATTGTAGTTTGAGTGGAACGCTAGCGCACGTCACGTTTTACAATCTCTGTTAGGCATTTTGTGAATACACCTGTTGCGATTTGTGTTATGCGCTATGTGCGCGCTTGAGTCACAAATCTGCGCTTCTCCACGTGCTAATCAGCGATCGAAACACAATTGTAGTTTGAGTGCAACGCTAGCGGACGTCACGTGTTACAATGTCTGTTAAGCATTGTGTGAATTCACGCGTTGTTGCAATTCATGTCAGACGCTATATGCGCTCTTGAATCACAATTCTACGCTTATCCCACGTACAAATCTGAGATCAGGATACAATAGTAGTTTGAGTGGAACGCTAGCGCACGTCACGTTTTACAATCTCTGTTAGGCATTTTGTGAATACATTTTGTGGGGACGTTAAACCCCACAAACCAACCAACCAACCATTTTGTGAATACACCTGTTGCGATTTGTGTTATGCGCTATGTGCGCGCTTGAGTCACAAATCTGCGCTTCTCCACGTGCTAATCAGAGATCGAAACAGAATTGTAGTTTGAGTGCAACGCTAGCGGACGTCACGTGTTACAATGTCTGTTAAGCATTGTGTGAATTCACGCGTTGCTTGCAATTCATGTCAGACGCTATATGCGCTCTTGAATCACAATTCTACGCTTATCCCACGTACAAATCTGAGATCAGGATACAATAGTAGTTTGAGAGGAACGCTAGCGCACGTCACGTTTTACAATCTCTGTTAGGCGTTGTGTGAATACACCTGTTGCGATTTGTGTTATGCGCTATGTGCGCGCTTGAATCACAAATCTGCGCTTCTCCACGTGCTAATAAGAGATCGAAACACAATTGTAGTTTGAGTGCAACGCTAGCGGACGTCACGTGTTACAATGTCTGTTAAGCATTGTGTGAATTCACGCGTTGCTTGCAATTCATGTCAGACCCTATATGCGCTCTTGAATCACAATTCTACCCTTATCCCACGTACAAATCTGAGATCAGGATACAATAGTAGTTTGAGTGGAACGCTAGCGCACGTCACGTTTTACAATCTCTGTTAGGCGTTGTGTGAATACACCTGTTGCGATTTGTGCTATGCGCTATGTGCGCGCTTGAGTCACAAATCTGCGCTTCTCCACGTGCTAATCAGAGATCGAAACAGAATTGTAGTTTGAGTGCAACGCTAGCGGACGTCACGTGTTACAATGTCTGTTAAGCATTGTGTGAATTCACGCGTTGCTTGCAATTCATGTCAGACGCTATATGCGCTCTTGAATCACAATTCTACGCTTATCCCACGTACAAATCTGAGATCAGGATACAATAGTAGTTTGAGTGGAACGCTAGCGCACATCACGTTTTACAATCTCTGTTAGGCGTTGTGTGAATACACCTGTTGCGATTTGTGTTATGCGCTATGTGCGCGCTTGAATCACAAATCTGCGCTTCTCCACGTGCTAATCAGAGATCGAAACACAATTGTAGTTTGAGTGCAACGCTAGCGGACGTCACGTGTTACAATGTCTGTTAAGCATTGTGTGAATTCACGCGTTGCTTGCAATTCATGTCAGACGCTATATGCGCTCTTGAATCACAATTCTGCGCTTATCCCACGTACAAATCAGAGATCAGGATACAATTGTAGTTTGAGTGGAACGCTAGCGCACATCACGTTTTACAATCTCTGTTAGGCATTTTGTGAATACACCTGTTGCGATTTGTGTTATGCGCTATGTGCGCGCTTGAGTCACAAATCTGCGCTTCTCCACGTGCTAATCATAGATCGAAACACAATTGTAGTTTGAGTGCAACGCTAGCGCACGTCACGTGTTACAATGTCTGTTAAGCGTTGTGTGAATTCACGCGTTGCTTGCACTTCCTGTCAGACGCTATATGCGCTCTTGAATCCCAATTCTGCGCTTATCGAACGTACAAATCAGAGATGAGGATACAATTGTAGTTTGAGTGGAACGCTAGCGCACATCATGTTTTACAATCTCTGTTAGGCATTTTGTGAATACACCTGTTGCGATTTGTGTTATGCGCTATGTGCGCACTTGAGTCACAAATCTGCGCTTCTCCACGTGCTAATCATAGATCGAAACACAATTGTAGCTTGAGTGCAACCCTAGCGCACGTCACGTGTTACAATGTCTGTTAAGCATTGTGTGAATTCACGCGTTGCTTGCAATTCCTGTCAGACGCTATATGCGCTCTTGAATTCCAATTCTGCGCTTCTCCCACGTACAAATCAGGTCAGGATACAATTGTAGTTTGAGTGGAACGCTAGCGCACATCACGTTTTACAATCTCTGCTAGGCATTTTGTGAATACACCTGTTGCGATTTGTGTTATGCGCTATGTGCGCGCTTGAGTCACAAATCTGCGCTTCTCCACGTGCTAATCAGAGATCGAAACACAATTGTAGTTTGAGTGCAACGCTAGCGGACGTCACGTGTTACAATGTCTGTTAAGCATTGTGTGAATTCACGCGTTGCTTGCAATTCATGTCAGACGCTATATGCGCTCTTGAATCACAATTCTACGCTTATCCCACGTACAAATCTGAGATCAGGATACAATAGTAGTTTGAGTGGAACGCTAGCGCACGTCACGTTTTACAATCTCTGTTAGGCATTTTGTGAATACACCTGTTGCGATTTGTGTTATGCGCTATGTGCGCGCTTGAGTCAGAAATCTGCGCTTCTCCACGTGCTAATCAGAGATCGAAACACAATTGTAGTTTGAGTGCAACGCTAGCGGACGTCACGTGTTACAATGTCTGTTAAGCATTGTGTGAATTCACGCGTTGCTTGCAATTCATGTCAGACGCTATATGCGCTCTTGAATCACAATTCTACGCTTATCCCACGTACAAATCTGAGATCAGGATACAATAGTAGTTTGAGTGGAACGCTAGCGCACGTCACGTTTTACAATCTCTGTTAGGCATTTTGTGAATACACCTGTTGCGATTTGTGTTATGCGCTATGTGCGCGCTTGAGTCACAAATCTGCGCTTCTCCACGTGCTAATCAGAGATCGAAAGAGAATTGTAGTTTGAGTGCAACGCTAGCGGACGTCACGTGTTACAATGTCTGTTAAGCATTGTGTGAATTCACGCGTTGCTTGCAATTCATGTCAGACGCTATATGCGCTCTTGAATCACAATTCTACGCTTATCCCACGTACAAATCTGAGATCGGGATACAATAGTAGTTTGAGTGGAACGCTAGCGCACGTCACGTTTTACAATCTCTGTTGGGCGTTGTGTGAATACACCTGTTGCGATTTGTGTTATGCGCTATGTGCGCGCTTGATCACAAATCTGCGCTTCTCCACGTGCTAATCAGAGATCGAAACACAATTGTAGTTTGAGTGCAACGCTAGCGGACGTCACGTGTTACAATGTCTGTTAAGCATTGTGTGAATTCACGCGTTGCTTGCAATTCATGTCAGACCCTATATGCGCTCTTGAATCACAATTCTACCCTTATCATACGTACAAATCTGAGATCAGGATACAATAGTAGTTTGAGTGGAACGCTAGCGCACGTCACGTTTTACAATCTCTGTTAGGCGTTGTGTGAACACACCTGTTGCGATTTGTGCTATGCGCTATGTGCGCGCTTGAGTCACAAATCTGCGCTTCTCCACGTGCTAATCAGAGATCGAAACAGAATTGTAGTTTGAGTGCAACGCTAGCGGACGTCACGTGTTACAATGTCTGTTAAGCATTGTGTGAATTCACGCGTTGCTTGCAATTCATGTCAGACGCTATATGCGCTCTTGAATCACAATTCTACGCTTATCCCACGTACAAATCTGAGATCAGGATACAATAGTAGTTTGAGTGGAACGCTAGCGCACGTCACGTTTTACAATCTCTGTTAGGCGTTGTGTGAATACACCTGTTGCGATTTGTGTTATGCGCTATGTGCGCGCTTGAGTCACAAATCTGCGCTTCTCCACGTGCTAATCAGCGATCGAAACACAATTGTAGTTTGAGTGCAACGCTAGCGGACGTCACGTGTTACAATGTCTGTTAAGCATTGTGTGAATTCACGCGTTGCTTGCAATTCATGTCAGACGCTATATGCGCTCTTGAATCACAATTCTACGCTTATCCCACGTACAAATCTGAGATCAGGATACAATAGTAGTTTGAGTGGAACGCTAGCGCACGTCACGTTTTACAATCTCTGTTAGGCATTTTGTGAATACACCTGTTGCGATTTGTGTTATGCGCTATGTGCGCGCTTGAGTCACAAATCTGCGCTTCTCCACGTGCTAATCAGAGATCGAAACAGAATTGTAGTTTGAGTGCAACGCTAGCGGACGTCACGTGTTACAATGTCTGTTAAGCATTGTGTGAATTCACGCGTTGCTTGCAATTCATGTCAGACGCTATATGCGCTCTTGAATCACAATTCTACGCTTATCCCACGTACAAATCTGAGATCAGGATACAATAGTAGTTTGAGAGGAACGCTAGCGCACGTCACGTTTTACAATCTCTGTTAGGCGTTGTGTGAATACACCTGTTGCGATTTGTGTTATGCGCTATGTGCGCGCTTGAACCACAAATCTGCGCTTCTCCACGTGCTAATAAGAGATCGAAACACAATTGTAGTTTGAGTGCAACGCTAGCGGACGTCACGTGTTACAATGTCTGTTAAGCATTGTGTGAATTCACGCGTTGCTTGCAATTCATGTCAGACCCTATATGCGCTCTTGAATCACAATTCTACCCTTATCCCACGTACAAATCTGAGATCAGGATACAATAGTAGTTTGAGTGGAACGCTAGCGCACGTCACGTTTTACAATCTCTGTTAGGCGTTGTGTGAATACACCTGTTGCGATTTGTGCTATGCGCTATGTGCGCGCTTGAGTCACAAATCTGCGCTTCTCCACGTGCTAATCAGAGATCGAAACAGAATTGTAGTTTGAGTGCAACGCTAGCGGACGTCACGTGTTACAATGTCTGTTAAGCATTGTGTGAATTCACGCGTTGCTTGCAATTCATGTCAGACGCTATATGCGCTCTTGAATCACAATTCTACGCTTATCCCACGTACAAATCTGAGATCAGGATACAATAGTAGTTTGAGTGGAACGCTAGCGCACGTCACGTTTTACAATCTCTGTTAGGCGTTGTGTGAATACACCTGTTGCGATTTGTGTTATGCGCTATGTGCGCGCTTGAATCACAAATCTGCGCTTCTCCACGTGCTAATCAGAGATCGAAACACAATTGTAGTTTGAGTGCAACGCTAGCGGACGTCACGTGTTACAATGTCTGTTAAGCATTGTGTGAATTCACGCGTTGCTTGCAATTCATGTCAGACGCTATATGCGCTCTTGAATCACAATTCTGCGCTTATCCCACGTACAAATCAGAGATCAGGATACAATTGTAGTTTGAGTGGAACGCTAGCGCACATCACGTTTTACAATCTCTGTTAGGCATTTTGTGAATACACCTGTTGCGATTTGTGTTATGCGCTATGTGCGCGCTTGAGTCACAAATCTGCGCTTCTCCACGTGCTCATCATAGATCGAAACACAATTGTAGTTTGAGTGCAACGCTAGCGCACGTCACGTGTTACAATGTCTGTTAAGCATTGTGTGAATTCACGCGTTGCTTGCACTTCCTGTCAGACGCTATATGCGCTCTTGAATCCCAATTCTGCGCTTATCGAACGTACAAATCAGAGATGAGGATACAATTGTAGTTTGAGTGGAACGCTAGCGCACATCATGTTTTACAATCTCTGTTAGGCATTTTGTGAATACACCTGTTGCGATTTGTGTTATGCGCTATGTGCGCACTTGAGTCACAAATCTGCGCTTCTCCACATGCTAATCATAGATCGAAACACAATTGTAGCTTGAGTGCAACCCTAGCGCACGTCACGTGTTACAATGTCTGTTAAGCATTGTGTGAATTCACGCGTTGCTTGCAATTCCTGTCAGACGCTATATGCGCTCTTGAATCCCAATTCTGCGCTTCTCCCACGTACAAATCAGGTCAGGATACAATTGTAGTTTGAGTGGAACGCTAGCGCACATCACGTTTTACAATCTCTGCTAGGCATTTTGTGAATACACCTGTTGCGATTTGTGTTATGCGCTATGTGCGCGCTTGAGTCACAAATCTGCGCTTCTCCACGTGCTAATCAGAGATCGAAACACAATTGTAGTTTGAGTGCAACGCTAGCGGACGTCACGTGTTACAATGTCTGTTAAGCATTGTGTGAATTCACGCGTTGCTTGCAATTCATGTCAGACGCTATATGCGCTCTTGAATCACAATTCTACGCTTATCCCACGTACAAATCTGAGATCAGGATACAATAGTAGTTTGAGTGGAACGCTAGCGCACGTCACGTTTTACAATCTCTGTTAGGCATTTTGTGAATACACCTGTTGCGATTTGTGTTATGCGCTATGTGCGCGCTTGAGTCACAAATCTGCGCTTCTCCACGTGCTAATCAGAGATCGAAAGAGAATTGTAGTTTGAGTGCAACGCTAGCGGACGTCACGTGTTACAATGTCTGTTAAGCATTGTGTGAATTCACGCGTTGCTTGCAATTCATGTCAGACGCTATATGCGCTCTTGAATCACAATTCTACGCTTATCCCACGTACAAATCTGAGATCAGGATACAATAGTAGTTTGAGTGGAACGCTAGCGCACGTCACGTTTTACAATCTCTGTTAGGCGTTGTGTGAATACACCTGTTGCGATTTGTGTTATGCGCTATGTGCGCGCTTGAATCACAAATCTGCGCTTCTCCACGTGCTAATCAGAGATCGAAACACAATTGTAGTTTGAGTGCAACGCTAGCGGACGTCACGTGTTACAATGTCTGTTAAGCATTGTGTGAATTCACGCGTTGCTTGCAATTCATGTCAGACCCTATATGCGCTCTTGAATCACAATTCTACCCTTATCATACGTACAAATCTGAGATCAGGATACAATAGTAGTTTGAGTGGAACGCTAGCGCACGTCACGTTTTACAATCTCTGTTAGGCGTTGTGTGAATACACCTGTTGCGATTTGTGCTATGCGCTATGTGCGCGCTTGAGTCACAAATCTGCGCTTCTCCACGTGCTAATCAGAGATCGAAACAGAATTGTAGTTTGAGTGCAACGCTAGCGGACGTCACGTGTTACAATGTCTGTTAAGCATTGTGTGAATTCACGCGTTGCTTGCAATTCATGTCAGACGCTATATGCGCTCTTGAATCACAATTCTACGCTTATCCCACGTACAAATCTGAGATCAGGATACAATAGTAGTTTGAGTGGAACGCTAGCGCACGTCACGTTTTACAATCTCTGTTAGGCGTTGTGTGAATACACCTGTTGCGATTTGTGTTATGCGCTATGTGCGCGCTTGAATCACAAATCTGCGCTTCTCCACGTGCTAATCAGAGATCGGAACAGAATAGTAGTTTGAGTGCAACGCTAGCGGACGTCACGTGTTACAATGTCTGTTAAGCATTGTGTGAATTCACGCGTTGCTTGCAATTCATGTCAGACCCTATATGCGCTCTTGTTTACAATTCTGCGCTTATCCCACGTACAAATCTGAGATCAGGATGCAATAGTAGTTTGAGTGGAACGCTAGCGCACGTCACGTTTTACAATCTGTGTTAGGCGTTGTGTGAATACCCCTGTTGCGATTTGTGTTATGCGCTATGTGCGCGCTTGAGTCACAAATCTGCGCTTCTCCACGTGCTAATCAGAGATCGAAACACAATTGTAGTTTGAGTGCAACGCTAGCGGACGTCACGTGTTACAATGTCTGTTAAGCATTGTGTGAATTCACGCGTTGCTTGCAATTCATGTCAGACGCTATATGCGCTCTTGAATCACAATTCTACGCTTATCCCACGTGCAAATCTGAGATCAGGATACAATAGTAGTTTGAGTGGAACGCTAGCGCACGTCACGTTTTACAATCTCTGTTAGGCGTTGTGTGAATACACCTGTTGTGATTTGTGTTATGCGCTATGTGCGCGCTTGAATCACAAATCTGCGCTTCTCCACGTGCTAATCAGAGATCGAAACACAATTGTAGTTTGAGTGCAACGCTAGCGGACGTCACGTGTTACAATGTCTGTTAAGCATTGTGTGAATTCACGCGTTGCTTGCAATTCATGTCAGACGCTATATGCGCTCTTGAATCACAATTCTACGCTTATCCCACGTACAAATCTGAGATCAGGATACAATAGTAGTTTGAGTGGAACGCTAGCGCACGTCACGTTTTACAATCTCTGTTAGCCGTTGTGTGAATACACCTGTTGCGATTTGTGTTATTCGCTATGTGCGCGCTTGAATCACAAATCTGCGCTTCTCCACGTGCTAATCAGAGATCGGAACAGAATAGTAGTTTGAGTGCAACGCTAGCGGACGTCACGTGTTACAATGTCTGTTAAGCATTGTGTGAATTCACGCGTTGCTTGCAATTCATGTCAGACCCTATATGCGCTCTTGAATCACAATTCTGCGCTTATCCCACGTACAAATCAGAGATCAGGATACAATTGTAGTTTGAGTGGAACGCTAGCGCACGTCACGTTTTACAATCTCTGTTAGGCATTTTGTGAATACACCTGTTGCGATTTGTGTTATGCGCTATGTGCGCGCTTGAGTCAGAAATCTGCGCTTCTCCACGTGCTAATCAGAGATCGAAACACAATTGTAGTTTGAGTGCAACGCTAGCGGACGTCACGTGTTACAATGTCTGTTAAGCATTGTGTGAATTCACGCGTTGCTTGCAATTCATGTCAGACGCTATATGCGCTCTTGAATCACAATTCTACGCTTATCCCACGTACAAATCTGAGATCAGGATACAATAGTAGTTTGAGTGGAACGCTAGCGCACGTCACGTTTTACAATCTCTGTTAGGCATTTTGTGAATACACCTGTTGCGATTTGTGTTATGCGCTATGTGCGCGCTTGAGTCAGAAATCTGCGCTTCTCCACGTGCTAATCAGAGATCGAAACACAATTGTAGTTTGAGTGCAACGCTAGCGGACGTCACGTGTTACAATGTCTGTTAAGCATTGTGTGAATTCACGCGTTGCTTGCAATTTATGTCAGACGCTATATGCGCTCTTGAATCACAATTCTACGCTTATCCCACGTACAAATCTGAGATCAGGATACAATAGTAGTTTGAGTGGAACGCTAGCGCACGTCACGTTTTACAATCTCTGTTAGGCATTTTGTGAATACACCTGTTGCGATTTGTGTTATGCGCTATGTGCGCGCTTGAGTCACAAATCTGCGCTTCTCCACGTGCTAATCAGAGATCGAAAGAGAATTGTAGTTTGAGTGCAACGCTAGCGGACGTCACGTGTTACAATGTCTGTTAAGCATTGTGTGAATTCACGCGTTGCTTGCAATTCATGTCAGACGCTATATGCGCTCTTGAATCACAATTCTACGCTTATCCCACGTACAAATCTGAGATCAGGATACAATAGTAGTTTGAGTGGAACGCTAGCGCACGTCACGTTTTACAATCTCTGTTAGGCGTTGTGTGAATACACCTGTTGCGATTTGTGTTATGCGCTATGTGCGCGCTTGAATCACAAATCTGCGCTTCTCCACGTGCTAATCAGAGATCGAAACACAATTGTAGTTTGAGTGCAACGCTAGCGGACGTCACGTGTTACAATGTCTGTTAAGCATTGTGTGAATTCACGCGTTGCTTGCAATTCATGTCAGACCCTATATGCGCTCTTGAATCACAATTCTACCCTTATCATACGTACAAATCTGAGATCAGGATACAATAGTAGTTTGAGTGGAACGCTAGCGCACGTCACGTTTTACAATCTCTGTTAGGCGTTGTGTGAATACACCTGTTGCGATTTGTGCTATGCGCTATGTGCGCGCTTGAGTCACAAATCTGCGCTTCTCCACGTGCTAATCAGAGATCGAAACAGAATTGTAGTTTGAGTGCAACGCTAGCGGACGTCACGTGTTACAATGTCTGTTAAGCATTGTGTGAATTCACGCGTTGCTTGCAATTCATGTCAGACGCTATATGCGCTCTTGAATCACAATTCTACGCTTATCCCACGTACAAATCTGAGATCAGGATACAATAGTAGTTTGAGTGGAACGCTAGCGCACGTCACGTTTTACAATCTCTGTTAGGCGTTGTGTGAATACACCTGTTGCGATTTGTGTTATGCGCTATGTGCGCGCTTGAATCACAAATCTGCGCTTCTCCACGTGCTAATCAGAGATCGGAACAGAATAGTAGTTTGAGTGCAACGCTAGCGGACGTCACGTGTTACAATGTCTGTTAAGCATTGTGTGAATTCACGCGTTGCTTGCAATTCATGTCAGACCCTATATGCGCTCTTGAATCACAATTCTGCGCTTATCCCACGTACAAATCTGAGATCAGGATGCAATAGTAGTTTGAGTGGAACGCTAGCGCACGTCACGTTTTACAATCTCTGTTAGGCGTTGTGTGAATACCCCTGTTGCGATTTGTGTTATGCGCTATGTGCGCGCTTGAGTCACAAATCTGCGCTTCTCCACGTGCTAATCAGAGATCGAAACACAATTGTAGTTTGAGTGCAACGCTAGCGGACGTCACGTGTTACAATGTCTGTTAAGCATTGTGTGAATTCACGCGTTGCTTGCAATTCATGTCAGACGCTATATGCGCTCTTGAATCACAATTCTACGCTTATCCCACGTACAAATCTGAGATCAGGATACAATAGTAGTTTGAGTGGAACGCTAGCGCACGTCACGTTTTACAATCTCTGTTAGGCGTTGTGTGAATACACCTGTTGTGATTTGTGTTATGCGCTATGTGCGCGCTTGAATCACAAATCTGCGCTTCTCCACGTGCTAATCAGAGATCGAAACACAATTGTAGTTTGAGTGCAACGCTAGCGGACGTCACGTGTTACAATGTCTGTTAAGCATTGTGTGAATTCACGCGTTGCTTGCAATTCATGTCAGACGCTATATGCGCTCTTGAATCACAATTCTACGCTTATCCCACGTACAAATCTGAGATCAGGATACAATAGTAGTTTGAGTGGAACGCTAGCGCACGTCACGTTTTACAATCTCTGTTAGCCGTTGTGTGAATACACCTGTTGCGATTTGTGTTATTCGCTATGTGCGCGCTTGAATCACAAATCTGCGCTTCTCCACGTGCTAATCAGAGATCGGAACAGAATAGTAGTTTGAGTGCAACGCTAGCGGACGTCACGTGTTACAATGTCTGTTAAGCATTGTGTGAATTCACGCGTTGCTTGCAATTCATGTCAGACCCTATATGCGCTCTTGAATCACAATTCTGCGCTTATCCCACGTACAAATCTGAGATCAGGATACAATTGTAGTTTGAGTGGAACGCTAGCGCACGTCACGTTTTACAATCTCTGTTAGGCATTTTGTGAATACACCTGTTGCGATTTGTGTTATGCGCTATGTGCGCGCTTGAGTCACAAATCTGCGCTTCTCCACGTGCTAATCAGAGATCGAAACACAATTGTAGTTTGAGTGCAACGCTAGCGGACGTCACGTGTTACAATGTCTGTTAAGCATTGTGTGAATTCACGCGTTGCTTGCAATTCATGTCAGACGCTATATGCGCTCTTGAATCACAATTCTGCGCTTATCCCACGTACAAATCAGAGATCAGGATACAATTGTAGTTTGAGTGGAACGCTAGCGCACGTCACGTTTTACAATCTCTGTTAGGCATTTTGTGAATACACCTGTTGCGATTTGTGTTATGCGCTATGTGCGCGCTTGAGTCAGAAATCTGCGCTTCTCCACGTGCTAATCAGAGATCGAAACACAATTGTAGTTTGAGTGCAACGCTAGCGGACGTCACGTGTTACAATGTCTGTTAAGCATTGTGTGAATTCACGCGTTGCTTGCAATTCATGTCAGACGCTATATGCGCTCTTGAATCACAATTCTACGCTTATCCCACGTACAAATCTGAGATCAGGATACAATAGTAGTTTGAGTGGAACGCTAGCGCACGTCACGTTTTACAATCTCTGTTAGGCATTTTGTGAATACACCTGTTGCGATTTGTGTTATGCGCTATGTGCGCACTTGAGTCACAAATCTGCGCTTCTCCACGTGCTAATCATAGATCGAAACACAATTGTAGTTTGAGTGCAACGCTAGCGCACGTCACGTGTTACAATGTCTGTTAAGCATTGTGTGAATTCACGCGTTGCTTGCAATTCCTGTCAGACGCTATATGCGCTCTTGAATCCCAATTCTGCGCTTATCCCACGTACAAATCAGATCAGGATACAATTGTAGTTTGAGTGGAACGCTAGCGCACATCACGTTTTACAATCTCTGTTAGGCATTTTGTGAATACACCTGTTGCGATTTGTGTTATGCGCTATGTGCGCGCTTGAGTCACAAATCTGCGCTTCTCCACGTGCCAATCAGAGATAGAAACACAATTGTAGTTTGAGTGCAACGCTAGCGCACGTCACGTGTTACAATGTCTGTTAAGCATTGTGTGAATTCACGCGTTGCTTGCAATTCCTGTCAGACGCTATATGCGCTCTTGAATCCCAATTCTGCGCTTATCCCACGTACAAATAAGAGATCAGGATACAATTGTAGTTTGAGTGGAACGCTAGCGCACGTCACGTTTTACAATCTCTGTTAGGCATTTTGTGAATACACCTGTTGCGATTTGTGTTATGCGCTATGTGCGCGCTTGAGTCACAAATCTGCGCTTCTCCACGTGCTAATCAGAGATCGAAACACAATTGTAGTTTGAGTGCAACGCTAGAGGACGTCACGTGTTACAATGTCTGTTAAGCATTGTGTGAATTCACGCGTTGCTTGCAATTCATGTCAGACGCTATATACGCTCTTGAATCACAATTCTGCGCTTATCCCACGTACAAATCTGAGATCAGGATACAATTGTAGTTTGAGTGGAACGCTAGCGCACGTCACGTTTTACAATCTCTGTTAGGCGTTGTGTGAATACACCTGTTGCGATTTGTGTTATGCGCTATGTGCGCGCTTGAATCACAAATCTGCGCTTCTCCACGTGCTAATCAGAGATCGGAACAGAATAGTAGTTTGAGTGCAACGCTAGCGGACGTCACGTGTTACAATGTCTGTTAAGCATTGTGTGAATTCACGCGTTGCTTGCAATTCATGTCAGATGCTATATGCGCTCTTGGATCACAATTCTGCGCTTATCCCACGTACAAATCAGAGATCAGGATACAATTGTAGTTTAAGTGGAACGCTTGCGCACGTCACGTTTTACAATCTCTGTTAGGCATTTTGTGAATACACCTGTTGTGATTTGTGTTATGCGCTATGTGCGCGCTTGAGTCACAAATCTGCGCTTCTCCACGTGCTAATCAGAGATCGAAACACAATTGTAGTTTGAGTGCAACGCTAGCGGACGTCACGTGTTACAATGTCTGTTAAGCATTGTGTGAATTCACGCGTTGCTTGCAATTCATGTCAGACGCTATATGCGCTCTTGAATCACAATTCTGCGCTTATCCCACGTACAAATCAGAGATCAGGATACAATTGTAGTTTGAGTGGAACGCTAGCGCACATCACGTTTTACAATCTCTGTTAGGCATTTTGTGAATACACCTGTTGCGATTTGTGCTATGCGCTATGTGCGCGCTTGAGTCACAAATCTGCGCTTCTCCACGTGCTAATCATAGATCGAAACACAATTGTAGTTTGAGTGCAACGCTAGCGCACGTCACGTGTTACAATGTCTGTTAAGCATTGTGTGAATTCACGCGTTGCTTGCACTTCCTGTCAGACGCTATATGCGCTCTTGAATCCCAATTCTGCGCTTATCGAACGTACAAATCAGAGATGAGGATACAATTGTAGTTTGAGTGGAACGCTAGCGCACATCATGTTTTACAATCTCTGTTAGGCATTTTGTGAATACACCTGTTGCGATTTGTGTTATGCGCTATGTGCGCACTTGAGTCACAAATCTGCGCTTCTCCACGTGCTAATCATAGATCGAAACACAATTGTAGTTTGAGTGCAACGCTAGCGCACGTCACGTGTTACAATGTCTGTTAAGCATTGTGTGAATTCACGCGTTGCTTGCAATTCCTGTCAGACGCTATATGCGCTCTTGAATCCCAATACTGCGCTTATCCCACGTACAAATCAGATCAGGATACAATTGTAGTTTGAGTGGAACGCTAGCGCACATCACGTTTTACAGTCTCTGTTAGGCATTTTGTGAATACACCTGTTGCGATTTGTGTTATGCGCTATGTGCGCGCTTGAGTCACAAATCTGCGCTTCTCCACGTGCTAATCAGAGATCGAAACACAATTGTAGTTTGAGTGCAACGCTAGCGGACGTCACGTGTTACAATGTCTGTTAAGCATTGTGTGAATTCACGCGTTGCTTGCAATTCATGTCAGACGCTATATGCGCTCTTGAATCACAATTCTACGCTTATCCCACGTACAAATCTGAGATCAGGATACAATAGTAGTTTGAGTGGAACGCTAGTGCACGTCACGTTTTACAATCTCTGTTAGGCATTTTGTGAATACACCTGTTGCGATTTGTGTTATGCGCTATGTGCGCGCTTGAGTCACAAATCTGCGCTTCTCCACGTGCTAATCAGAGATCGAAACACAATTGTAGTTTGAGTGCAACGCTAGCGGACGTCACGTGTTACAATGTCTGTTAAGCATTGTGTGAATTCACGCGTTGCTTGCAATTCATGTCAGACGCTATATGCGCTCTTGAATCACAATTCTACGCTTATCCCACGTACAAATCTGAGATCAGGATACAATAGTAGTTTGAGTGGAACGCTAGCGCACGTCACGTTTTACAATCTCTGTTAGGCATTTTGTGAATACACCTGTTGCGATTTGTGTTATGCGCTATGTGCGCGCTTGAGTCACAAATCTGCGCTTCTCCACGTGCTAATCAGAGATCGAAACAGAATTGTAGTTTGAGTGCAACGCTAGCGGACGTCACGTGTTACAATGTCTGTTAAGCATTGTGTGAATTCACGCGTTGCTTGCAATTCATGTCAGACGCTATATGCGCTCTTGAATCACAATTCTACGCTTATCCCACGTACAAATCTGAGATCAGGATACAATAGTAGTTTGAGTGGAACGCTAGCGCACGTCACGTTTTACAATCTCTGTTAGGCGTTGTGTGAATACACCTGTTGCGATTTGTGTTATGCGCTATGTGCGCGCTCGAATCACAAACCTGCGCTTCTCCACGTGCTAATCAGAGATCGAAACACAATTGTAGTTTGAGTGCAACGCTAGCGGACGTCACGTGTTACAATGTCTGTTAAGCATTGTGTGAATTCACGCGTTGCTTGCAATTCATGTCAGACCCTATATGCGCTCTTGAATCACAATTCTGCGCTTATCCCACGTACAAATCTGAGATCAGGATACAATAGTAGTTTGAGTGGAACGCTAGCGCACGTCACGTTTTACAATCTCTGTTAGGCGTTGTGTGAATACACCTGTTGCGATTTGTGTTATGCGCTATGTGCGCGCTTGAATCACAAATCTGCGCTTCTCCACGTGCTAATCAGAGATCGAAACACAATTGTAGTTTGAGTGCAACGCTAGCGGACGTCACGTGTTACAATGTCTGTTAAGCATTGTGTGAATTCACGCGTTGCTTGCAATTCATGTCAGACCCTATATGCGCTCTTGAATCACAATTCTGCGCTTATCCCACGTACAAATCTGAGATCAGGATACAATTGTAGTTTGAGTGGAACGCTAGCGCACGTCACGTTTTACAATCTCTGTTAGGCATTTTGTGAATACACCTGTTGCGATTTGTGTTATGCGCTATGTGCGCGCTTGAGTCACAAATCTGCGCTTCTCCACGTGCTAATCATAGATGAAACACAATTGTAGTTTGAGTGCAACGCTAGCGCACGTCACGTGTTACAATGTCTGTTAAGCATTGTGTGAATTCACGCGTTGCTTGCAATTCCTGTCAGACGCTATATGCGCTCTTGAATCCCAATTCTGCGCTTATCCCACGTACAAATCAGATCAGGATACAATTGTAGTTTGAGTGGAACGCTAGCGCACATCACGTTTTACAATCTCTGTTAGGCATTTTGTGAATACACCTGTTGCGATTTGTGTTATGCGCTATGTGCGCGCTTGAGTCACAAATCTGCGCTTCTCCACGCGCCAATCAGAGATCGAAACACAATTGTAGTTTGAGTGCAACGCTAGCGCACGTCACGTGTTACAATGTCTGTTAAGCATTGTGTGAATTCACGCGTTGCTTGCAATTCCTGTCAGACGCTATATGCGCTCTTGAATCCCAATTCTGCGCTTATCACACGTACAAATAAGAGATCAGGATACAATTGTAGTTTGAGTGGAACGCTAGCGCACGTCACGTTTTACAATCTCTGTTAGGCATTTTGTGAATACACCTGTTGCGATTTGTGTTATGCGCTATGTGCGCGCTTGAGTCACAAATCTGCGCTTCTCCACGTGCTAATCAGAGATCGAAACACAATTGTAGTTTGAGTGCAACGCTAGAGGACGTCACGTGTTACAATGTCTGTTAAGCATTGTGTGAATTCACGCGTTGCTTGCAATTCATGTCAGACGCTATATGCGCTCTTGAATCACAATTCTGCGCTTATCCCACGTACAAATCTGAGATCAGGATACAATTGTAGTTTGAGTGGAACGCTAGCGCACGTCACGTTTTACAATCTCTGTTAGGCGTTGTGTGAATACACCTGTTGCGATTTGTGTTATGCGCTATGTGCGCGCTTGAGTCACAAATCTGCGCTTCTCCACGTGCTAATCAGAGATCGAAACAGAATTGTAGTTTGAGGGCAACGCTAGCGGACGTCACGTGTTACAATGTCTGTTAAGCATTGTGTGAATTCACGCGTTGCTTGCAATTCATGTCAGACGCTATATGCGCTCTTGAATCACAATTCTACGCTTATCCCACGTACAAATCTGAGATCAGGATACAATAGTAGTTTGAGTGGAACGCTAGCGCACGTCACGTTTTACAATCTCTGTTAGGCGTTGTGTGAATACACCTGTTGCGATTTGTGTTATGCGCTATGTGCGCGCTTGAATCACAAATCTGCGCTTCTCCACGTGATAATCAGAGATCGTAACACAATTGTAGTTTGAGTGCAACGCTAGCGGACGTCACGTGTTACAATGTCTGTTAAGCATTGTGTGAATTCACGCGTTGCTTGCAATTCATGTCAGACCCTATATGCGCTCTTGAATCACAATTCTGCGCTTATCCCACGTACAAATCTGAGATCAGGATACAATAGTAGTTTGAGTGGAACGCTAGCGCACGTCACGTTTTACAATCTCTGTTAGGCGTTGTGTGAATACACCTGTTGCGATTTGTGTTATGCGCTATGTGCGCGCTTGAATCACAAATCTGCGCTTCTCCACGTGCTAATCAGAGATCGAAACACAATTGTAGTTTGAGTGCAACGCTAGCGGACGTCACGTGTTACAATGTCTGTTAAGCATTGTGTGAATTCACGCGTTGCTTGCAATTCATGTCAGACCCTATATGCGCTCTTGAATCACAATTCTGCGCTTATCCCACGTACAAATCTGAGATCAGGATACAATTGTAGTTTGAGTGGAACGCTAGCGCACGTCACGTTTTACAATCTCTGTTAGGCATTTTGTGAATACACCTGTTGCGATTTGTGTTATGCGCTATGTGCGCGCTTGAGTCACGAATCTGCGCTTCTCCACGTGCTAATCAGAGATCGAAACACAATTGTAGTTTGAGTGCAACGCTAGCGGACGTCACGTGTTACAATGTCTGTTAAGCATTGTGTGAATTCACGCGTTGCTTGCAATTCATGTCAGACGCTATATGCGCTCTTGAATCACAATTCTGCGCTTATCCCACGTACAAATCAGAGATCAGGATACAATTGTAGTTTGAGTGGAACGCTAGCGCACATCACGTTTTACAATCTCTGTTAGGCATTTTGTGAATACACCTGTTGCGATTTGTGTTATGCGCTATGTGCGCGCTTGAGTCACAAATCTGCGCTTCTCCACGTGCTAATCATAGATCGAAACACAATTGTAGTTTGAGTGCAACGCTAGCGCACGTCACGTGTTACAATGTCTGTTAAGCATTGTGTGAATTCACGCGTTGCTTGCACTTCCTGTCAGACGCTATATGCGCTCTTGAATCCCAATTCTGCGCATATCGAACGTACAAATCAGAGATGAGGATACAATTGCAGTTTGAGTGGAACGCTAGCGCACATCACGTTTTACAATCTCTGTTAGGCATTTTGTGAATACACCTGTTGCGATTTGTGTTATGCGCTATGTGCGCACTTGAGTCACAAATCTGCGCTTCTCCACGTGCTAATCAGAGATCGAAACACAATTGTAGTTTGAGTGCAACGCTAGAGGACGTCACGTGTTACAATGTCTGTTAAGCATTGTGTGAATTCACGCGTTGCTTGCAATTCATGTCAGACGCTATATGCGCTCTTGAATCACAATTCTGCGCTTATCCCACGTACAAATCTGAGATCAGGATACAATTGTAGTTTGAGTGGAACGCTAGCGCACGTCACGTTTTACAATCTCTGTTAGGCGTTGTGTGAATACACCTGTTGCGATTTGTGTTATGCGCTATGTGCGCGCTTGAGTCACAAATCTGCGCTTCTCCACGTGCTAATCAGAGATCGAAACAGAATTGTAGTTTGAGTGCAACGCTAGCGGACGTCACGTGTTACAATGTCTGTTAAGCATTGTGTGAATTCACGCGTTGCTTGCAATTCATGTCGGATGCTATATGCGCTCTTGAATCACAATTCTACGCTTATCCCACGTACAAATCTGAGATCAGGATACAATAGTAGTTTGAGTGGAACGCTAGCGCACGTCACGTTTTACAATCTCTGTTAGGCGTTGTGTGAATACACCTGTTGCGATTTGTGTTATGCGCTATGTGCGCGCTTGAATCACAAATCTGCGCTTCTCCACGTGCTAATCAGAGATCGAAACACAATTGTAGTTTGAGTGCAACGCTAGCGGACGTCACGTGTTACAATGTCTGTTAAGCATTGTGTGAATTCACGCGTTGCTTGCAATTCATGTCAGACCCTATATGCGCTCTTGAATCACAATTCTGCGCTTATCCCACGTACAAATCTGAGATCAGGATACAATAGTAGTTTGAGTGGAACGCTAGCGCACGTCACGTTTTACAACCTCTGTTAGGCGTTGTGAGAATACACCTGTTGCGATTTGTGTTATGCGCTATGTGCGCGCTTGAATCACAAATCTGCGCTTCTCAACGTGCTAATCAGAGATCGAAACACAATTGTAGTTTGAGTGCAACGCTAGCGGACGTCACGTGTTACAATGTCTGTTAAGCATTGTGTGAATTCACGCGTTGCTTGCAATTCATGTCAGACCCTATATGCGCTCTTGAATCACAATTCTGCGCTTATCCCACGTACAAATCTGAGATCAGGATACAATTGTAGTTTGAGTGGAACGCTAGCGCACGTCACGTTTTACAATCTCTGTTAGGCATTTTGTGAATACACCTGTTGCGATTTGTGTTATGCGCTATGTGCGCGCTTGAGTCACAAATCTGCGCTTCTCCACGTGCTAATCAGAGATCGAAACACAATTGTAGTTTGAGTGCAACGCTAGCGGACGTCACGTGTTACAATGTCTGTTAAGCATTGTGTGAATTCACGCGTTGCTTGCAATTCATGTCAGACGCTATATGCGCTCTTGAATCACAATTCTGCGCTTATCCCACGTACAAATCAGAGATCAGGATACAATTGTAGTTTGAGTGGAACGCTAGCGCACATCACGTTTTACAATCTCTGTTAGGCATTTTGTGAATACACCTGTTGCGATTTGTGTTATGCGCTATGTGCGCGCTTGAGTCACAAATCTGCGCTTCTCCACGTGCTAATCATAGATCGAAACACAATTGTAGTTTGAGTGCAACGCTAGCGCACGTCACGTGTTACAATGTCTGTTAAGCATTGTGTGAATTCACGCGTTGCTTGCACTTCCTGTCAGACGCTATATGCGCTCTTGAATCCCAATTCTGCGCATATCGAACGTACAAATCAGAGATGAGGATACAATTGCAGTTTGAGTGGAACGCTAGCGCACATCACGTTTTACAATCTCTGTTAGGCATTTTGTGAATACACCTGTTGCGATTTGTGTTATGCGCTATGTGCGCACTTGAGTCACAAATCTGCGCTTCTCCACGTGCTAATCATAGATGAAACACAATTGTAGTTTGAGTGCAACGCTAGCGCACGTCACGTGTTACAATGTCTGTTAAGCATTGTGTGAATTCACGCGTTGCTTGCAATTCCTGTCAGACGCTATATGCGCTCTTGAATCCCAATTCTGCGCTTATCCCACGTACAAATCAGATCAGGATACAATTGTAGTTTGAGTGGAACGCTAGCGCACATCACGTTTTACAATCTCTGTTAGGCATTTTGTGAATACACCTGTTGCGATTTGTGTTATGCGCTATGTGCGCGCTTGAGTCACAAATCTGCGCTTCTCCACGTGCCAATCAGAGATCGAAACACAATTGTAGTTTGAGTGCAACGCTAGCGCACGTCACGTGTTACAATGTCTGTTAAGCATTGTGTGAATTCACGCGTTGCTTGCAATTCCTGTCAGACGCTATATGCGCTCTTGAATCCCAATTCTGCGCTTATCCCACGTACAAATAAGAGATCAGGATACAATTGTAGTTTGAGTGGAACGCTAGCGCACGTCACGTTTTACAATCTCTGTTAGGCATTTTGTGAATACACCTGTTGCGATTTGTGTTATGCGCTATGTGCGCGCTTGAGTCACAAATCTGCGCTTCTCCACGTGCTAATCAGAGATCGAAACACAATTGTAGTTTGAGTGCAACGCTAGAGGACGTCACGTGTTACAATGTCTGTTAAGCATTGTGTGAATTCACGCGTTGCTTGCAATTCATGTCAGACGCTATATGCGCTCTTGAATCACAATTCTGCGCTTATCCCACGTACAAATCTGAGATCAGGATACAATTGTAGTTTGAGTGGAACGCTAGCGCACGTCACGTTTTACAATCTCTGTTAGGCGTTGTGTGAATACACCTGTTGCGATTTGTGTTATGCGCTATGTGCGCGCTTGAGTCACAAATCTGCGCTTCTCCACGTGCTAATCAGAGATCGAAACAGAATTGTAGTTTGAGTGCAACGCTAGCGGACGTCACGTGTTACAATGTCTGTTAAGCATTGTGTGAATTCACGCGTTGCTTGCAATTCATGTCAGACGCTATATGCGCTCTTGAATCACAATTCTACGCTTATCCCACGTACAAATCTGAGATCAGGATACAATAGTAGTTTGAGTGGAACGCTAGCGCACGTCACGTTTTACAATCTCTGTTAGGCGTTGTGTGAATACACCTGTTGTGATTTGTGTTATGCGCTATGTGCGCGCTTGAATCACAAATCTGCGCTTCTCCACGTGCTAATCAGAGATCGAAACACAATTGTAGTTTGAGTGCAACGCTAGCGGACGTCACGTGTTACAATGTCTGTTAAGCATTGTGTGAATTCACGCGTTGCTTGCAATTCATGTCAGACCCTATATGCGCTCTTGAATCACAATTCTACCCTTATCCCACGTACAAATCTGAGATCAGGATACAATAGTAGTTTGAGTGGAACGCTAGCGCACGTCACGTTTTACAATCTCTGTTAGGCGTTGTGTGAATACACCTGTTGCGATTTGTGTTATGCGCTATGTGCGCGCTTGAGTCACAAATCTGCGCTTCTCCACGTGCTAATCAGAGATCGAAACAGAATTGTAGTTTGAGTGCAACGCTAGCGGACGTCACGTGTTACAATGTCTGTTAAGCATTGTGTGAATTCACGCGTTGCTTGCAATTCATGTCAGACGCTATATGCGCTCTTGAATCACAATTCTACGCTTATCCCACGTACAAATCTGAGATCAGGATACAATAGTAGTTTGAGTGGAACGCTAGCGCACGTCACGTTTTACAATCTCTGTTAGGCGTTGTGTGAATACACCTGTTGCGATTTGTGTTATGCGCTATGTGCGCGCTTGAATCACAAATCTGCGCTTCTCCACGTGCTAATCAGAGATCGGAACAGAATAGTAGTTTGAGTGCAACGCTAGCGGACGTCACGTGTTACAATGTCTGTTAAGCATTGTGTGAATTCACGCGTTGCTTGCAATTCATGTCAGACCCTATTAGCGCTCTTGAATCACAATTCTGCGCTTATCCCACGTACAAATCTGAGATCAGGATACAATAGTAGTTTGAGTGGAACGCTAGCGCACGTCACGTTTTACAATCTCTGTTAGGCGTTGTGTGAATACACCTGTTGCGATTTGTGTTATTCGCTATGTGCGCGCTTGAATCACAAATCTGCGCTTCTCCACGTGCTAATCAGAGATCGAAACACAATTGTAGTTTGAGTGCAACGCTAGCGGACGTCACGTGTTACAATGTCTGTTAAGCATTGTGTGAATTCACGCGTTGCTTGCAATTCATGTCAGACCCTATATGCGCTCTTGAATCACAATTCTACGCTTATCCCACGTACAAATCTGAGATCAGGATACAATAGTAGTTTGAGTGGAACGCTAGCGCACGTCACGTTTTACAATCTCTGTTAGGCGTTGTGTGAATACACCTGTTGCGATTTGTGTTATGCGCTATGTGCGCGCTTGAGGCACAAATCTGCGCTTCTCCACGTGCTAATCAGAGATCGAAACAGATTGTAGTTTGAGTGCAACGCTAGCGGACGTCACGTGTTACAATGTCTGTTAAGCATTGTGTGAATTCACGCGTTGCCTGCAATTCATGTCAGACGCTATATGCGCTCTTGAATCACAATTCTACGCTTATCCCACGTACAAATCTGAGATCAGGATACAATAGTAGTTTGAGTGGAACGCTAGCGCACGTCACGTTTTACAATCTCTGTTAGGCGTTGTGTGAATACACCTGTTGCGATTTGTGTTATTCGCTATGTGCGCGCTTGAATCACAAATATGCGCTTCTCCACGTGCTAATCAGAGATCGGAACAGAATAGTAGTTTGAGTGCAACGCTAGCGGACGTCACGTGTTACAATGTCTGTTAAGCATTGTGTGAATTCACGCGTTGCTTGCAATTCATGTCAGACCCTATATGCGCTCTTGAATCACAATTCTGCGCTTATCCCACGTACAAATCTGAGATCAGGATACAATTGTAGTTTGAGTGGAACGCTAGCGCACGTCACGTTTTACAATCTCTGTTAGGCATTTTGTGAATACACCTGTTGCGATTTGTGTTATGCGCTATGTGCGCGCTTGAGTCACAAATCTGCGCTTCTCCACGTGCTAATCAGAGATCGAAACACAATTGTAGTTTGAGTGCAACGCTAGCGGACGTCACGTGTTACAATGTCTGTTAAGCATTGTGTGAATTCACGCGTTGCTTGCAATTCATGTCAGACGCTATATGCGCTCTTGAATCACAATTCTGCGCTTATCCCACGTACAAATCAGAGATCAGGATACAATTATAGTTTGAGTGGAACGCTAGCGCACATCACGTTTTACAATCTCTGTTAGGCATTTTGTGAATACACCTGTTGCGATTTGTGTTATGCGCTATGTGCGCGCTTGAGTCACAAATCTGCGCTTCTCCACGTGCTAATCATAGATCGAAACACAATTGTAGTTTGAGTGCAACGCTAGCGCACGTCACGTGTTACAATGTCTGTTAAGCATTGTGTGAATTCACGCGTTGCTTGCACTTCCTGTCAGACGCTATATGCGCTCTTGAATCCCAATTCTGCGCATATCGAACGTACAAATCAGAGATGAGGATACAATTGCAGTTTGAGTGGAACGCTAGCGCACATCACGTTTTACAATCTCTGTTAGGCATTTTGTGAATACACCTGTTGCGATTTGTGTTATGCGCTATGTGCGCACTTGAGTCACAAATATGCGCTTCTCCACGTGCTAATCATAGATCGAAACACAATTGTAGTTTGAGTGCAACCCTAGCGCACGTCACGTGTTACAATGTCTGTTAAGCATTGTGTGAATTCACGCGTTGCTTGCAATTCCTGTCAGACGCTATATGCGCTCTTGAATCCCAATTCTGCGCTTATCCCACGTACAAATCAGATCAGGATACAATTGTAGTTTGAGTGGAAAGCTAGCGCACATCACGTTTTACAATCTCTGTTAGGCATTTTGTGAATACACCTGTTGCGATTTGTGTTATGCGCTATGTGCGCGCTTGAGTCACAAATCTGCGCTTCTCCACGTGCCAATCAGAGGTCGAAACACAATTGTAGTTTGAGTGCAACGCTAGCGCACGTCACGTGTTACAATGTCTGTTAAGCATTGTGTGAATTCACGCGCTGCTTGCAATTCCTGTCAGACGCTATATGCGCTCTTGAATCCCAATTCTGCGCTTATCCCACGTACAAATAAGAGATCAGGATACAATTGTAGTTTGAGTGGAACGCTAGCGCACGTCACGTTTTACAATCTCTGTTAGGCATTTTGTGAATACACCTGTTGCGATTTGTGTTATGCTCTATGTGCGCGCTTGAGTCACAAATCTGCGCTTCTCCACGTGCTAATCAGAGATCGAAACACAATTGTAGTTTGAGTGCAACGCTAGAGGACGTCACGTGTTACAATGTCTGTTAAGCATTGTGTGAATTCACGCGTTGCTTGCAATTCATGTCAGACCCTATATGCGCTCTTGAATCACAATTCTACCCTTATCCCACGTACAAATCTGAGATCAGGATACAATAGTAGTTTGAGTGGAACGCTAGCGCACGTCACGTTATACAATCTCTGTTAGGCGTTGTGTGAATACACCTGTTGCGATTTGTGCTATGCGCTATGTGCGCGCTTGAGTCACAAATCTGCGCTTCTCCACGTGCTAATCAGAGATCGAAACAGAATTGTAGTTTGAGTGCAACGCTAGCGGACGTCACGTGTTACAATGTCTGTTAAGCATTGTGTGAATTCACGCGTTGCTTGCAATTCATGTCAGACGCTATATGCGCTCTTGAATCACAATTCTACGCTTATCCCACGTACAAATCTGAGATCAGGATACAATAGTAGTTTGAGTGGAACGCTAGCGCACGTCACGTTTTACAATCTCTGTTAGGCGTTGTGTGAATACACCTGTTGCGATTTGTGTTATGCGCTATGTGCGCGCTTGAATCACAAATCTGCGCTTCTCCACGTGCTAATCAGAGATCGGAACAGAATAGTAGTTTGAGTGCAACGCTAGCGGACGTCACGTGTTACAATGTCTGTTAAGCATTGTGTGAATTCACGCGTTGCTTGCAATTCATGTCAGACCCTATATGCGCTCTTGAATCACAATTCTGCGCTTATCCCACGTACAAATCTGAGATCAGGATACAATAGTAGTTTGAGTGGAACGCTAGCGCACGTCACGTTTTACAATCTCTGTTAGGCGTTGTGTGAATACACCTGTTGCGATTTGTGTTATGCGCTATGTGCGCGCTTGAATCACAAATCTGCGCTTCTCCACGTGCTAATCAGAGATCGAAACACAATTGTAGTTTGAGTGCAACGCTAGCGGACGTCACGTGTTACAATGTCTGTTAAGCATTGTGTGAATTCACGCGTTGCTTGCAATTCATGTCAGACCCTATATGCGCTCTTGAATCACAATTCTACGCTTATCCCACGTACAAATCTGAGATCAGGATACAATAGTAGTTTGAGTGGAACGCTAGCGCACGTCACGTTTTACAATCTCTGTTAGGCGTTGTGTGAATACACCTGTTGCGATTTGTGTTATGCGCTATGTGCGCGCTTGAGTCACAAATCTGCGCTTCTCCACGTGCTAATCAGAGATCGAAACAGAATTGTAGTTTGAGTGCAACGCTAGCGGACGTCACGTGTTACAATGTCTGTTAAGCATTGTGTGAATTCACGCGTTGCTTGCAATTCATGTCAGACGCTATATGCGCTCTTGAATCACAATTCTACGCTTATCCCACGTACAAATCTGAGATCAGGATACAATAGTAGTTTGAGTGGAACGCTAGCGCACGTCACGTTTTACAATCTCTGTTAGGCGTTGTGTTAATACACCTGTTGCGATTTGTGTTATGCGCTATGTGCGCGCTTGAATCACAAATCTGCGCTTCTCCACGTGCTAATCAGAGATCGGAACAGAATAGTAGTTTGAGTGCAACGCTAGCGGACGTCACGTGTTACAATGTCTGTTAAGCATTGTGTGAATTCACGCGTTGCTTGCAATTCATGTCAGACCCTATTAGCGCTCTTGAATCACAATTCTGCGCTTATCCCACGTACAAATCTGAGATCAGGATACAATAGTAGTTTGAGTGGAACGCTAGCGCACGTCACGTTTTACAATCTCTGTTAGGCGTTGTGTGAATACACCTGTTGCGATTTGTGTTATGCGCTATGTGCGCGCTTGAATCACAAATCTGCGCTTCTCCACGTGCTAATCAGAGATCGAAACACAATTGTAGTTTGAGTGCAACGCTAGCGGACGTCACGTGTTACAATGTCTGTTAAGCATTGTGTGAATTCACGCGTTGCTTGCAATTCATGTCAGACCCTATATGCGCTCTTGAATCACAATTCTACGCTTATCCCACGTACAAATCTGAGATCAGGATACAATAGTAGTTTGAGTGGAACGCTAGCGCACGTCACGTTTTACAATCTCTGTTAGGCGTTGTGTGAATACACCTGTTGCGATTTGTGTTATGCGCTATGTGCGCGCTTGAGGCACAAATCTGCGCTTCTCCACGTGCTAATCAGAGATCGAAACAGATTGTAGTTTGAGTGCAACGCTAGCGGACGTCACGTGTTACAATGTCTGTTAAGCATTGTGTGAATTCACGCGTTGCCTGCAATTCATGTCAGACGCTATATGCGCTCTTGAATCACAATTCTACGCTTATCCCACGTACAAATCTGAGATCAGGATACAATAGTAGTTTGAGTGGAACGCTAGCGCACGTCACGTTTTACAATCTCTGTTAGGCGTTGTGTGAATACACCTGTTGCGATTTGTGTTATTCGCTATGTGCGCGCTTGAATCACAAATATGCGCTTCTCCACGTGCTAATCAGAGATCGGAACAGAATAGTAGTTTGAGTGCAACGCTAGCGGACGTCACGTGTTACAATGTCTGTTAAGCATTGTGTGAATTCACGCGTTGCTTGCAATTCATGTCAGACCCTATATGCGCTCTTGAATCACAATTCTGCGCTTATCCCACGTACAAATCTGAGATCAGGATACAATTGTAGTTTGAGTGGAACGCTAGCGCACGTCACGTTTTACAATCTCTGTTAGGCATTTTGTGAATACACCTGTTGCGATTTGTGTTATGCGCTATGTGCGCGCTTGAGTCACAAATCTGCGCTTCTCCACGTGCTAATCAGAGATCGAAACACAATTGTAGTTTGAGTGCAACGCTAGCGGACGTCACGTGTTACAATGTCTGTTAAGCATTGTGTGAATTCACGCGTTGCTTGCAATTCATGTCAGACGCTATATGCGCTCTTGAATCACAATTCTGCGCTTATCCCACGTACAAATCAGAGATCAGGATACAATTATAGTTTGAGTGGAACGCTAGCGCACATCACGTTTTACAATCTCTGTTAGGCATTTTGTGAATACACCTGTTACGATTTGTGTTATGCGCTATGTGCGCGCTTGAGTCACAAATCTGCGCTTCTCCACGTGCTAATCAGAGATGGAAACAGAATTGTAGTTTGAGTGCAACGCTAGCGGACGTCACGTGTTACAATGTCTGTTAAGCATTGTGTGAATTCACGCGTTATTTGCAATTCATGTCAGACGCTATATGCGCTCTTGAATCACAATTCTGCGCTTATCCCACGTACAAATCAGAGATCAGGATACAATTGTAGTTTAAGTGGAACGCTTGCGCACGTCACGTTTTACAATCTCTGTTAGGCATTTTGTGAATACACCTGTTGCGATTTGTGTTATGCGCTATGTGCGCGCTTGAATCACAAATCTGCGCTTCTCCACGTGCTAATCAGAGATCGAAAGAGAATTGTAGTTTGAGTGCCACGCTAGCGGACGTCACGTGTTACAATGTCTGTTAAGCATTGTGTGAATTCACGCGTTTTTTGCAATACATGTCAGACGCTACATGCGCTCTTGAATCACAGTTCTGCGCTTATCCCACGTACAAATCTGAGATCAGGATACAATTGTAGTTTGAGTGGAACGCTAGCGCACGTCACGTTTTACAGTCTCTGTTAGGCATTTTGTGAATACACCTGTTGCGATTTGTGTTATGCGCTATGTGCGCGCTTGAGTCACAAATCTGCGCTTCTCCACGTGCTAATCAGAGATCGAAACACAATTGTAGTTTGAGTGCAACGCTAGAGGACGTCACGTGTTACAATGTCTGTTAAGCATTGTGTGAATTCACGCGTTGCTTGCAATTCATGTCGGACGCTATATGCGCTCTTGAATCACAATTCTGCGCTTATCCCACGTACAAATCTGAGATCAGGATACAATTGTAGTTTGAGTGGAACGCTAGCGCACGTCACGTTTTACAATCTCTGTTAGGCGTTGTGTGAATACACCTGTTGCGATTTGTGTTATGCGCTATGTGCGCGCTTGAATCACAAATCTGCGCTTCTCCACGTGCTAATCAGAGATCGGAACAGAATAGTAGTTTGAGTGCAACGCTAGCGGACGTCACGTGTTACAATGTCTGTTAAGCATTGTGTGAATTCACGCGTTGCTTGCAATTCATGTCAGACGCTATATGCGCTCTTGGATCACAGTTCTGCGCTTATCCCACGTACAAATCTGAAATCAGGATACCATTGTAGTTTGAGTGGAACGCTTGCGCACGTCACGTTTTACCATCTCTGTTAGGCATTTTGTGAATACACCTGTTGCGATTTGTGTTATGCGCTATGTGCGCGCTTGAGTCACAAATCTGCGCTTCTCCACGTGCTAATCAGAGATCGAAACACAATTGTAGATTGATTGCAACGCCAGCGGACGTCACGTGTTACAATGTCTGTTAAGCATTGTGTGAATTCACGCGTTGCTTGCAATTCATGTCAGACGCTACATGCGCTCTTGAATCACAGTTCTGCGCTTATCCCACGTACAAATCTGAGATCAGGATACAATTGTAGTTTGAGTGGAACGCTAGCGCACGTCACGTTTTACAATCTCTGTTAGGCATTTTGTGAATACACCTGTTGCGATTTGTGTTATGCGCTATGTGCGCGCTTGAGTCACAAATCTGCGCTTCTCCATGTGCTAATCAGAGATGGAAACAGAATTGTAGTTTGAGTGCAACGCTAGCGGACGTCACGTGTTACAATGTCTGTTAAGCATTGTGTGAATTCACGCGTTGCTTGCAATTCATGTCAGACGCTATATGCGCTCTTGAATCACAATTCTGCGCTTATCCCACGTACAAATCAGAGATCAGGATACAATTGTAGTTTGAGTGGAACGCTTGCGCACGTCACGTTTTACAATCTCTGTTAGGCATTTTGTGAATACACCTGTTGCGATTTGTGTTATGCGCTATGTGCGCGCTTGAGTCACAAATCTGCGCTTCTCCACGTGCTAATCAGAGATCGAAAGAGCATTGTAGTTTGAGTGCAACGCTAGCGGACGTCACGTGTTACAATGTCTGTTAAGCATTGTGTGAATTCACGCGTTGATTGCAATACATGTCAGACGCTACATGCGCTCTTGAATCACAGTTCTGCGCTTATCCCACGTACAAATCTGAGATCAGGATACAATTGTAGTTTGAGTGGAACGCTAGCGCACGTCACGTTTTACAGTCTCTGTTAGGCATTTTGTGAATACACCTGTTGCGATTTGTGTTATGCGCTATGTGCGCGCTTGAGTCACAAATCTGCGCTTCTCCACGTGCTAATCAGAGATCGAAACACAATTGTAGTTTGAGTGCAACGCTAGAGGACGTCACGTGTTACAATGTCTGTTAAGCATTGTGTGAATTCACGCGTTGCTTGCAATTCATGTCAGACGCTATATGCGCTCTTGAATCACAATTCTGCGCTTATCCCACGTACAAATCTGAGATCAGGATACAATTGTAGTTTGAGTGGAACGCTAGCGCACGTCACGTTTTACAATCTCTGTTAGGCGTTGTGTGAATACACCTGTTGCGATTTGTGTTATGCGCTATGTGCGCGCTTGAATCACAAATCTGCGCTTCTCCACGTGCTAATCAGAGATCGGAACAGAATAGTAGTTTGAGTGCAACGCTAGCGGACGTCACGTGTTACAATGTCTGTTAAGCATTGTGTGAATTCACGCGTTGCTTGCAATTCATGTCAGACGCTATATGCGCTCTTGAATCACAGTTCTGCGCTTATCCCACATACAAATCTGAGATCAGGATACAATTGTAGTTTGAGTGGAACGCTTGCGCACGTCACGTTTTACCATCTCTGTTAGGCTTTGTGAATACACCTGTTGCGATTTGTGTTATGCGCTATGTGCGCGCTTGAGTCACAAATCTGCGCTTCTCCACGTGCTAATCAGAGATCGAAACACAATTGTAGATTGAGTGCAACGCCAGCGGACGTCACGTGTTACAATGTCTGTTAAGCATTGTGTGAATTCACGCGTTGCTTGCAATTCATGTCCGACGCTACATGCGCTCTTGAATCATAGTTCTGCGCTTATCCCACGTACAAATCTGAGATCAGGATACAATTGTAGTTTGAGCGGAACGCTAGCGCACGTCACGTTTTACAATCTCTGTTAGGCATTTTGTGAATACACCATTTGCGATTTGTGTTATGCGCTATGTGCGCGCTTGAGTCACAAATCTGCGCATCTCCACGTGCTAATCAGAGATGGAAACAGAATTGTAGTTTGAGTGCAACGCTAGCGGACGTCACGTGTTACAATGTCTGTTAAGCATTGTGTGAATTCACGCGTTGCTTGCAATTCATGTCAGACGCTATATGCGCTCTTGAATCACAATTCTGCGCTTGTCCCACGTACAAATCAGAGATCAGGATACAATTGTAGTTTGAGTGGAACGCTTGCGCACGTCACGTTTTACAGTCTCTGTTAGGCATTTTGTGAATACACCTGTTGCGATTTGTGTTATGCGCTATGTGCGCGCTTGAGTCACAAATCTGCGCTTCTCCACGTGCTAATCAGAGATCGAAACATAATTGTAGTTTGAGTGCAACGCTAGCGGACGTCACGTGTTACAATGTCTGTTAAGCATTGTGTGAATTCACGCGTTGCTTGCAATTCATGTCAGACGCTATATGCGCTCTTGAATCACAGTTCTGCGCTTATCCCACGTACAAATCTGAGATCAGGATACAATTGTACAGGGTCTTGCATATTTGAGGGCTGGGATTTAAAAAATTCCTATGCAAAATCTACTGCCCCATTCGAGCTGCAATAACGTTCACAAAGTAGCAAAATATCGTCTACGTTATCTGATAAGTGATTCAGCATCAGTACTTGCCTAGATTTTCCGAAATCGAGAAAAAACTGCTCTCGGCGGCGTGCACAATTTTCGCAGAAGAGAGTCGAAAAGCTATTTTGACATGGTACGCCATCTGTCGAGCATTGAGACAAGCTCCATCCCGGCCGTTGGCGCGCTTGCCTCGCTGCCCGACAGATGACGCACCATGTCAAAATAGCTTTTCGACTCTCTTCTGCGAAAATTGTGCACGCCGCCGAGAGCAGTTTTTTCTCGATTTTGGAAAATCTAGGCAAGTACCGATGCTGAATCACTTATCAGATAACGTAGACGATATTTTGCTACTTTGTGAACGTTATTGCAGCTCGAATGGGGCAGTAGATTTTGCATAGGAATTTTTTAAATCCCAGCCCCCAAATATTCAAAACCCTGTAGTTTGAGTGGAACGCTTGCGCACGTCACGTTTTACCATTTCTGTTAGGCATTTTGTGAATACACCTGTTGCGATTTGTGTTATGCGCTATGTGCGCGCTTGAGTCACAAATCTGCGCTTCTCCACGTGCTAATCAGAGATCGAAAGAGAATTGTAGTTTGAGTGCAACGCTAGCGGACGTCACGTGTTACAATGTCTGTTAAGCATTGTGTGAATTCACGCGTTGATTGCAATACATGTCAGACGCTACCTGCGCTCTTGAATCAAAGTTCTGCGCTTATCCCACGTACAAATCTGAGATCAGGATACAATTGTAGTTTGAGTGGAACGCTAGCGCACGTCACGTTTTACAATCTCTGTTAGGCATTTTGTGAATACACCTGTTGCGATTTGCGTTATGCGCTATGTGCGCGCTTGAGTCACAAATCTGCGCTTCTCCACGTGCTAATCAGAGATCGGAACAGAATAGTAGTTTGAGTGCAACGCTAGCGGACGTCACGTGTTACAATGTCTGTTAAGCATTCTGTGAATTCACGCGTTGCTTGCAATTCATGTCAGACGCTATATGCGCTCTTGAATCACAGTTCTGCGCTTATCCCACGTACTAATCTGAGATCAGGATACAATTGTAGTTTGAGTGGAACGCTTGCGCACGTCACGTTTTACCATTTCTGTTAGGCATTTTGTGAATACACCTGTTGCGATTTGTGTTATGTGCTATGTGCGCGCTTGAGTCACAAATCTGCGCTTCTCCACGTGCTAATCAGAGATCGAAAGAGAATTGTAGTTTGAGTGCAACGCTAGCGGACGTCACGTGTTACAATGTCTGTTAAGCATTGTGTGAATTCACGCGTTGATTGCAATACATGTCAGACGCTACATGCGCTCTTGAATCACAGTTCTGCGCTTATCCCACGTACAAATCTGAGATCAGGATACAATTGTAGTTTGAGTGGAACGCTAACGCACGTCACGTTTTACAGTCTCTGTTAGGCATTTTGTGAATACACCTGTTGCGATTTGTGTTATGCGCTATGTGCGCGCTTGAGTCACAAATCTTCGCTTCTCCACGTGCTAATCAGAGATCGAAACATAATTGTAGTTTGAGTGCAACGCTAGCGGACGTCACGTGTTACAATGTCTGTTAAGCATTGTGTGAATTCACGCGTTGCTTGCAATTCATGTCAGACGCTATATGCGCTCTTGAATCAAAGTTCTGCGCTTATCCCACGTACAAATCTGAGATCAGGATACAATTGTAGTTTGAGTGGAACGCTAGCGCACGTCACGTTTTACAATCTCTGTTAGGCATTTTGTGAATACACCTGTTGCGATTTGCGTTATGCGCTATGTGCGCGCTTGAGTCACAAATCTGCGCTTCTCCACGTGCTAATCAGAGATCGGAACAGAGTAGTAGTTTGAGTGCAACGCTAGCGGACGTCACGTGTTACAATGTCTGTTAAGCATTGTGTGAATTCACGCTTTGCTTGCAATTCATGTCAGACGCTATATGCGCTCTTGAATCACAGTTCTGCGCTTATCCCACGTACAAATCTGAGATCAGGATACAATTGTAGTTTGAATGGAACGCTTGCGCCGTCACGTTTTACCATTTCTGTTAGGCATTTTGTGAATACACCTGTTGCGATTTGTGTTATGCGCTATGTGCGCGCTTGAGTCACAAATCTGCGCTTCTCCACGTGCTAATCAGAGATCGAAAGAGAATTGTAGTTTGAGTGCAACGCTAGCGGACGTCACGTGTTACAATGTCTGTTAAGCATTGTGTGAATTCACGCGTTGATTGCAATACATGTCAGACGCTACATGCGCTCTTGAATCACAGTTCTGCGCTTATCCCACGTACAAATCTGAGATCAGGATACAATTGTAGTTTGAGTGGAACGCTAACGCACGTCACGTTTTACAGTCTCTGTTAGGCATTTTGTGAATACACCTGTTGCGATTTGTGTTATGCGCTATGTGCGCGCTTGAGTCACAAATCTGCGCTTCTCCACGTGCTAATCAGAGATCGAAACATAATTGTAGTTTGAGTGCAACGCTAGCGCACGTCACGTGTTACAATGTCTGTTAAGCATTGTGTGAATTCACGCGTTGCTTGCAATTCATGTCAGACGCTATATGCGCTCTTGAATCACAATTCTGCGCTTATCCCACGTACAAATCAGAGATCAGAATACAATTGTAGTTTGAGTGGAACGCTAGAGCACGTCACGTTTTACAATCTCTGTTATGCATTTTGTGAATACACCTGTTGCGATTTGTGTTATGCGCTATGTGCACGCTTGAGTCACAAATCTGCGCTTCTCCACGTGCTAATCAGAGATCTAAACACAATTGTAGTTTGAGTGCAACGCTAGCGGACGTCGCGTGTTACAATGTCTGTTAAGCATTGTGTGAATTCACGCGTTGCTTGCAATTCATGTCAGACGCTATATGCGCTCTTGAATCACAATTCTACGCTTATCCCATGTACAAATCTGAGATCAGGATACAATAGTAGTTTGAGTGGAACGCTAGCGCACGTCACGTTTTACAATCTCTGTTAGGCATTTTGTGAATACACCTGTTGCGATTTGTGTTATGCGCTATGTGCGCGCTTGAGTCACAAATCTGCGCTTCTCCACGTGCTAATCAGAGATCGAAACACAATTGTAGTTTGAGTGCAACGCTAGCGGACGTCACGTGTTACAATGTCTGTTAAGCATTGTGTGAATTCACGCGTTGCTTGCAATTCATGTCAGACGCTATATGCGCTCTTGAATCACAATTCTACGCTTATCCCACGTACAAATCTGAGATCAGTATACAATAGTAGTTTGAGTGGAACGCTAGCGCACGTCACGTTTTACAATCTCTGTTAGGCATTTTGTGAGTACACCTGTTGCGATTTGTGTTATGCGCTATGTGCGCGCTTGAGTCACAAATCTGCGCTTCTCCACGTGCTAATCAGAGATCGAAACAGAATTGTAGTTTGAGTGCAACGCTAGTGGACGTCACGTGTTACAATGTCTGTTAAGCATTGTGTGAATTCACGCGTTGCTTGCAATTCATGTCAGACGCTATATGCGCTCTTGAATAACAATTCTACGCTTACCCCACGTACAAATCTGAGATCAGGATACAATAGTAGTTTGAGTGGAACGCTAGCGCACGTCACGTTTTACAATCTCTGTTAGGCGTTGTGTGAATACACCTGTTGCGATTTGTGTTATGCGCTATGTCCGCGCTTGAATCACAAATCTGCGCTTCTCCACGTGCTAATCAGAGATCGAAACACAATTGTAGTTTGAGTGCAACGCTAGCGGACGTCACGTGTTACAATGTCTGTTAAGCATTGCGTGAATTTACGCGTTGCTTGCAATTCATGTCAGACGCTATATGCGCTCTTGAATCACAATTCTGCGCTTATCCCACGTACAAATCTGAGATCAGGATACAATTGTAGTTTGAGTGGAACGCTAGCGCACTTCACGTTTTACAATCTCTGTTAGGCTTTCTGTGAATACACCTGTTGCGATTTGTGTTATGCGCTATGTGCGCGCTTGAATCACAAATCTGCGCTTCTCCACGTGCTAATCAGAGATCGGAACAGAATAGTAGTTTGAGTGCAACGCTAGCGGACGTCACGTGTTACAATGTCTGTTAAGCATTGCGTGAATTTACGCGTTGCTTGCAATTCATGTCAGACGCTATATGCGCTCTTGAATCACAATTCTGCGCTTATCCCACGTACAAATCTGAGATCAGGATACAATTGTAGTTTGAGTGGAACGCTAGCGCACGTCACGTTTTACAATCTCTGTTAGGCTTTGTGTGAATACACCTGTTGCGATTTGTGTTATGCGCTATGTGCGCGCTTTGATCACAAATCTGCGCTTCTCCACGTGCTAATCAGAGATCGAAACACAATTGTAGTTTGAGTGCAACGCTAGCTGACGTCACGTGTTACAATGTCTGTTAAGCATTGCGTGAATTTACGCGTTGCTTGCAATTCATGTCAGACGCTATATGCGCTCTTGAATCACAATTCTGCGCTTATCCCACGTACAAATCTGAGATCAGGATACAATTGTAGTTTGAGTGGAACGCTAGCGCACGTCACGTTTTACAATCTCTGTTAGGCATTTTGTGAATACACCTGTTGCGATTTGTGTTATGCGCTATGTGCGCGCTTTGATCACAAATCTGCGCTTCTCCACGTGCTAATCAGAGATCGAAACACAATTGTAGTTTGAGTGCAACGCTAGCTGACGTCACGTGTTACAATGTCTGTTAAGCATTGCGTGAATTTACGCGTTGCTTGCAATTCATGTCAGACGCTATATGCGCTCTTGAATCACAATTCTGCGCTTATCCCACGTACAAATCTGAGATCAGGATACAATTGTAGTTTGAGTGGAACGCTAGCGCACGTCACGTTTTACAATCTCTGTGAGGCGTTGTGTGAATACACCTGTTGCGATTTGTGTTATGCACTATGTGCGCGCTTGAATCACAAATCTGCGCTTCTCCACGTGCTAATCAGAGATCGGAACAGAATAGTAGTTTGAGTGCAACGCTAGCGGACGTCACGTGTTACAATGTCTGTTAAGCATTGTGTGAATTTACGCGTTGCTTGCAATTCATGTCAGACGCTATATGCGCTCTTGAATCACAGTTCTGCGCTTATCCCACGTACAAATCTGAGATCAGGATACAATTGTAGTTTGAGTGGAACGCTTGCGCACGTCACGTTTTACCATCTCTGTTAGGCATTTTGTGAATACACCTGTTGCGATTTGTGTTATGCGCTATGTGCGCTTGAGTCACAAATCTGCGCTTCTCCACGTGCTAATCATAGATCGAAACACAATTGTAGTTGGAGTGCAACGCTAGCGCACGTCACGTGTTACAATGTCTGTTAAGCATTGTGTGAATTCACGCGTTGCTTGCACTTCCTGTCAGACGCTATATGCGCTCTTGAATCCCAATTCTGCGCTTATCGAACGTACAAATCAGAGATGAGGATACAATTGTAGTTTGAGTGGAACGCTAGCGCACATCACGTTTTACAATCTCTGTTAGGCATTTTGTGAATACACCTGTTGCGATTTGTGTTATGCGCTATGTGCGCACTTGAGTCACAAATCTGCGCTTCTCCACGTGCTAATCATAGATCGAAACACAATTGTAGTTTGAGTGCAACGCTAGCGCACGTCACGTGTTACAATGTCTGTTAAGCATTGTGTGAATTCACGCGTTGCTTGCAATTCCTGTCAGACGCTATATGCGCTCTTGAATCCCAATTCTGCGCTTATCCCACGTACAAATCAGATCAGGATACAATTGTAGTTTGAGTGGAACGCTAGCGCACATCACGTTTTACAATCTCTGTTAGGCATTTTGTGAATACACCTGTTGCGATTTGTGTTATGCGCTATGTGCGCGCTTGAGTCACAAATCTGCGCTTCTCCACGTGCCAATCAGAGATCGAAACACAATTGTAGTTTGAGTGCAACGCTAGCGCACGTCACGTGTTACAATGTCTGTTAAGCATTGTGTGAATTCACGCGTTGCTTGCAATTCCTGTCAGACGCTATATGCGCTCTTGAATCCCAATTCTGCGCTTATCCCACGTACAAATAAGAGATCAGGATACAATTGTAAGTTTGAGTGGAACGCTAGCGCACGTCACGTTTTACAACCTCTGTTAGGCATTTTGTGAATACACCTGTTGCGATTTGTGTTATGCGCTATGTGCGCGCTTGAGTCACAAATCTGCGCTTCTCCACGTGCTAATCAGAGATCGAAACACAAGTGTAGTTTGAGTACAACGCTAGAGGACGTCACGTGTTACAATGTCTGTTAAGCATTGTGTGAATTCACGCGTTGCTTGCAATTCATGTCAGACGCTATATGCGCTCTTGAATCACAATTCTGCGCTTATCCCACGTACAAATCTGAGATCAGGCTACAATTGTAGTTTGAGTGGAACGCTAGCGCACGTCACGTTTTACAATCTCTGTTAGGCGTTGTGTGAATACACCTGTTGCGATTTGTGTTATGCGCTATGTGCGCGCTGGAATCACAAATCTGCGCTTCTCCACGTGCTAATCAGAGATCGAAACACAATTGTAGATTGAGTGCAACGCCAGCGGACGTCACGTGTTACAATGTCTGTTAATCATTGTGTGAATTCACGCGTTGCTTGCAATTCATGTCAGACGCTACATGCGCTCTTGAATCACAGTTCTGCGCTTATCCCACGTACAAATCTGAGATCAGGATACAATTGTAGTTTGAGTGGAACGCTAGCGCACGTCACGTTTTACAATCTCTCTTAGGCATTTTGTGAATACACCTGTTGCGATTTGTGTTATGCGCTATGTGCGCGCTTGAGTCACAAATCTGCGCTTCTCCACGTGCTAATCAGAGATGGAAACAGAATTGTAGTTTGAGTGCAACGCTAGCGGACGTCACGTGTTACAATGTCTGTTAAGCATTGTGTGAATTCACGCGTTGCTTGCAATTCATGTCAGACGCTATATGCGCTCTTGAATCACAGTTCTGCGCTCATCCCACGTACAAATCTGAGATCAGGATACAATTGTAGTTTGAGTGGAACGCTTGCGCACGTCACGTTTTACCATTTCTGTTAGGCATTTTGTGAATACACCTGTTGCGATTTGTGTTATGCGCTATGTGCGCGCTTGAGTCACAAATCTGCGCTTCTCCACGTGCTAATCAGAGATCGAAAGAGAATTGTAGTTTGAGTGCAACGCTAGCGGACGTCACGTGTTACAATGTCTGTTAAGCATTGTGTGAATTCACGCGTTGATTGCAATACATGTCAGACGCTACATGCGCTCTTGAATCACAGTTCTGCGCTTATCCTACGTACAAATCTGAGATCAGGATACAATTGTAGTTTGAGTGGAACGCTAGCGCACGTCACATTTTACCATCTCTGTTAGGCATTTTGTGAATACACCTGTTGCGATTTGTGTTATGCGCAATGTGCGCGCTTGAATCACAAATCTGCGCTTCTCCACGTGCTAATCAAAGATGGAAACAGAATTGTAGTTTGAGTGCAACGCTAGCGGACGTCACGTGTTACAATGTCTGTTAAGCATTGTGTGAATTCACGCGTTGCTTGCAATTCATGTCAGACGCTATATGCGCTCTTGAATCACAGTTCTGCGCTCATCCCACGTACAAATCTGAGATCAGGATACAATTGTAGTTTGAGTGGAACGCTAGCGCACGTCACGTTTTACAATCTCTCTTAGGCATTTTGTGAATACACCTGTTGCGATTTGTGTTATGCGCTATGTGCGCGCTTGAGTCACAAATCTGCGCTTCTCCACGTGCTAATCAGAGATCGAAACATAATTGTAGTTTGAGTGCAACGCTAGCGGACGTCACGTGTTACAATGTCTGTTAAGCATTGTGTGAATTCACGCGTTGCTTGCACTTCCTGTCAGACGCTATATGCGCTATTGAATCACAGTTCTGCGCTTATCCCACGTACAAATCTGAGATCAGGATACAATTGTAGTTTGAGTGGAACGCTTGCGCACGTCACGTTTTACCATCTCTGTTAGGCATTTTGTGAATACACCTGTTGCGATTTGTGTTATGCGCTATGTGCGCGCTTGAGTCACAAATCTGCGCTTCTCCACGTGCCAATCAGAGATCGAAACACAATTGTAGTTTGAGTGCAACGCTAGCGCACGTCACGTGTTACAATGTCTGTTAAGCATTGTGTGAATTCACGCGTTGCTTGCAATTCCTGTCAGACGCTATATGCGCTCTTGAATCCCAATTCTGCGCTTATCCCACGTACAAATAAGAGATCAGGATACAATTGTAAGTTTGAGTGGAACGCTAGCGCACGTCACGTTTTACAATCTCTCTTAGGCATTTTGTGAATACACCTGTTGCGATTTGTGTTATGCGCTATGTGCGCGCTTGAGTCACAAATCTGCGCTTCTCCACGTGCTAATCAGAGATCGAAACATAATTGTAGTTTGAGTGCAACGCTAGCGGACGTCACGTGTTACAATGTCTGTTAAGCATTGTGTGAATTCACGCGTTGCTTGCAATTCATGTCAGACGCTATATGCGCTATTGAATCACAGTTCTGCGCTTATCCCACGTACAAATCTGAGATCAGGATACAATTGTAGTTTGAGTGGAACGCTTGCGCACGTCACGTTTTACCATCTCTGTTAGGCATTTTGTGAATACACCTGTTGCGATTTGTGTTATGCGCTATGTGCGCGCTTGAGTCACAAATCTGCGCTTCTCCACGTGCTAATCAGAGATCGAAACACAATTGTAGTTTGAGTGCAACGCTAGCGCACGTCACGTGTTACAATGTCTGTTAAGCATTGTGTGAATTCACGCGTTGCTTGCAATTCATGTCAGACGCTATATGCGCTCTTGAATCACAATTCTGCGCTTATCCCACGTACAAATCTGAGATCAGGCTACAATTGTAGTTTGAGTGGAACGCTAGCGCACGTCACGTTTTACAATCTCTGTTAGGCGTTGTGTGAATACACCTGTTGCGATTTGTGTTATGCGCTATGTGCGCGCTGGAATCACAAATCTGCGCTTCTCCACGTGCTAATCAGAGATCGAAACACAATTGTAGATTGAGTGCAACGCCAGCGGACGTCACGTGTTACAATGTCTGTTAATCATTGTGTGAATTCACGCGTTGCTTGCAATTCATGTCAGACGCTACATGCGCTCTTGAATCACAGTTCTGCGCTTATCCCACGTACAAATCTGAGATCAGGATACAATTGTAGTTTGAGTGGAACGCTAGCGCACGTCACGTTTTACAATCTCTCTTAGGCATTTTGTGAATACACCTGTTGCGATTTGTGTTATGCGCTATGTGCGCGCTTGAGTCACAAATCTGCGCTTCTCCACGTGCTAATCAGAGATGGAAACAGAATTGTAGTTTGAGTGCAACGCTAGCGGACGTCACGTGTTACAATGTCTGTTAAGCATTGTGTGAATTCACGCGTTGCTTGCAATTCATGTCAGACGCTATATGCGCTCTTGAATCACAGTTCTGCGCTCATCCCACGTACAAATCTGAGATCAGGATACAATTGTAGTTTGAGTGGAACGCTTGCGCACGTCACGTTTTACCATTTCTGTTAGGCATTTTGTGAATACACCTGTTGCGATTTGTGTTATGCGCTATGTGCGCGCTTGAGTCACAAATCTGCGCTTCTCCACGTGCTAATCAGAGATCGAAAGAGAATTGTAGTTTGAGTGCAACGCTAGCGGACGTCACGTGTTACAATGTCTGTTAAGCATTGTGTGAATTCACGCGTTGATTGCAATACATGTCAGACGCTACATGCGCTCTTGAATCACAGTTCTGCGCTTATCCCACGTACAAATCTGAGATCAGGATACAATTGTAGTTTGAGTGGAACGCTAGCGCACGTCACATTTTACCATCTCTGTTAGGCATTTTGTGAATACACCTGTTGCGATTTGTGTTATGCGCTACGTGCGCGCTTGAATCACAAATCTGCGCTTCTCCACGTGCTAATCAGAGATGGAAACAGAATTGTAGTTTGAGTGCAACGCTAGCGGACGTCACGTGTTACAATGTCTGTTAAGCATTGTGTGAATTCACGCGTTGCTTGCAATTCATGTCAGACGCTATATGCGCTCTTGAATCACAGTTCTGCGCTCATCCCACGTACAAATCTGAGATCAGGATACAATTGTAGTTTGAGTGGAACGCTAGCGCACGTCACGTTTTACAATCTCTCTTAGGCATTTTGTGAATACACCTGTTGCGATTTGTGTTATGCGCTATGTGCGCGCTTGAGTCACAAATCTGCGCTTCTCCACGTGCTAATCAGAGATCGAAACATAATTGTAGTTTGAGTGCAACGCTAGCGGACGTCACGTGTTACAATGTCTGTTAAGCATTGTGTGAATTCACGCGTGTCTTGCAATTCATGTCAGACGCTATATGCGCTATTGAATCACAGTTCTGCGCTTATCCCACGTACAAATCTGAGATCAGGATACAATTGTAGTTTGAGTGTAACGCTTGCGCACGTCACGTTTTACCATCTCTGTTAGGCATTTTGTGAATACACCTGTTGCGATTTGTGTTATGCGCTATGTGCGCGCTTGAGTCACAAATCTGCGCTTCTCCACGTGCTAATCAGAGATCGAAACACAATTGTAGTTTGAGTGCAACGCTAGCGCACGTCACGTGTTACAATGTCTGTTAAGCATTGTGTGAATTCACGCGTTGCTTGCAATTCATGTCAGACGCTATATGCGCTCTTGAATCACAATTCTGCGCTTATCCCACGTACAAATCGGAGATCAGGATACAATTGTAGTTTGAGTGGAACGCTAGCGCTCGTCACGTTTTACAATCTCTGTTAGGCATTTTGTGAATACACCTGTTGCGATTTGTGTTATGCGCTATGTGCGCGCTTGAGTCACAAATCTGCGCTTCTCCACGTGCTAATCAGAGATCGAAACAGAATTGTAGTTTGAGTGCAACGCTAGCGGACGTCACGTGTTACAATGTCTGTTAAGCATTGTGTGAATTCACGCGTTGCTTGCAATTCATGTCACACGCTATATGCGCTCTTGAATCACAATTCTGCGCTTATCCCACGTACAAATCAGAGATCAGGATACAATTGTAGTTTGAGTGGAACGCTAGCGCACGTCACGTTTTACAATCTCTGTTAGGCATTTTGTGAATACACCTGTTGCGATTTGTGTTATGCGCTATGTGCGCGCTTGAGTCACAAATCTGCGCTTCTCCACGTGCTGATCAGAGATCGAAACAGAATTGTAGTTTGAGTGCAACGCTAGCGGACGTCACGTGTTACAATGTCTGTTAAGCATTGTGTGAATTCACGCGTTGCTTGCAATTCATGTCAGACGCTATATGCGCTCTTGAATCACAGTTCTGCGCTCATCCCACGTACAAATCTGAGATCAGGATACAATTGTAGTTTGAGTGGAACGCTAGCGCACGTCACGTTTTACAATCTCTCTTAGGCATTTTGTGAATACACCTGTTGCGATTTGTGTTATGCGCTATGTGCGCGCTTGAGTCACAAATCTGCGCTTCTCCACGTGCTAATCAGAGATCTAAACATAATTGTAGTTTGAGTGCAACGCTAGCGGACGTCACGTGTTACAATGTCTGTTAAGCATTGTGTGAATTCACGCGTTGCTTGCAATTCATGTCAGACGCTATATGCGCTATTGAATCACAGTTCTGCGCTTATCCCACGTACAAATCTGAGATCAGGATACAATTGTAGTTTGAGTGGAACGCTTGCGCACGTCACGTTTTACCATCTCTGTTAGGCATTTTGTGAATACACCTGTTGCGATTTGTGTTATGCGCTATGTGCGCGCTTGAGTCACAAATCTGCGCTTCTCCACGTGCTAATCAGAGATCGAAACACAATTGTAGTTTGAGTGCAACGCTAGCGCACGTCACGTGTTACAATGTCTGTTAAGCATTGTGTGAATTCACGCGCTGCTTGCAATTCCTGTCAGACGCTATATGCGCTCTTGAATCCCAATTCTGCGCTTATCCCACGTACAAATAAGAGATCAGGATACAATTGTAGTTTGAGTGGAACGCTAGCGCACGTCACGTTTTACAATCTCTGTTAGGCATTTTGTGAATACACCTGTTGCGATTTGTGTTATGCGCTATGTGCGCGCTTGAGTCACAAATCTGCGCTTCTCCACGTGCTAATCAGAGATCGAAACACAATTGTAGTTTGAGCGCAAAGCTAGCGGACGTCACGTGTTACAATGTTTGTTAAGCATTGTGTGAATTCACGCGTTGCTTGCAATTCATGTCAGACGCTATATGCGCTCTTGAATCACAATTCTACGCTTATCCCACGTACAAATCTGAGATCAGTATACAATAGTAGTTTGAGTGGAACGCTAGCGCACGTCACGTTTAACAATCTCTGTTAGGCATTTTGTGAGTACACCTGTTGCGATTTGTGTTATGCGCTATGTGCGCGCTTGAGTCACAAATCTGCGCTTCTCCACGTGCTAATCAGAGATCGGAACAGAATAGTAGTTTGAGTGCAACGCTAGCGGACGTCACGTGTTACAATGTCTGTTAAGCATTGTGTGAATTCATGCGTTGCTTGCAATTCATGTCAGACGCTATATGCGCTCTTGAATCACAATTCTGCGCTTATTCCACGTACAAATCAGAGATCAGGATACAATTGTAGTTTGAGTGGAACGCTAGCGCACGTCACGTTTTACAATCTCTGTTAGGCATTTTGTGAATACACCTGTTGCGATTTGTGTTATGCGCTATGTCCGCGCTTGAATCACAAATCTGCGCTTCTCCACGTACAAATAACCGATCAGAACAGAACTATGGTTTGAGTGCAACGCTAGCGCAAGTCACGTGTTACAATGTCTGTTAAGCATTGCGTGAATTCACGCGTTGCTTGCAATTCATGTCAGACGCTATATGCGCTCTTGAATCACAATTCTGCGCTTATCCCACGTACAAATCTGAGATCAGGATACAATTGTAGTTTGAGTGGAACGCTAGCGCACGTCACGTTTTACAATCTCTGTTAGGCTTTGTGTGAATACACCTGTTGCGATTTGTGTTATGCGCTATGTGCGCGCTTCAATCACAAATCTGCGCTTCTCCACGTGCTAATCAGAGATCGGAACAGAATAGTAGTTTGAGTGCAACGCTAGCGGACGTCACGTGTTACAATGTCTGTTAAGCATTGTGTGAATTCACGCGTTGCTTGCAATTCATGTCAGACGCTATATGCGCTCTTAAATCACAATTCTGCGCTTATCCCACGTACAAATCTGAGATCAGGATACAATTGTAGTTTGAGTGGAACGCTAGCGCACGTCACGTTTTACAATCTCTGTTAGGCTTTGTGTGAATGCACCTGTTGCGATTTCTGTTATGCGCTATGTGCGCGCTTGAATCACAAATCTGCGCTTCTCCACGTGCTAATCAGAGATCGGAACAGAATAGTAGTTTGAGTGCAACGCTAGCGGACGTCACGTGTTACAATGTCTGTTAAGCATTGTGTGAATTCACGCGTTGCTTGCAATTCATGTCAGACGCTATATGCGCTCTTGAATCACAATTCTGCGCTTATCCCACGTACAACTCTGAGATCAGGATACAATTGTAGTTTGAGTGGAACGCTAGCGCACGTCACGTTTTACAATCTCTGTTAGGCGTTGTGTGAATACACCTGTTGCGATTTGTGTTATGCGCTATGTGCGCGCTTGAATCACAAATCTGCGCTTCTCCACGTGCTAATCAGAGATCGGAACAGAATAGTAGTTTGAGTGCAACGCTAGCGGACGTCACGTGTTACAATGTCTGTTAAGCATTGTGTGAATTCACGCGTTGCTTGCAATTCATGTCAGACGCTATATGCGCTCTTGAATCACAATTCTGCGCTTATCCCACGTACAAATCTGAGATCAGGATACAATTGTAGTTTGAGTGGAACGCTAGCGCACGTCACGTTTTACAATCTCTGTTAGGCTTTGTCTGAATAAACCTGTTGCGATTTGTGTTATGCGCTATGTGCGCGCTTGAATCACAAATCTGCGCTTCTCCACGTGCTAATCAGAGATCGGAACAGAATAGTAGTTTGAGTGCGACGCTAGCGGACGTCACGTGTTACAATGTCTGTTAAGCATTGTGTGAATTCACGCGTTGCTTGCAATTTATGTCAGACGCTATATGCGCTTTTGAATCACAATTCTGCGTTTATCCCACGTACAAATCTGAGATCAGGATACAATTGTAGTTTGAGTGGAACGCTAGCGCACGTGCGTTTTACAATCTCTGTTAGGCTTTGTGTGAATACACCTGTTGCGATTTGTGTTATGCGCTATGTGCGCGCTTGAATCACAAATCTGCGCTTCTCCACGTGCTAATCAGAGATCGGAACAGAATAGTAGTTTGAGTGCAACGCTAGCGGACGTCACGTGTTACAATGTCTGTTAAGCATTGTGTGAATTCACGCGTTGCTTGCAATTCATGTCAGACGCTATATGCGCTCTTGAATCACAATTCTGCGCTTATCCCACGTACAAATCTGAGATCAGGATACAATTGTAGTTTGAGTGGAACGCTAGCGCACGTCACGTTTTACATTCTCTGTTAGGCTTTGTCTGAATAAACCTGTTGCGATTTGTGTTATGCGCTATGTGCGCGCTTGAATCACAAATCTGCGCTTCTCCACGTGCTAATCAGAGATCGGAACAGAATAGTAGTTTGAGTGCGACGCTAGCGGACGTCACGTGTTACAATGTCTGTTAAGCATTGTGTGAATTCACGCGTTGCTTGCAATTTATGTCAGACGCTATATGCGCTTTTGAATCACAATTCTGCGTTTATCCCACGTACAAATCTGAGATCAGGATACAATTGTAGTTTGAGTGGAACGCTAGCGCACGTCACGTTTTACAATCTCTGTTAGGCTTTGTGTGAATACACCTGTTGCGATTTGTGTTATGCGCTATGTGCGCGCTTGAATCACAAATCTGCGCTTCTCCACGTGCTAATCAGAGATCGGAACAGAATAGTAGTTTGAGTGCAACGCTAGCGGACGTCACGTGTTACAATGTCTGTTAAGCATTGCGTGAATTCACGCGTTGCTTGCAATTCATGTCAGACGCTATATGCGCTCTTGAATCACAATTCTGCGGTTATCCCACGTACAAATCTGAGATCAGGATACAATTGTAGTTTGAGTGGAACGCTAGCGCACGTCACGTTTTGCAATCTCTGTTAGGCTTTGTGTGAATAAACCTGTTGCGAATTGTGTTATGCGCTATGTGCGCGCTTGAATCAAAAATCTGCGCTTCTCCACGTGCTAATCAGAGATCGGAACAGAATAGTAGTTTGAGTGCAACGCTAGCGGACGTCACGTGTTACAATGTCTGTTAAGCATTGCGTGAATTCACGCGTTGCTTGCAATTCATGTCAGACGCTATATGCGCTTTTGAATCACAATTCTGCGCTTATCCCACGTACAAATCTGAGATCAGGATACAATTGTAGTTTGAGTGGAACGCTAGCGCACGTCACGTTTTACAATCTCTGTTAGGCTTTGTGTGAATACACCTGTTGCGATTTGTGTTATGCGCTATGTGCGCGCTTGAATCACAAATCTGCGCTTCTCCACGTGCTAATCAGAGATAGGAACAGAATAGTAGTTTGAGTGCAACGCTAGCGGACGTCACGTGTTACAATGTCTGTTAAGCATTGTGTGAATTCACGCGTTGCTTGCAATTCATGTCAGACGCTATATGCGCTTTTGAATCACAATTCTGCGCTTATCCCACGTACAAATCTGAGATCAGGATACAATTGTAGTTTGAGTGGAACGCTAGCGCACGTCACGTTTTACAATCTCTGTTAGGCATTTTGTGAATACACATGTTGCGATTTGTGTTATGCGCTATGTGCGCGCTTGAATCACAAATCTGCGCTTCTCCACGTGCTAATCAGAGATCGGAACACAATTGTAGTTTGAGCGCAAAGCTAGCGGACGTCACGTGTTACAATGTCTGTTAAGCATTGTGTGAATTCACGCGTTGCTTGCAATTCATGTCAGACGCTATATGCGCTCTTGAATCACAATTCTACGCTTATCCCACGTACAAATCTGAGATCAGTATACAATAGTAGTTTGAGTGGAACGCTAGCGCACGTCACGTTTAACAATCTCTGTTAGGCATTTTGTGAGTACACCTGTTGCGATTTGTGTTATGCGCTATGTGCGCGCTTGAGTCACAAATCTGCGCTTCTCCACGTGCTAATCAGAGATCGGAACAGAATAGTAGTTTGAGTGCAACGCTAGCGGACGTCACGTGTTACAATGTCTGTTAAGCATTGTGTGAATTCATGCGTTGCTTGCAATTCATGTCAGACGCTATATGCGCTCTTGGATCACAATTCTGCGCTTATTCCACGTACAAATCAGAGATCAGGATACAATTGTAGTTTGAGTGGAACGCTAGCGCACGTCACGTTTTACAATCTCTGTTAGGCATTTTGTGAATACACCTGTTGCGATTTGTGTTATGCGCTATGTCCGCGCTTGAATCACAAATCTGCGCTTCTCCACGTACAAATAACCGATCAGAACAGAATTATGGTTTGAGTGCAACGCTAGCGCAAGTCACGTGTTACAATGTCTGTTAAGCATTGTGTGAATTCACGCGTTGCTTGCAATTCATGTCAGACGCTATATGCGCTCTTGAATCACAATTCTGCGCTTATCCCACGTACAACTCTGAGATCAGGATACAATTGTAGTTTGAGTGGAACGCTAGCGCACGTCACGTTTTACAATCTCTGTTAGGCTTTGTGTGAATACACCTGTTGCGATTTGTGTTATGCGCTATGTGCGCGCTTTGATCACAAATCTGCGCTTCTCCACGTGCTAATCAGAGATCGAAACACAATTGTAGTTTGAGTGCAACGCTAGCGGACGTCACGTCTTACAATGTCTGTTAAGCATTGTGTGAATTCATGCGTTGCTTGCAATTCATGTCAGACGCTATATGCGCTCTTGAATCACAATTCTGCGCTTATTCCACGCACAAATCAGAGATCAGGATACAATTGTAGTTTGAGTGGAACGCTAGCGCACGTCACGTTTTACAATCTCTGTTAGGCATTTTGTGAATACACCTGTTGCGATTTGTGTTATGCGCTATGTCCGCGCTTGAATCACAAATCTGCGCTTCTCCACGTACAAATAACCGATCAGAACAGAACTATGGTTTGAGTGCAACGCTAGCGCAAGTCACGTGTTACAATGTCTGTTAAGCATTGCGTGAATTCACGCGTTGCTTGCAATTCATGTCAGACGCTATATGCGCTCTTGAATCACAATTCTGCGCTTATCCCACGTACAAATCTGAGATCAGGATACAATTGTAGTTTGAGTGGAACGCTAGCGCACGTCACGTTTTACAATCTCTGTTAGGCTTTGTGTGAATACACCTGTTGCGATTTGTGTTATGCGCTATGTGCGCGCTTCAATCACAAATCTGCGCTTCTCCACGTGCTAATCAGAGATCGGAACAGAATAGTAGTTTGAGTGCAACGCTAGCGGACGTCACGTGTTACAATGTCTGTTAAGCATTGTGTGAATTCACGCGTTGCTTGCAATTCATGTCAGACGCTATATGCGCTCTTAAATCACAATTCTGCGCTTATCCCACGTACAAATCTGAGATCAGGATACAATTGTAGTTTGAGTGGAACGCTAGCGCACGTGCGTTTTACAATCTCTGTTAGGCTTTGTGTGAATACACCTGTTGCGATTTGTGTTATGCGCTATGTGCGCGCTTGAATCACAAATCTGCGCTTCTCCACGTGCTAATCAGAGATCGGAACAGAATAGTAGTTTGAGTGCAACGCTAGCGGACGTCACGTGTTACAATGTCTGTTAAGCATTGTGTGAATTCACGCGTTGCTTGCAATTCATGTCAGACGCTATATGCGCTCTTGAATCACAATTCTGCGCTTATCCCACGTACAAATCTGAGATCAGGATACAATTGTAGTTTGAGTGGAACGCTAGCGCACGTCACGTTTTACAATCTCTGTTAGGCGTTTTGTGAATACACCTGTTGCGATTTGTGTTATGCGCTATGTGCGCGCTTGAATCACAAATCTGCGCTTCTCCACGTGCTAATCAGAGATCGGAACAGAATAGTAGTTTGAGTGCGACGCTAGCGGACGTCACGTGTTACAATGTCTGTTAAGCATTGTGTGAATTCACGCGTTGCTTGCAATTTATGTCAGACGCTATATGCGCTTTTGAATCACAATTCTGCGTTTATCCCACGTACAAATCTGAGATCAGGATACAATTGTAGTTTGAGTGGAACGCTAGCGCACGTCACGTTTTACAATCTCTGTTAGGCTTTGTGTGAATACACCTGTTGCGATTTGTGTTATGCGCTATGTGCGCGCTTGAATCACAAATCTGCGCTTCTCCACGTGCTAATCAGAGATCGGAACAGAATAGTAGTTTGAGTGCAACGCTAGCGGACGTCACGTGTTACAATGTCTGTTAAGCATTGCGTGAATTCACGCGTTGCTTGCAATTCATGTCAGAAGCTATATGCGCTCTTGAATCACAATTCTGCGCTTATCCCACGTACAAATCTGAGATCAGGATACAATTGTAGTTTGAGTGGAACGCTAGCGCACGTCACGTTTTGCAATCTCTGTTAGGCTTTGTGTGAATAAACCTGTTGCGAATTGTGTTATGCGCTATGTGCGCGCTTGAATCAAAAATCTGCGCTTCTCCACGTGCTAATCAGAGATCGGAACAGAATAGTAGTTTGAGTGCAACGCTAGCGGACGTCACGTGTTACAATGTCTGTTAAGCATTGTGTGAATTCACGCGTTGCTTGCAATTCATGTCAGACGCTATATGCGCTTTTGAATCACAATTCTGCGCTTATCCCACGTACAAATCTGAGATCAGGATACAATTGTTGTTTGAGTGGAACGCTAGCGCACGTCACGTTTTACAATCTCTGTTAGGCTTTGTGTGAATACACCTGTTGCGATTTGTGTTATGCGCTATGTGCGCGCTTGAATCACAAATCTGCGCTTCTCCACGTGCTAATCAGAGATAGGAACAGAATAGTAGTTTGAGTGCAACGCTAGCGGACGTCACATGTTACAATGTCTGTTAAGCATTGCGTGAATTCACGCGTTGCTTGCAATTCATGTCAGACGCTATATGCGCTTTTGAATCACAATTCTGCGCTTATCCCACGTACAAATCTGAGATCAGGATACAATTGTAGTTTGAGTGGAACGCTAGCGCACGTCACGTTTTACAATCTCTGTTAGGCTTTGTGTGAATACACCTGTTGCGATTTGTCTTATGCGCTATGTGCGCGCTTGAATCACAAATCTGCGCTTCTCCACGTGCTAATCAGAGATAGGAACAGAATATTAGTTTGAGTGCAACGCTAGCGGACGTCACGTGTTACGTCTGTTAAGCATTGTGTGAATTCACGCGTTGCTTGCAATTCATGTCAGACGCTACATGCGCTTTTGAATCACAATTCTGCGCTTATCCCACGTACAAATCTGAGATCAGGATACAATTGTAGTTTGAGTGGAACGCTAGCGCACGTCACGTTTTACAATCTCTGTTAGGCATTTTGTGAATACACATGTTGCGATTTGTGTTATGCGCTATGTGCGCGCTTGAATCACAAATCTGCGCTTCTCCACGTGCTAATCAGAGATCGGAACAGAATAGTAGTTTGAGTGCAACGCTAGCGGACGTCACGTGTTACAATGTCTGTTAAGCATTGTGTGAATTCACGCGTTGCTTGCAATTCATGTCAGACGCTATATGCGCTTTTGAATCACAATTCTGCGCTTATCCCACGTACAACTCTGAGATCAGGATACAATTGTAGTTTGAGTGGAACGCTAGCGCACGTCACGTTTTACAATCTCTGTTAGGCTTTGTGTGAATACACCTGTTGCGATTTCTGTTATGCGCTATGTGCGCGCTTGAATCACAAATCTGCGCTTCTCCACGTGCTAATCAGAGATCGGAACAGAATAGTAGTTTGAGTGCAACGCTAGCGGACGTCACGTGTTACAATGTCTGTTAAGCATTGCGTGAATTCACGCGTTGCTTGCAATTCATGTCAGACGCTATATGCGCTTTTGAATCACAATTCTGCGCTTATCCCACGTACAACTCTGAGATCAGGATACAATTGTAGTTTGAGTGGAACGCTCGCGCACGTCACGTTTTACAATCTCTGTTAGGCATTTTGTGAATACACATGTTGCGATTTGTGTTATGCGCTATGTGCGCGCTTGAATCACAAATCTGCGCTTCTCCACGTGCTAATCAGAGATCGGAACAGAATAGTAGTTTGAGTGCAACGCTAGCGGACGTCACGTGTTACAATGTCTGTTAAGCATTGCGTGAATTCACGCGTTGCTTGCAATTCATGTCAGACGCTATATGCGCTTTTGAATCACAATTCTGCGCTTATCCCACGTACAACTCTGAGATCAGGATACAATTGTAGTTTGAGTGGAACGCTAGCGCACGTCACGTTTTACAATCTCTGTTAGGCATTTTGTGAATACACATGTTGCGATTTGTGTTATGCGCTATGTGCGCGCTTGAATCACAAATCGGCGCTTCTCCACGTGCTAATCAGAGATCGGAACAGAATAGTAGTTTGAGTGCAACGCTAGCGGACGTCACGTGTTACAATGTCTGTTAAGCATTGTGTGAATTCACGCGTTGCTTGCAATTCATGTCAGACGCTATATGCGCTTTTGAATCACAATTCTGCGCTTATCCCACGTACAAATCTGAGATCAGGATACAATTGTAGTTTGAGTGGAACGCTAGCGCACGTCACGTTTTACAATCTCTGTTAGGCATTTTGTGAATACACATGTTGCGATTTGTGTTATGCGCTATGTGCGCGCTTGAATCACAAATCTGCGCTTCTCCACGTGCTAATCGGAGATCGGAACACAATTGTAGTTTGAGCGCAAAGCTAGCGGACGTCACGTGTTACAATGTCTGTTAAGCATTGTGTGAATTCACGCGTTGCTTGCAATTCATGTCAGACGCTATATGCGCTCTTGAATCACAATTCTACGCTTATCCCACGTACAAATCTGAGATCAGTATACAATAGTAGTTTGAGTGGAACGCTAGCGCACGTCACGTTTAACAATCTCTGTTAGGCATTTTGTGAGTACACCTGTTGCGATTTGTGTTATGCGCTATGTGCGCGCTTGAGTCACAAATCTGCGCTTCTCCACGTGCTAATCAGAGATCGGAACAGAATAGTAGTTTGAGTGCAACGCTAGCGGACGTCACGTGTTACAATGTCTGTTAAGCATTGTGTGAATTCATGCGTTGCTTGCAATTCATGTCAGACGCTATATGCGCTCTTGAATCACAATTCTGCGCTTATTCCACGTACAAATCAGAGATCAGGATACAATTGTAGTTTGAGTGGAACGCTAGCGCACGTCACGTTTTACAATCTCTGTTAGGCATTTTGTGAATACACCTGTTGCGATTTGTGTTATGCGCTATGTCCGCGCTTGAATCACAAATCTGCGCTTCTCCACGTACAAATAACCGATCAGAACAGAATTATGGTTTGAGTGCAACGCTAGCGCAAGTCACGTGTTACAATGTCTGTTAAGCATTGTGTGAATTCACGCGTTGCTTGCAATTCATGTCAGACGCTATATGCGCTCTTGAATCACAATTCTGCGCTTATCCCACGTACAAATCTGAGATCAATCTCTGTTAGGCTTTGTGTGAATACACCTGTTGCGATTTGTGTTATGCGCTATGTGCGCGCTTTGATCACAAATCTGCGCTTCTCCACGTGCTAATCAGAGATCGAAACACAATTGTAGTTTGAGTGCAACGCTAGCGGACGTCACGTCTTACAATGTCTGTTAAGCATTGTGTGAATTCATGCGTTGCTTGCAATTCATGTCAGACGCTATATGCGCTCTTGAATCACAATTCTGCGCTTATTCCACGTACAAATCAGAGATCAGGATACAATTGTAGTTTGAGTGGAACGCTAGCGCACGTCACGTTTTACAATCTCTGTTAGGCATTTTGTGAATACACCTGTTGCGATTTGTGTTATGCGCTATGTCCGCGCTTGAATCACAAATCTGCGCTTCTCCACGTACAAATAACCGATCAGAACAGAACTATGGTTTGAGTGCAACGCTAGCGCAAGTCACGTGTTACAATGTCTGTTAAGCATTGCGTGAATTCACGCGTTGCTTGCAATTCATGTCAGACGCTATATGCGCTCTTGAATCACAATTCTGCGCTTATCCCACGTACAAATCTGAGATCAGGATACAATTGTAGTTTGAGTGGAACGCTAGCGCACGTCACGTTTTACAATCTCTGTTAGGCTTTGTGTGAATACACCTGTTGCGATTTGTGTTATGCGCTATGTGCGCGCTTGAATCACAAATCTGCGCTTCTCCACGTGCTAATCAGAGATCGGAACAGAATAGTAGTTTGAGTGCAACGCTAGCGGACGTCACGTGTTACAATGTCTGTTAAGCATTGTGTGAATTCACGCGTTGCTTGCAATTCATGTCAGACGCTATATGCGCTTTTGAATCACAATTCTGCGCTTATCCCACGTACAACTCTGAGATCAGGATACAATTGTAGTTTGAGTGGAACGCTAGCGCACGTCACGTTTTACAATCTCTGTTAGGCTTTGTGTGAATACACCTGTTGCGATTTGTGTTATGCGCTATGTGCGCGCTTGAATCACAAATCTGCGCTTCTCCACGTGCTAATCAGAGATCGGAACAGAATAGTAGTTTGAGTGCAACGCTAGCGGACGTCACGTGTTACAATGTCTGTTAAGCATTGCGTGAATTCACGCGTTGCTTGCAATTCATGTCAGACGCTATATGCGCTTTTGAATCACAATTCTGCGCTTATCCCACGTACAACTCTGAGATCAGGATACAATTGTAGTTTGAGTGGAACGCTCGCGCACGTCACGTTTTACAATCTCTGTTAGGCATTTTGTGAATACACATGTTGCGATTTGTGTTATGCGCTATGTGCGCGCTTGAATCACAAATCTGCGCTTCTCCACGTGCTAATCAGAGATCGGAACAGAATAGTAGTTTGAGTGCAACGCTAGCGGACGTCACGTGTTACAATGTCTGTTAAGCATTGCGTGAATTCACGCGTTGCTTGCAATTCATGTCAGACGCTATATGCGCTTTTGAATAACAATTCTGCGCTTATCCCACGTACAACTCTGAGATCAGGATACAATTGTAGTTTGAGTGGAACGCTAGCGCACGTCACGTTTTACAATCTCTGTTAGGCATTTTGTGAATACACATGTTGCGATTTGTGTTATGCGCTATGTGCGCGCTTGAATCACAAATCTGCGCTTCTCCACGTGCTAATCAGAGATCGGAACAGAATAGTAGTTTGAGTGCAACGCTAGCGGACGTCACGTGTTACAATGTCTGTTAAGCATTGTGTGAATTCACGCGTTGCTTGCAATTCATGTCAGACGCTATATGCGCTCTTGAATCACAATTCTGCGCTTATCCCACGTACAAATCTGAGATCAGGATACAATTGTAGTTTGAGTCGAACGCTAGCGCACGTCACGTTTTACAATCTCTGTTAGGCGTTGTGTGAATACACCTGTTGCGATTTGTGTTATGCGCTATGTGCGCGCTTGAAGCACAAATCTGCGCTTCTCCACGTGCTAATCAGAGATCGGAACAGAATAGTAGTTTGAGTGCAACGCTAGCGGACGTCACGTGTTACAATGTCTGTTAAGCATTGTGTGAATTTACGCGTTGCTTGCAATTCATGTCAGACGCTATATGCGCTCTTGAATCACAATTCTGCGCTTATCCCACGTACAAATCTGAGATCAGGATACAATTGTAGTTTGAGTGGAACGCTAGCGCACGTCACGTTTTACAATCTCTGTTAGGCATTTTGTGAATACACATGTTGCGATTTGTGTTATGCGCTATGTGCGCGCTTGAATCACAAATCTGCGCTTCTCCACGTGCTAATCAGAGATCGGAACAGAATAGTAGTTTGAGTGCAACGCTAGCGGACGTCACGTGTTACAATGTCTGTTAAGCATTGTGTGAATTCACGCGTTGCTTGCAATTCATGTCAGACGCTATATGCGCTTTTGAATCACAATTCTGCGCTTATCCCACGTACAACTCTGAGATCAGGATACAATTGTAGTTTGAGTGGAACGCTAGCGCACGTCACGTTTTACAATCTCTGTTAGGCTTTGTGTGAATACACCTGTTGCGATTTCTGTTATGCGCTATGTGCGCGCTTGAATCACAAATCTGCGCTTCTCCACGTGCTAATCAGAGATCGGAACAGAATAGTAGTTTGAGTGCAACGCTAGCGGACGTCACGTGTTACAATGTCTGTTAAGCATTGCGTGAATTCACGCGTTGCTTGCAATTCATGTCAGACGCTATATGCGCTTTTGAATCACAATTCTGCGCTTATCCCACGTACAACTCTGAGATCAGGATACAATTGTAGTTTGAGTGGAACGCTCGCGCACGTCACGTTTTACAATCTCTGTTAGGCATTTTGTGAATACACATGTTGCGATTTGTGTTATGCGCTATGTGCGCGCTTGAATCACAAATCTGCGCTTCTCCACGTGCTAATCAGAGATCGGAACAGAATAGTAGTTTGAGTGCAACGCTAGCGGACGTCACGTGTTACAATGTCTGTTAAGCATTGCGTGAATTCACGCGTTGCTTGCAATTCATGTCAGACGCTATATGCGCTTTTGAATCACAATTCTGCGCTTATCCCACGTACAACTCTGAGATCAGGATACAATTGTAGTTTGAGTGGAACGCTAGCGCACGTCACGTTTTACAATCTCTGTTAGGCATTTTGTGAATACACATGTTGCGATTTGTGTTATGCGCTATGTGCGCGCTTGAATCACAAATCGGCGCTTCTCCACGTGCTAATCAGAGATCGGAACAGAATAGTAGTTTGAGTGCAACGCTAGCGGACGTCACGTGTTACAATGTCTGTTAAGCATTGTGTGAATTCACGCGTTGCTTGCAATTCATGTCAGACGCTATATGCGCTTTTGAATCACAATTCTGCGCTTATCCCACGTACAAATCTGAGATCAGGATACAATTGTAGTTTGAGTGGAACGCTAGCGCACGTCACGTTTTACAATCTCTGTTAGGCATTTTGTGAATACACATGTTGCGATTTGTGTTATGCGCTATGTGCGCGCTTGAATCACAAATCTGCGCTTCTCCACGTGCTAATCGGAGATCGGAACACAATTGTAGTTTGAGCGCAAAGCTAGCGGACGTCACGTGTTACAATGTCTGTTAAGCATTGTGTGAATTCACGCGTTGCTTGCAATTCATGTCAGACGCTATATGCGCTCTTGAATCACAATTCTACGCTTATCCCACGTACAAATCTGAGATCAGTATACAATAGTAGTTTGAGTGGAACGCTAGCGCACGTCACGTTTAACAATCTCTGTTAGGCATTTTGTGAGTACACCTGTTGCGATTTGTGTTATGCGCTATGTGCGCGCTTGAGTCACAAATCTGCGCTTCTCCACGTGCTAATCAGAGATCGGAACAGAATAGTAGTTTGAGTGCAACGCTAGCGGACGTCACGTGTTACAATGTCTGTTAAGCATTGTGTGAATTCATGCGTTGCTTGCAATTCATGTCAGACGCTATATGCGCTCTTGAATCACAATTCTGCGCTTATTCCACGTACAAATCAGAGATCAGGATACAATTGTAGTTTGAGTGGAACGCTAGCGCACGTCACGTTTTACAATCTCTGTTAGGCATTTTGTGAATACACCTGTTGCGATTTGTGTTATGCGCTATGTCCGCGCTTGAATCACAAATCTGCGCTTCTCCACGTACAAATAACCGATCAGAACAGAATTATGGTTTGAGTGCAACGCTAGCGCAAGTCACGTGTTACAATGTCTGTTAAGCATTGTGTGAATTCACGCGTTGCTTGCAATTCATGTCAGACGCTATATGCGCTCTTGAATCACAATTCTGCGCTTATCCCACGTACAAATCTGAGATCAATCTCTGTTAGGCTTTGTGTGAATACACCTGTTGCGATTTGTGTTATGCGCTATGTGCGCGCTTTGATCACAAATCTGCGCTTCTCCACGTGCTAATCAGAGATCGAAACACAATTGTAGTTTGAGTGCAACGCTAGCGGACGTCACGTCTTACAATGTCTGTTAAGCATTGTGTGAATTCATGCGTTGCTTGCAATTCATGTCAGACGCTATATGCGCTCTTGAATCACAATTCTGCGCTTATTCCACGTACAAATCAGAGATCAGGATACAATTGTAGTTTGAGTGGAACGCTAGCGCACGTCACGTTTTACAATCTCTGTTAGGCATTTTGTGAATACACCTGTTGCGATTTGTGTTATGCGCTATGTCCGCGCTTGAATCACAAATCTGCGCTTCTCCACGTACAAATAACCGATCAGAACAGAACTATGGTTTGAGTGCAACGCTAGCGCAAGTCACGTGTTACAATGTCTGTTAAGCATTGCGTGAATTCACGCGTTGCTTGCAATTCATGTCAGACGCTATATGCGCTCTTGAATCACAATTCTGCGCTTATCCCACGTACAAATCTGAGATCAGGATACAATTGTAGTTTGAGTGGAACGCTAGCGCACGTCACGTTTTACAATCTCTGTTAGGCTTTGTGTGAATACACCTGTTGCGATTTGTGTTATGCGCTATGTGCGCGCTTGAATCACAAATCTGCGCTTCTCCACGTGCTAATCAGAGATCGGAACAGAATAGTAGTTTGAGTGCAACGCTAGCGGACGTCACGTGTTACAATGTCTGTTAAGCATTGTGTGAATTCACGCGTTGCTTGCAATTCATGTCAGACGCTATATGCGCTTTTGAATCACAATTCTGCGCTTATCCCACGTACAACTCTGAGATCAGGATACAATTGTAGTTTGAGTGGAACGCTAGCGCACGTCACGTTTTACAATCTCTGTTAGGCTTTGTGTGAATACACCTGTTGCGATTTGTGTTATGCGCTATGTGCGCGCTTGAATCACAAATCTGCGCTTCTCCACGTGCTAATCAGAGATCGGAACAGAATAGTAGTTTGAGTGCAACGCTAGCGGACGTCACGTGTTACAATGTCTGTTAAGCATTGCGTGAATTCACGCGTTGCTTGCAATTCATGTCAGACGCTATATGCGCTTTTGAATCACAATTCTGCGCTTATCCCACGTACAACTCTGAGATCAGGATACAATTGTAGTTTGAGTGGAACGCTCGCGCACGTCACGTTTTACAATCTCTGTTAGGCATTTTGTGAATACACATGTTGCGATTTGTGTTATGCGCTATGTGCGCGCTTGAATCACAAATCTGCGCTTCTCCACGTGCTAATCAGAGATCGGAACAGAATAGTAGTTTGAGTGCAACGCTAGCGGACGTCACGTGTTACAATGTCTGTTAAGCATTGCGTGAATTCACGCGTTGCTTGCAATTCATGTCAGACGCTATATGCGCTTTTGAATAACAATTCTGCGCTTATCCCACGTACAACTCTGAGATCAGGATACAATTGTAGTTTGAGTGGAACGCTAGCGCACGTCACGTTTTACAATCTCTGTTAGGCATTTTGTGAATACACATGTTGCGATTTGTGTTATGCGCTATGTGCGCGCTTGAATCACAAATCTGCGCTTCTCCACGTGCTAATCAGAGATCGGAACAGAATAGTAGTTTGAGTGCAACGCTAGCGGACGTCACGTGTTACAATGTCTGTTAAGCATTGTGTGAATTCACGCGTTGCTTGCAATTCATGTCAGACGCTATATGCGCTCTTGAATCACAATTCTGCGCTTATCCCACGTACAAATCTGAGATCAGGATACAATTGTAGTTTGAGTCGAACGCTAGCGCACGTCACGTTTTACAATCTCTGTTAGGCGTTGTGTGAATACACCTGTTGCGATTTGTGTTATGCGCTATGTGCGCGCTTGAAGCACAAATCTGCGCTTCTCCACGTGCTAATCAGAGATCGGAACAGAATAGTAGTTTGAGTGCAACGCTAGCGGACGTCACGTGTTACAATGTCTGTTAAGCATTGTGTGAATTTACGCGTTGCTTGCAATTCATGTCAGACGCTATATGCGCTCTTGAATCACAATTCTGCGCTTATCCCACGTACAAATCTGAGATCAGGATACAATTGTAGTTTGAGTGGAACGCTAGCGCACGTCCGTTTTACAATCTCTGTTAGGCTTTGTGTGAATACACCTGTTGCGATTTGTGTTATGCGCTATGTGCGCGCTTGAATCACAAATCTGCGCTTCTCCACGTGCTAATCAGAGATCGGAACAGAATAGTAGTTTGAGTGCAACGCTAGCGGACGTCACGTGTTACAATGTCTGTTAAGCATTGTGTGAATTCACGCGTTGCTTGCAATTCATGTCAGACGCTATATGCGCTCTTGAATCACAATTCTGCGCTTATCCCACGTACAAATCTGAGATCAGGATACAATTGTAGTTTGAGTGGAACGCTAGCGCACGTCACGTTTTACAATCTCTGTTAGGCTTTGTCTGAATAAACCTGTTGCGATTTGTGTTATGCGCTATGTGCGCGCTTGAATCACAAATCTGCGCTTCTCCACGTACTAATCAGAGATCGGAACAGAATAGTAGTTTGAGTGCGACGCTAGCGGACGTCACGTGTTACAATGTCTGTTAAGCATTGTGTGAATTCACGCGTTGCTTGCAATTTATGTCAGACGCTATATGCGCTTTTGAATCACAATTCTGCGTTTATCCCACGTACAAATCTGAGATCAGGATACAATTGTAGTTTGAGTGGAACGCTAGCGCACGTCACGTTTTACAATCTCTGTTAGGCTTTGTGTGAATACACCTGTTGCGATTTGTGTTATGCGCTATGTGCGCGCTTGAATCACAAATCTGCGCTTCTCCACGTGCTAATCAGAGATCGGAACAGAATAGTAGTTTGAGTGCAACGCTAGCGGACG